>NW_021604632.1:1225928-1272898 GCF_004785775.1 Grammomys surdaster
GGAGGAAGAAAAGGAGGAAAGGAGAGAGGGAGGAAGAAGAAAGAAAGAAAGGAGAGAGGAAGAAAAGGAGGAAAGGAGAGAGGGAAGAAGGAAGAGAGGGAAGAAAAAAGAAAAAGAAAGAAAGAAAGAAAGAAAGAGAAAGGAAGAAAAAAGAAAGGAAAAGAAAGAAGGAAGGAAAATGAGAGAGGGAGCAAGAGGGAGGGAAGGACAGAGGGAGGAAGGAGGGGGAGGAAAGGAGAGAGGGAGGAAGGAAGAGAAGGAGAAAAAAAGGAAGGAAGGGAGGGAGGGAGGAAGGGGGAGAGGGAGGGAGGGAGGGAGGGAGGGAGGAAGGGGAGGGGAGGGGAGGGGAGGAGGAGGAAAGCAAGCAAGCCAGCCTAATTCCTGACACCTGTGTTCCAGGGCAGCCAGCTTCCTTGCTTGCCTGGAAGCAAATATATCAGTAGTCACTCAGGCTATGGTCCCATGAAAAACATGGGCGACAAAAGCCCCTTGCAGCA
Source organism: Grammomys surdaster (assembly GCF_004785775.1). NCBI lineage: Eukaryota > Metazoa > Chordata > Mammalia > Rodentia > Muridae > Grammomys > Grammomys surdaster. Next base: position 1,226,426 of record NW_021604632.1, read on the forward strand.
ATCTCCAAGAAGGAGGAATAAATTAATCAAGCTGCCAGAGAGAGAAGGCCGGGTTGACCTCCTTCTGATCTCATTACTTCTCTATTACCCTTTTGAAAAACACCCTCTTACAGAGATCACTAATTGAAGATTATGTGGAGGGAAATCGCACCTCTCCATCACGGTGGGAACTTTTCCTCATTTGTCATCCTAATAATTCACTTCTTTTCTTTTCTGAAAAGACAGAGACACTAATGGACTATCATCAGTTAAAAAGGCAATTTTTCCATTTAATTGCGCTCATTAAATACTGCACTAGAACAATTGGAAAAGCAATAGTCTCAATATTTAATCATAGCATAGGAATAATGAAACATGGCTCCAAAATAAATCTTGGAATATTTATAAAGTCATGAACGAGCTGTTTTAACAACACCTATGATCAGGGGCGATGTAGTCAGAATGAGACCTGTGATTTTTCATTTCTCCTGATTAGACCCGGTAAACATTTGCACTTCGCGGGAAGAGATCAAAGTGCTAGGAACAGTTCTACCTTCAGAGGCTGCTGCAGGCCTGTGGCTGGGTGACCACTCCCAGCCTACTCTGGAGACTTAAGAGGCAGTCACATAAGCTGACCTAGGAGGAGGACATTTGCATCCAGGTGCAGGTGGGCAGAGCCTGAAGCCCTCACCCCAGCTCCCCTGTTCCATCTAACCTACCCACTTAAGATGTACACTGTGGTGTGTTCAGCTGACTCACAGTCAAGCCATGGTCACTCGCCAACTGCAAGCCTTTCCAGTCTGTTTTACCTGACATTTTCCTCTTCCCCCTATGAACTGCCTCGCTTGCAAGCAGTGACTCACCTACATTCTGTCCCTGTGATTTTCCTACTCTGGAAGTTTCATATGAGTATATGAGTCGGGGGGGGGGGGCGGGGAAAGGTGTCTCCTTTCCATAGCTGAAAGACCGTTATGAGGATCTGCTACAATGTATCTACCCATTTGTCTGCTGATGGGCACTTGAGTAGTTTTGATCACTTGGTTGCTATGAATAATGCAGTGGCCATTCTCCCACTCACAGACAAGCCCCGGAGAATGCTTCCATTGCTACTCAGTATATACATGGGAGAGGACTTCCTGCGGGGTGGTAGGTGCACGTCTGGTCATTTTAGGAACTGCTGGATTGCACTCCAAAGGGCTGACTTACCTGACATTGCCACCAGCAGAGTATAAGGGTTATGACATGACTTCTCCATGTCTCTAGCAACACTTGTCTGACTTTGTACCTTCAACAGTGGGGTGATTCACACCCCCAGGTCCTGGAAAGACAAGCACCCTGAGGACAGGAAAACCTGTCAGGTGCCCTGACTCAAAGGAGTCAGGGTGGGAAGGGCTAGGCTAGGGTCATCCATCCGGCAGACAGGAGTTCAAATCCTAGCTCTGTACCGTCCGGGCCTCCTGCAGCCTTGGTCAAATCATTTGAGCCCTCTGGGCTCTGATTTCTCTTATCCATAACTTCAAAGGAAATTAGCTTACAGGATGAAGGTAAATGGTGAAAAATGAAAAGGAATCAGAAATTGCTCAGCAAATGTCTGGAGCCAGGGCTCAGTGGGTATGGGCACCGGCTGCTCTCCCAGAAGACCCAGTTCCTTTCCTCCAGGAGCTACATGGTAGCTCACGAGCACCTGTAAATCAGGTCCCAAGGGGCCCAACATCCTTTTCTGGCATTGCATGTACACACGGTGAGCGTACATACATGCAGCCAACACACACATACACAAATAACATAATAAATTTTTAAAACTTCTGAATGGAATGCCCAGTACCTGGTCATTGCCCAAGGAAGGATTCTGTCATCCCATCCCAGACCTCACTGAATGGTGACTTTGAGTTGCCCTGAGGTCATTTCAGTCTGTGCTCCAGGTTCCCCTCCAGCCTTAGACCTAACAAGCTCTGAAATCCATAACCTACGTGGGCAGAAGGAAAGGCAAACATAGGTGGAGGTAATCAAGAGAACCTAAGCTCAGTGAGCAGCGACCGTCTCCCAGAAAACAGGCTTCTCCGGTTGCAAAGTCCACCTCCTCCTCTACACCACGCTGCCATGCACAAGAAGGAGAGTTACAGTCAGATAGCTAACAGCATGAGCCACCTCCAGGTCAGTGAGCCCTCCTCGGTGAGGCCCCTCCTCACTGGGTGCTATGTTTGAATTCAGTATCTTTCATTTTAGTCCGTGTTCAAAGACGAAAGAAGAAAACAGAAGAGTGTGGTAGCTTACAGTCGCATTATGTCCTGAAGTGAGCCTCCTGCACTTAAGAGCCTGACTCACTGAAGATCCTAGAGTCCTGTGAGGCTGGATGCTTCATTCTCTAATGTGTGAATGTAGCACTATGACTGTCACATAAGAGGTCTCAGAATGAATGAATGAATGAATGAATGAATGAATGAATGAATATTCCAAGTTGAGCCCATGGAACTGTTTGGATACTTCCCCAGTCACCCTGTCACCTCTGTCATTCCATATGTACCAACTAAAACTAAGCATATTCATAAAAAGAAACAGTCCGTGCTCTGAGCCTCAAGACAGACTCTTGAGTTGCTCTGGTCCACCATACATATGACAGTCCCAGGATGCTCCTGGGCAGGCTTTTGAGGAAGCAGCCTAAGTCCTCAACCACCATGGGACTTTCCTCTGACTTTGCTACCATAGATGTCATCGATCTATAACTACTGCCCAGACCCAACCCAGTCCCACATTCTGTGTGGCTTATGAGCTAAGAACGGTTTTCCCATCTTTGAATAGTTGAACAAGAATCCAAACAAACATCCGATGTAGTGACACAGGAAACTCCAACCTCAGTAGCCGTGAGTAAAGCGTTCATACAGAAAGTGCACTCATGAGTTACCCATGGTGGCTTCTGGTACGTAATGACCAACATGAGCAGCTAGGACACACTGCAGGGCATATCCAACCTCAGAAAAGTCCTGTCCTCTCCTGACCATGAACTAACTTCCTCTGTAAGTAGTGAAGCAGTCACTCTAGACAGGAACAACCAGGAGCAAGCATTTATTCAGATGTACCTGAGTTGGAATCCCTCCTCTGACACTTGCTGGCTGAGTCTAATCTCTTTGAATCATTACTTTCTCTGCTGTCAAATAGGGTCCATCGTTGATCGGTCACTGGGTGGCTATCAAGTTTTAAAAGGTGGGGGCAGGGATGAAAGCCCATGGCCCAGGGCCTGGCCACTAAACACTAGCCATCATTGGTATAGACTGCTCCTTAATTAATATAGTTTTATAAACATGGTTCAAGAGGAGTCAAAGTGTCAGCCCTCCCCTCGGACCTGGCTAACACACAGGAGGGATGGAAGATGTTGTTAAAAACAATAGAACAAACTATATAATCGGCGTGTAACAGAATCCAGATGGATTACTCCGCACGCCGCTAGTCCTTGCCTTCCCCCACCAGCCCCACCCACTGGCAGGGGAAGTGGGAAATAAATACACAACCGCCCTATTTATATACAATGAAATTGAAACCATTTGGCTTTTTTTTTTTTTTTGAACAATTTGGAATCAAGTGTTCAGGCGAAAGGCATTTGGGTTTGTCCTTTTACGCCGATGTCTTTGTGAGCTAATTTGAGTTAATGTCCGACTTGCAACCTGTCTCTGTGGGTCTGTCACTTACGATCCGTATAGCAAACATGCACAAATGAAACCCATTTGCATCTCTTCCCTAGGAAGAGCTGATGTCATTAGAGGTAACCAGAATCATTTGCTTCCTGGTCCGGCTCTCATGAAGTGCCAAAGGATTCTAGTTGGCTAAACGTGCTTCATAGAAGGAAACGGACATGATGTTAAGGGAGAGTCCTATCGGAGACCTACATGTGCACATGCGAACCCTAAATCTGAGACCGAAGCAGGCCCCCACTCCTTCCCGATCACTCTGAACTATGTCACCATGCAGCTTACCGTCACTTCTCTCCCCATGGGTTCTTGTGTGTACCACCTAAGAAAAAGACAGCATTACCAAGTAAAGAGGAATTCCCAGGCTCACATCTGTGTTCGTGATTCGCACATCTGTTTAAGGACTTCGAATTCAATCCTACATCCCAACAACCGTGGGACAAGGATTCTGTGATGTGGCTTTCGTTTCTAGCCTCCAATAATCCCTCCAATTATGGCCTCTACTCCAGTCTAAGTAGTGTTTTTTTTTTTTTTCAAATGCAACCTTGAATCTAAACACAGCTGACCAATAAATGGAAGCCGGAGGTAATCCTCTCTAAAATTCTTGTTTCAGAAATATCCAACTAAACAGTCACAGCGCGGGAATTCCTATGTATGATAGGATCTGTGCGTCCCAGACTTTTTCTACAACACTTAAACACAAAGAAAGGTTGGTGCTTGGCCGGTTTTAGAGCACCAGCAGCCACTGAGACATCTTACACACCTGTAAAGATCAGAGAGCAGAGATGTGAATACATCATGAATGGAACAGGAGATGCAGACCGCGTAGGCTGTGTGGTAAGCGAGACAATAAGCTAACATCCTCTGCAGTCTGGCGCTCACAGCCAGACGACAGCTTCACACAACGGGGAAGCTGTTTCCGTTTCCTGGGACTCAACTGTGGCTTCAGGGAAAGACACAGACCCCGTGTCGTTTACATGATTCCATCGTGCTTTCTAACTCTCCCCTCCAATGAGGTATACCATCTCCTGCAAGGCAGCTGGATCATTTGTCAATAGCCGAAAGATCCAGATGGTGGGAAACATCTAGATACTTGAAAACATCTGGATATTTCATTCTTCACCCAGATGTTGGGCTTCCCCTAGGTGCAGCCTGCTATCTTTGGTTAAATAATTTGAAGACACATTTGGCCAAAAGGTAACTAAGTTTACTTCAGCAATTCCTTCTTGAGATACTTAAGTCTGGCAAAGAAAAGCCCACCCTCTCTGGGGAATAATACAGTTATTGGGGTTTGTTTTCATCTGAATGAATCAGGCAAATTACTTCTGGAGGTGGGGGGAAGCTACAGAGTGAGAAACAAAAGCAAAGTGGTTTACTGTGCAATTTGGGCTCAGTCGGGTTAAGCTATCCATTTGGAATTTACAGAAGTGTAACAAAGTACCCAGCACGAAATCAGAACCAGGTTAGCATGGCAGCACACATTGGTGATTTAAAAAAAAAAAAGTTTCTGCACATGATTCTCATTTCTCTTCCATTACAAAGGCAGGTTGCAGAGCTGGCTCAGCAGTTAAGAGTACTTGGTGCTGTTTCAGAAAACTGAAGTTTGAGTCCTAGCACCCATGTAGGAGGGCTCACAGACTACTGTGACTCCACTTCCGGAGGATCTGATATCCTCTCGTGGTTTCCACTGGCTGGTGTACACGTGTGTGTGCACACACACACACACACGTATGCACACACACACACACATACAAGCACGCACTCATCCACCCACCCACCCACAATCATTCATTTGTTCATTTAGTCATCTAAGAAGGATGTACTTGGTACCTACTGTGTGCAGGTACCTACTGTGTGCGTGGTGACATAGAACTGAGACCTCAACAGAACAGGATCAGCTAAAATTCCTGTGTTCTCGCGCAAGTATGAAAAGATCCATGCCTCACAGAAGCATAATGCAAGGTATATTCGCCGAGTTTATTAGAAGGTCAAACTGAGATTATCAGCCAGAGAGGGCTGCTGGAGAACTAGCGAGCTCCACGGAGGGAGAAGGCCTGCCGGGCAGAAGGTGAAGGAAAGACACCTAAACAACAAAGGTAAGAACTTAGCCTCCTCTTAGGACACAGGAAGGTGAGGCTACTGAAGTGACTCCAAACAGTGCACCGCAGGAGGATGTCTGTGATAGAACCAACCCGTGTTGTAACTGTAGTTGTTATGACTGTAAATCCACAAACACATCAATGTGGTTTATTATTATATAATGTTATTAATATAACCATTTTAGTGGTTATATTAGCTCACTGTTCTGTGACAAACTACAAAACACATGGGTGGGAAAACACACATTTACTATCTCACAGCATCATGTTTCTCAAGCCCAACTCTATCTCATGGAGCCAAGAGAGAGGTCTCACTTCGGAGGATGCTTCATAGCTGGTGGCTCTGGCAGAAGAGCCTGTATCACTGTCTTCCTCATGATCTAATGACTACCTGCTTGCGGCCAGGGGACCATGGAACTGGGAGGAGCTGGTCCAGGCCAAGAGTGAGGTCAAGGTATGTCCAACCCCAAAAATCTCATCCTCAGGTCAGCAGGAGTAGGACCACTCCCTTCTCTGAACCTCTACCCCCAGCCTCAGGCCTGCATGTTCCAACACATGAAGTCCTGTGCAAAACAGCCTTTGTTCTCCCCAGTTAAACACTATCTCACTAAAGCCCTCCTCCCCAGAGACTATTCTTGTCACACATACTAGATGGTCACCCTCTATTCTGCCTAGCTTTCCTCTTAGGCCACTGGTCCAGGTCATTGGTCTTGACTGCTGAAGATCACGCTGTTATGGGGTCAGGGAGGGGAGTGGGAACGACAGTTACCCGTGTACACTGGTTCCTGACCTGGAGTCCCTACCATTAAAACCATACTCACAGAGCATAGTCCTTTCCCCAGTGCTGCCTGGGCTCCCTTCTCTGATCCCTCCTCTACTTCTAAAGGGCTTAGTTAAGGTCTTAGTTTCTTTTTCCTGTTGCTGTGATTAAAATATCCCGACCCGAAAATAACATACGAGAGAAAGGGTGTACTCTGGCTCACAGTTCAAGACGCAGTCCTTCGTAGCAGAGAGGTTACAGTGACCAGAGCCTAAAGCAACTAATCACAGCACATCCACAATCCAAAAACCTGCAGCTGCGGATGCCTACTAGAGCTTAGCCTGTTTTCTCTATTTTCTATGGTCTAGGCTCCCCTACCTAAGGAATGGTCCTGCCTGCGAAGAAGATGGGCATTCCTACATCATCAAATATATGCCAGATGATTCTCCCATAGGCATACCAATGGGTGGGTCTAGATTTTGTCAGTGTGACATTAATAGCCATCTAAGTTAAACTAGGATAGCACAAATAATGCTGGTCAGTGTCCCTACTTAAACATCAACCTTAACGTCACCCACAACCTCCCCTCCTTTGTACGCACAACAGCACATCACAGCTACTGTGTCCTAGGAGGAGGGTATTGCAGCACTCACCATGATGTCCATGTGGTACAATGCAGGCCTCTGGGGTTTGATATCCTACTGTAGATGAGATATAGTGATGGGTGGGGGGAGTGGACTCAAATTTAATTAAGAAAACATTAATCGGGAAGTAAGAGAGGTCATATGGGGAAGAGTCACCATCCTCACACACACATGCACACACACATGCACACAGGGGGAGGCTGGGAGGGAGGAAGAGAGACAGTGCAGCAGTACACACATAGGAGGAAGAGCCTTGGTTACTCGTTGGGGGCTGCTGAGTTGGGAATCAGCTGTGGAGACTTCTCTGAGGAGCCTCCTCCATCTCTTAAGAACAGTTGAATGGGAAAGGGTGAAGACTGGGAGCAGTCTGCTTTGGGGGGACCACTGTTAACAGGCAAATGCATCTAACATGACCAAGGAAGAGCTAGGGGCCTCTCATCACCCCGTCCTTGCAACTACATTTTAATCCCTAACTTCTTTTTAAAATTTAGTTGTTTTGAGACTGAGTCCCACTGTATAACCCATGCTGACTTCAAACTCACAATCTCCCTGCCTCTGCCAACCGCTAGGATTTCAGGTGTGTAACACTAGCCACTGGGAGTCCTTGACTTTTGCAGTGCCTTTATGGATATGCCTAAAGTATCTCTTGCTCTTGCAAACATTCTTGGACTTTCCGCTCTGGAGAGCCTGCTTTGGCTCTCAGACGCTATGCTGAGAGCCTGAACCTGGAGCTGAGTCACTCCTGGGCAGCACTTAACCATCCAGAAGCCTGTGGGGGTGTGGCCACAGTACTATACACACCAGAAGGGAAGCCACTGCCTACAATGGCAGAGCTGGAAGTTCACTAGGCTGTTGGTATAACAAAGCCAGCCTTTTCTCTCTGAAAGATAAGCTTTACCGGGTTTGGGGTTTTGATTTGCAAGCAAACTGACATCTGATACAGCACTCTGTTGTCTTTCTCCTTAGTTTACCCAAAACCTTCACTGTTGCTTGCAATCAGTGAATCTTGTGGTGGGCAATTTGTCCATTGCTACTTGTATGACCTTTTAAAAACCATTTATCTTATTTTTACATGTATGTCTATGTGTGTATACACACAGGTATGAGTATCTGCAGGGCCAGAAAATGCCATAGAACTGGAGATAGAGACAGTAGTGACCTATTGTGTGGATTGTGGGACCCACATCCAGGTCCTCTTCGAGAGCAGCGAGTGTTCTTAACTGCTGAGCCAGCTCTTCGGCCCCCAACGAAATGATGGTTAACCTGGATAATTAACATAAATTAGTTTTGGGGAGCCATGGACATACACCTCTAGTTATGTCTGTGAGGGACTTTTTAGATTAGGTTAAATTAAGTGGGAAGACTTGCCCTAACTTTAAGTGGCATGATATATCCCAGGCTGGGATTTCAGCTTGCATAACAAGAAGAAAGAGTGCTGAACACCAGAATGTATCACTCTTTGTATCCTGACTGAGGATGCCTTGTGTCTGGCTGACTTCAGCTCCTGCTGCCATGCCTTCACCAAACACAACAGACAGCCTCCCTCAGAACTGTGAGCCAAAGTGAATCCTGCCTCCTTTTGCATGTACTGTGTTTGTTTTGTTTTTGTTTTGTTTTGTTTTGTTTTGTTTTGTTTTGTCACAAGCATTTGGTCCTACCCACAGAAAACACGGCTGATACAAACAGAAAGCAGAATTGTGAACTCCTCCCCTCAGCCCTGCAACCCCATTCACATGAAAACCAAAAGTACTCTAGAAATTCAAACACACACAAGCAGATGCCTGAATGCACCCAGGAAAGCTCTCACTTTCCAGAGACTGCTTCCACGTTGCCAGGGTCCATCATGGCTCCCCCGCAGGAAGCAGAGATCAAGTGCAGGCTATCTTCCAACTCAACTGTGAGGGAACCGAGACCTTTAACTCAAAAGGAAAAGGGCTCACATCCCTCAGTGTTTTCTAAAGGGATATTGTTAGAAGCCATTCCTACTCCTGGATCTTTTGTGCTCCGGGGTGGAAACAGGCAATGGTCCAAACGCTGTAACCTTTTCAGCAGCCATAAGGAAAAAGTCACTACCACTTTGCTTTTTATACTGCGGCTGTAGAAAGAACAGGCTGCACGGATTCACAGGGGGATTAATGCTGTCTTCCAAAAAAGAAGCAGAAGAGACTTATGGGGAGTGAAATGGATGATAATTGTATCACTGTCTGCTCTCATTTCCTCTCCATCCAGCATCTCATAAACACCGAGCGGGGCTACAGCGCTCCCTCGGATCAAGGTGAGGACACCCTGAGTGGAGCTGACACAGAGACCGGCTGGGTGGTGACCTTTCCAGACATGGAGTCAAAAGGCCAAGGGTAGGCTTCTAGAACTTCGAAGTGGGCAGAACAGACAGTGCATTTTCACACCTCCCATAAGTGATGAATCACACATAAACACATACATACACACACACACACACACACACACACACACACACAGAGAGAGAGAGAGAGAGAGAGAGAGAGAGAGAGAGAGAGAGAGAGAGAGAGAGAGAGAAATGCACATCCTTAAGTCCACATACTGTAAAAGGAACTCTTCTCTGTCCTACTTGTCCCTGCCCTTGCATTAGCCCAGGGATTCTGAATCCCTGCACTAATGGATGTAGAGGCAGATAGCTCAGTGGGTACCAGGCTGCACACGGGAGGATGTTTAACACGGTCTATCTGCCAGCTGCTGGCTGTCCCTCTTCAACACACTGTCACATACATGAATGCTTCCAGGCAATGGCAAATGTCCCCTGGAAGAAAAAAAATCACTACAAGGAAATAAATGCTGCTTTCTTTGATCCAAAGCAGAGTGTGAGTGTGTGTGTGTGTGTGTGTGTGTGTGTGTGTGTATGCACACGCGCATGTATATGTGGATTTGGTGTGTATATCTGTGTGAATGGATATGCATGCATCTTGATGCACACTGCACCATCAGTACTCAAGTTTCCCCAGCTGTTTACCGTTCTCTCTCTCTCTCTCTCTCTCTCTCTCTCTCTCTCTCTCTCTCTCTGTATCCACGCATGTGGGAGCATGCAAGTGTATGTACATCCATGTACGTATGCACATCATGGTCTCAGAAGTTGCTATTGGTATCTTCCTCGTTTGCTTTCCCCGTATCTATATTCAGTTATTTATTTACTTATTTACATTTTGAGTCAGGGTCTCTCTTTGCAGCTCTGACTATCCAAGGTATGGACATGTCCAGGGTATGAGGACCAAGCTTGTCTCAAACTCAGAGATTTACCTGCCTCTCTGCCTTCTGAGTGATGGGTCTAATGGCATGTAACACCACGACTGTCCCCCTTTACTTTTTAAGACAGCCCCTCACTGAACCCCCAAGTCACAGTCTCAGCATGACTGGGAGACCACTGAGCTCCAGGGATCCACCTATGTCCACCGGCCAGTTCCAACATTACAAGGCTGCACTGATGCCTGATTTTAAAGAGTGCAGAAGACACAGACTTGGGTCCTCATGCTCACCCAGCAAGTACCTTACCCACAGAGCCATCTCCACATACCTAAGAGGGCATTTTACAGCACAGACCTGCAGGCCATGATTGAACCTTATTGAACCATGATTGAACCATGATTGAACTGCCCCACCCCTGGATGCTTAGCCCTTCTCAGATTTAAAACAGCACTAATAATATGTAGCAGGGACTGTGCTGTACATTAGCGACTCTATGTAAAATCAAAATGAGATCAAAACAAAACACAGACAAAACCAGGAAGCTGCTAACAGTGCAATGTTAGGTGACTGGCCAGATGCACATGTGCTCCCTTACTCTGGGTGTTGCTACCCAAACTGCAACTTCAAATAATGTGGGGAGCCAGGAAAAAGTATTTGGTCTGAATGCACATGATATGGCCAACACAGGGAAACCCTAACCACCAGAAGACTGGGCACAATGTGTCTTTTGGACATAGTGGGAACGCGGTATTCAAAAACCTTAAGCAGCCACGGTCACCTGCACAAGATCACAGCAGCCAGTATTCCAGTATGGACAGGAGAAGGGCTCACAAGTCTGAAAAATCTATGGGCAGTAGACGGCTGCTGAGGGAAGGAGGGCCGGTTTTCTTCACGGATGAGCTCCCCAAAGGTTGCCCGTGTTCCAGTAATCAGCCCTGAAACACTATGTGCAGGCAACACTAAAGAGACTGGGTAGCAGATAGATAGATATAGACAGATGGATAGATCATAAGTAGACAGACAGATAACTAGCTGATCAGTAGGTAGGTAGATAGGTAGACAGATAGACAGATAATAGGTAGGTAGGTAGATAGGTAGGTAGGTAGATAGATACACAGATGATAAGTTGACAGATTATTGGTAGGTAGGTAGGTAGGTAGGTAGGTAGGTAGATTAATAGGTAGATAGGTAGACAGACAGACAGATGATAGATGAGGACATGAATTTGAGGGGTATGTGGTGAGGCCACATTCTGAGAAAAGTCAGAGGTGGGAGGGGAAAAGGCGGGTATGATGAAACTACATTGCATTCATGTATGCAATTCCGAAAGGAAGAGAAGAAAATAAAGAGGCCACCGCACTATGGTGGGAACCAGAGCCTCCTTCGTCTCGGCGTCCTTGGCCTGCTGTTGGATTCTCATCTGTGTAGGGGTAGGTGTGAGACCACGTGCGGTTGGAGCAACACAGATGTATGTATGTGGGTGTGCATGCAAAAGCCAGAAGAAAAACTTCTGCGTCTGGATTTTTCAGGAATCATCCAACATACTTTATTTATTTATTCATTTATTTATTTATTCAATTATTTATTTATTTATTTATTTATTTATTCATTTATTTTTAAGTTTAGGCCCTTGCTCCCTTGAATGTGAGCAGTGGGCCCCAGGGATCTGCTGCCTTGTCCTCCAAAGCGCTGCTGGGATTACAATCGTCTGCCACCATGCTCTGCTTTGTAAACATGGATTCTGGGCACTAACCTGAGGGACTCATACTTGCAAGGCAAACACTTTCCCAACTCAACACCACCTCCAGAATCCATCTGGATCCACTTCCCACTTCTGAGCCTCCTGCAGACATCCACACTCAAAATAAGCAGTCTCTTCACACATGTGTGCACAGCTGACTTTGCTGACTCTTTTGGTATTGCTGGCCACAAAGAGTTAAACCCCAGCAAAGAAAAAAAGCTAGAAAACAGAAACCCTCCAGGACTGTAAATGAGACCTAGGGTCTGCTCGGAATGGCTATGGGGAAGGAGGTGACAGCTGAGTACCTTGCCACAGACCTTCTGTCATCCCTGCAGCTGTAAACTCCACCGTCTGAGCTTGCTAAGTACTCAGTGCTTAGCAGATCGAGGGAGAAACATGTTTATACACATTGGGCCTTGTGTGACAACGGGGGTGGGGGGGAATATGTTAGCATAAAATGTACAGAGAAGAAAATTCGGTCAGCAACAAACCAGCCAGCCCAACCATGCTTTGCCACTGACACACACCACATGCCCATAGATTGTTCAAATTTCATCCTCTCCTCTGCACTGCATGCTCAGGGTTCCTGGAATTCTTCCCAAGTCTCCTATCTGTTCGCCATGTCTCCTGGAAACCTAGTGGCAATTCATAAATTAAGTCCGACTTTCAGAGCTGGTCTCGGAAAACTTCCCTGAGACCACACAGAGGACTGGCTTATGCTTTCCCTCAGTGTCCATTTAGCTATGGTTTCCAGAGGGCCTGGCTGTGGTCCACTGTATCAGCAAAGGTGCTGGCTTCTCTCAGTGGGGCCTCACTGCTCTCTGGAAATTGAGTTGGGCTCTCTGAGAGGCTGAAGCATCGGGAAAGGGGGGGGCAATATTTAAGGATATACAAGAGTAGGGGGATTCTCCTATGGTTGTTTTGTTTCATGTTTTAGGAGATGATATCTCCTATAGCGCAAATCGGCTCCCAATTCGCTATTTAACAAAGGATAACCTGGAACTTCTGATCCTTCTGTCACAGTCTCCCTTGGGCTGATGTGTGTGTGTGCACGTGCGTGTGCATTCGTGCATATCCAGCTTAAGAAAACTGCTTTATGAATCTTCCCTGACTAGTAGAAGCCAAGTCATGACAGCAAGGTATGAGTGTGTAAATCCTCAATCTGTGATATTATAATGCCTGTCATTTCTACTGTGGCCAGCATGGGACATTCAGCCTGCTCATGCTGGGGTTGGAACTAGGAGATACAGTACCATGTCATCAACTAGTATCATTGAACACCTGGGTTCACCTATCAGCTCCATCAGGAAGTCCTTTTGAACTGGCCTTGTTCACAGAGATGAAACAAATTGGCTCCACAAGGAATATCCTCAGCAGTGCAGTTGTTATTCTGTAAAATATTAATTCATTCCATCAACAAACAGCATCCGCATGAGTGTGGGTGAGCACATACCAAGCGTGTGCCAAGCAACGAGAGATGAATCATGGGAGGGAAGCTCTCTGGAGAAAGTGCGGACTGTGAAGGTCAAGTTTTCGTGCACTCTTTACACCTGAAGCCGGGTCACAGGCAGAAGGGAACATATTCAATGAATATTCTTACAGAAATTGCTGGAATGCTTTGGACATGTTTTGTAGGAAATCACATGGGGTTTAGCGCCTTTGTGAGTGATGGTGGTGATGATGGTGGAGATGATGATGGTGATGGAGGAAGCACAAGTAAGGAAGCTGCAGGGAACATTGTGGTCACAAGAATGACAGGAACGAAAGACCAATCGGAGGCCAGACTTTGTTCTATGCTTTCATCAGTATGGCCTAATCTAATCATCTCAGCAATCTTGACATTGGTCCAGTGGCTAAACAGCTGTTGTATTCCAAGTACTAGAGCCAGAATTCAGCCCAGGACACCCACCTAATTCCACAGTTACAATCTGTGACCTTAACAAATATTGATAGTAACCCATCCTTTATCATCCACTCCTTCTTGATTAATAATGCTCCAGCTTAATTCTAGTTAACTACATTCCCACTAAAAGCATCAGCCTTTCCAGACTCCCTTGCAGCTATGGAAGGTCACACAGCAAAAGTCTGGCTTTGACAATGCTGGAGGAATTCTCACCTCTCTCTTTCCCATCTTGCCTGCTTGGGAAAACTACCTAGAGGTATAACACTCACAAGCTGAGGCTCTAAAGGAGAACCACAGCAGCCATGGTATCTGAGGGCCTTTGCTCACCACCTGAGCTGCCTGCTTTCAAAGTCTTTGTAATAAGAAAAGAATCAAGGCCTGGCTGGGCAGGTGGGAGTCAGAGTCAGGTACTTGCTAATGCAAACGACATGGAACATCATTCTTCCATCAGCTACTATAACTTGGGATGTCACACAGAGGACCAGTTCTGTCCTACAACTTCATGGTACAGCTACAGGACCAGCAACAAAATCTGGCTAACAGTGAGTGCCTTTTGTTTTGTTTTATTTCCCAACAATATATGCATTCATGTAACCATTTCAGTTAAAAGGCAAAGAAGAAGGGGAAGGGGGAGGGGGAGGGAGAGAGTAAGAGGGGAGGGGGAGGAGGAGGAGGAGGAGGAGGAGGAGGAGGAGGAGGAGAAGGAGAAGGAGAAGAAGAAGAAGCAGAAGCAGCAAGAAAGAAAACAATCAGCAATTTTTTTTCCATGAAAAGGAATATAGGCAACATCCAAGCCTAAGACTCTTTCTGAACACTGAATCTTATTAGTAATATGTTTAGTGGTTTGTGATGACTGCTGTAACTGCCAGACCTACAGGGCCTAACATATCACAATCCCGTCTCCTAGTTCTGGAAATCAGAAGTGCAGAACTAATGTTGCTGGGCTAACCTCAACACATCTCAGTAGAGCTGGTCCTTCCCTGTCGCTCTAGAAGGAAATGCATCCCTAGCTTCCTGCAGCTCCTAGAAACCACTGACATCTTCCTCCGTGGCTGCATTGCCACCCATCCTCATGCCACTGCCCTTGCACGG
Organism: Grammomys surdaster; assembly: GCF_004785775.1. Taxonomy (NCBI): domain Eukaryota; kingdom Metazoa; phylum Chordata; class Mammalia; order Rodentia; family Muridae; genus Grammomys; species Grammomys surdaster. The sequence goes on from NW_021604632.1 coordinate 1,241,543, forward strand.
CCCGCCTTCCATAGACAACGCTTTGCTATGCTCCCCTCCAACAAGAGAGTTGATATCTGTACATAAGAGACCACATGGATTGTCTGCATCACTTCCCTGCCTCCAAATACCTAACTTGACCACATCTGCAAAGTCTCTTTTGCAACATCACATTCCCAAGTTCCTAGCATTAGGACCTGGATAGAAGAGCCATGACAATTGCTATTTGATTACACTGTGCATTTGCTTCACAAGTGTTCACTGAAAAGCAGGAGCCATTGATAAAGGGGCAGCAGATAAACAATGCTTCATCCTTGCATTCTATGTAGAATGCCTTTAATAATACACTCTGAGAAGACTCCTAGGAAGCTGGACCTCATCAAGTATTCTTAACAAATACTGACAGAAAGAAAAAAAAAGACAGGGAGCAGCAACTGGAAATCAGACTTACTAGTGAGTTCTAACTATCGTCTGACAAAGATATAGAGGACAACTGTCCCAGAGAATACTGAAGAAGCTCACCAAGGGATAACAAATGGGTAAGACAAAACCTGGATAATAAAAGAGAACATGGGCTATTAACAAACATACCACCCAAGTGGGGCTCCCTGAGAATTGTGGGAAAGAGAAGACAGACATGATTGTGGGAAGGGGTGAGGTTTGCTGGAGCCGATGGGAAGAAATAGGGTGGGAATTGTGGGTAGGACTGTGGTGGGAATTGTGGGTAGGACTGTGGCGGGAATTGTGGGCCGGAGCGTGGTGGGAATTGTGGGTAGGACTGTGGTGGGAATTGTGGGTAGGAGTGGGGCTTACAGTGACATGTGGGAAGAAACAGGGCTTACTGGGAACTGTGGGAAGATAATTTCTCAACACTTTGATCTAAGAATGTCCCCTTCTAGCCACAGACTGAAGGAAGCCACCACACTGGAATAGCATAATAAACACAGCAAATAGCTGCAGCCATACAGGGAGCCGTCTGTGGGAAGGGTGCCAAACCGAACTCTTGTGTAACTCAGGGGACCTCCGTAGATGCCACAGACAGGATTCTGAAATAGTTACTGGCACGTGGGAAAGCAAATCTTCATGAGATCTCCAACCTCCTGACTAGTCGACACAACAATGTATGAAACCACCCACTTCTGGAACGAACTAGATTCACCCTGCCAGAATCTTCTAGTGTTAAATGCCCAGGGGTAGCATGGGTGTTATTACCCACAATACTCGTCCCCAGAGCCTTCCTATCTCAAGCTTTCTTTTTGTCACTTAACCCTATTTTTGGAAGAAAGAAGAAAAGCTTAGCTTTTTATTAACTATAGATGCACTCAAGCAGCACAAATATGAATTAATGGAAGATAATCAGTTTTGAAGAGTTAAATGCTAACACACAGACGCTTTTACAGTCTATATATAAACACAGCTCGAACCAATTGTGGGTGTGTAAGCCACCGAGGAAGGCCCATGTGAGGGACATCTGTACTGGACCTGTTCCCAATCAATAGAAAGCAGTTCTTCTTGGTGGTCTGACCACTTAACTTAAACAAAAAGGCTTGAGCCAACTTCCATCAATGAGCCTTTCTTACAACCAAAGGAAAAAAAAGAAAAAAAGAAGAATTGGCTACTGGTTACGGCAGTGTTGTGCCACAAGGTTAATAATGGTGGGTTTAGGTCACTGGCAATTTCTCATTTCAAATTAACTTGAACCATCAACCCTCAAGCATGGATCGTTTCATGTGGGCTGTGTGGTACCCACAGCGCTCCATGGACACCCAAGTGGTGGGTGGGTGCCATCATTCTGTCTTTGGATCATTACTGAAAATGAGATAGGGCTTTCCATCCTTAAGAAAAAAAAAATTTAAAAAGAAAAAAGGGAGAAAAGGGAGAAAAGGTAAAAATGTAGAAGCGTTCTTGTTTTGAAATCCAAGAATACTGTGCAGACACAAGTGGCTGGAATCTGGATGGGCTGCTGACTTTGAATTGATTTGGGGAATTGGAATTGATTCTGATTTTTTTTTTTTTTTTTTTTTTTACTTTTAAATCTTAGTGGGGAATTTTGAAATATCCTTGTGTTGTGAGAAGATGGCTATCTTCCCCCACATTGCCCATAGCTTTTTCTTGCATGTTTCTTTCCCTTCCAAATGCTCCCAGCACTCAAAATCCCCTGGAGGCTGGTGGTTCTGTTCCTCCTTGCTGTTGGGAATGGGAGCTAGAGGAAGCCAGTTCACTCCTCTTTTTCTATTAACAGTGTCTTCCTGGCCAACCAGGCCCACTCACCATCATAGCTAAAGGGTCCTACTTGCCAGAGGATAGATAACCTTGCCTCCACACATGAGAGAAGCAAAGGACCGGAGAAGGAGCAGATGGCTAGAAACAGACTACCATGCCTGTCCTAACAGAGGTCAGCCTAGAGGTCAAGAGGAGTTGAGAAGCTACAAAGCCAAGAGATGGGAATTCAGATTCCCAACTGGGTGGGGTGAGTGAGCGTCTGGGCCTCACCGCCCAATGCTGCTAAGTTATCTGTATGCTTAAACTGACAGGGAAGAAAAGGGGAGGGAAGGGGATAAAAACAAGAGAGGGGGCGCGCAGAGAGAGCAAGGACAATGAAAGTTAAGAGAATGGGGCTTGTCTAGTGTTGGTGGCCATGTATGCTGGTTCTACCTCAGTACAAAGGGACTTGGGGATGTTAATCAAAATCCTTTGATTCAACTTTTAGAAAACAGATCTGTTGAACACAGGCCCGACTGAAAATCAGAAGGCTGCTCATGGTGACACTGTTTGTGACTGCAAAGCAAGGAGCACATCCAAGGATAAATCAGTGAAGAGCCCCTGCCCTGATGCTCTGTGACTGTGCTATCTGCCTGGGCACGAGGTGGGCAACAGCAACGGACGAGGTGTGTGCCGGAGTGCAAGACAAATCTATAGCATCATCTCCACAGGGCCAAACCCTAGGGACGGTTTTCAATCGCTGTATTTCGGTGACAGGAGGAAAAAATGTTATCTTGATAGTAAAGGATTTAAATTTATTGCATAGCTGAAACTGGTTACTGAATTGAAATTATAAAGTAATGAATCATTTCCTGAAAAAAAAAAAAAAGCCTGGCCATTAGTAATGCCACTGTGTGACGAACTACTTAGAGATGTCGGAAGCAATGGGTAGGGAGTAGAGAGAGGGAGGGTGAGGGCTACTATCTGGTAAATTATATCTAGACGTAGATACTTTGAAGAAGATGATAAATCTGCCTTTAAAAAAGGAAAAGAAAGTGGATGGTGCTTCTGCATCGCCATGAGAATGTTTAAAAGCAACTGTTGCTCTTCCGGAGGACTTGAGTTCAATTTCCAGCACACAAATTACAGCTCACAACTATCTGTAACCCTAGTTCCAGGAGACCCAACACCCTCTTCTGACCTCCATAGGCAATGGACATGCATGTCGCTCATAGCTACATGTGTGAGCAAAACATTCATGTGTAAGATAGATAGATAGATAGATAGATAGATAGATAGATAGATAGATAATTATTGTGAGGGAATAGTAAATCTTCTGCTACTTTTCTCAGTCCCATTCCTCTATAGGTCCCACAAAAATTTACATCCCTAGACATTTTCCTTACAGGGGGCTGTTGGGCGTGGCCCAGCTCCCCAGGCATTAACACACTGGTAAGATGGTTCCTATCCCTCCTTCCCTATCTCAACAGCAGAAACAACTTGACACAAATCTTTGTCCAAGGCCCTACATCTCCAACCTGATGGCCAGTGTGAGAGTAAATAGGAGATGCAAATTAAACTAGGGCATATGGCAAGGTGATTTGGGGTATCAGTTTGTATTTTAAGGTTGAACCGCTCACTCTTCTTGGGTATTTTATTGACAAATCTAGATCAACAGGGTCCCCTAAACACCATCAGTACAGCAGGTCTGTCTGTGTGACACAGGTTCTGAGGGTCAGATGCAGTCACAGCCTGAGGAAGAGCTTATCCCCAGGATGCAAAGCACTTAAGTGTCTCACCTACAGACGAGTGTACTACATGGCACATCCTTAGGGGTGGACTCAGCCTCATGCTCAGTGTTCTTTCACCAAGGGCCTCCCTGAGAGTCACTCTCGAGGCTGGGCTCTTCCAACCCAGGTAAGCTATCCCAGATCTGGACAGTCTGAGAGTCTCCTGTCAAGTGCTCTTGGGTTCTCCTTGAACCATAACACAGGCCGAAATGCAGTTCATCTTTTAGGGTGTAAAAGGGAAGGAAGAGAGGGATGGGGAGGTGAGTCAGGGGATAAAGCCTTGCAATCCCAGCTCAGCAGGACGGGTGCAGAGACAGGAGGAGTTGAGTGCTGAAAGAACGGGATCCGGGATCTGTAGGAGAGATGTTAGCTCAAAAACTAAGGTGGAGAGTGATGGCTCAAGAACCCTGTCCATGCGCATGCACGGACACACCACCTACATGCACATACACGTGCACATACAACATAAACATGTGTGGGGGGGCACGTGGGTGCATGGGCGAACCCATGCACATGTGCACGCGTGCACACACACACACACACACACACACACACACACAAATGTGCCAAAAGCAAAATAAGGGGGTGGGGGAATCACCCAAAGTCACGACATGGCAATGACAGAATCTAACACTGCTGCCCACTTACGTGTCCCGAAGACAGTGTTAAGCAATTCACATGTGTTTTCTCCCTTGGTCCTTACAGACTCTGAGGCAGGAATCAGTATTAAGTCAACATTTCTAGGTGAGCAAGCCAGGGCTCCTAAAGTTGGAGCAAACTGTCTAAAATCATGCGAACAGCAAGGGGCTGAACCAGAAAGCAAACCCAGACCCACCTGAGCCTGTACTTTTGAGATGCCATATGCACTGGGGAGTGCAGTGCTCCATATCACCCCTTCTGGAGAGACACTTCTCAGATCTAACTGGAGATCCTGGAGGCATTACAGGTCAGTCCCACAAGCCACTCATTGCCAGCCCAGGAAGACGCCATCTTCCCTGGAACTCGCTAGGACTTCTTTGTACGATCTCTGGGCCTTTTTAAGCATCGGATGTAGCTTTCGTCTAGGTTGTAACAATAAGCATTATGATTTTTGTAGCCTTGCTGCACAGTACTCTATAGACACTCTGTCTAGTGATAGAAATACAAGCTGCCTTGAGTCAGTCCAACAGACGGTGTCCACAGTGAAATGAGCTATATTTGGTAGAAGAATTGAGCCTCTTAGGGGTTATGAAAAGGGATACATTGCACTGGCTAAAAAACAAAAACAGAAAAAAATCCCATGTATTCGGTCTATAATGTGTATCTGTTGATCAAATTCCATCACTCTACTTGAAATTGCCATGCTCTCTCTAAAGAAGAAACTAAAAGACATATTTTTGGGGGCATTGAATGGAAATTACTCCTTAATATGGTTCTAAACTGACAGACTTACAACATTTTTTCCAAATTATCTACCCAGAGTCATGGGGGCTGCTGCTGGCAGGCTCCCTATGCGAAGTCATAATTAGCAGAAAATGGAAAAATCCAAGAAAGATGGGGCCACAAAACAGGGTTCAGGGACCGAGGGCAACTGTTGATCCATGAGAAGATCAAAGCTGGGGAGAAATCATTCCTGGGTTTACACAGCTGCGTGCTCCATGCAGGAGCTCTAAAGCAAACACAACCAGGACCTGGAGGGGGGCCGTCTTGTGATAGGGAGTATGTGGGTGTCAACGAATCTCCAGGACATCAAGTGACCCCAGGGGCTGGAGGCCACCGTGCTGCAGAGCTGGAGAGGGAAACTGGTGCTTCTCCCCCTCCACCCTACTCCCCAATCCAGAACTCATCTTTGTGGAGGCAAAAAATTTTTTGTTAATTCGGCCTGCTGCCAACACAATAAGGAGGAGGGGCATTAACTGATCTACAAGAAAGTTGTGGAGTTTCATAAACAGGACCCGAGAAAAATGTATTGGTCAGAGCTTAATAATCGGAGAATGAGAGACTCGCCACTCCAGCTCATCCGATCGAGCTGCTGTGAACAGCAAGCCGAGTGAGACCCAGAGCTCTCAGAACTCCTTTAGGTACATAAATCCCTAAACTCAATACTAACAAGGCCATATGTTACTGGGTTCGTGGGTATGAACTTCTGCACGAGGCGCAAACACAACAGCAGCTCCCACTATCATTTGGATTCATTAAAAATAAAACCATCTCATAAGCCTGCAAATGTTGATTTTTATTTCATTTTATTTTATTTTTGTATTATACAACTTTCATATTTCCCCAGTGTATGGAAGTAGAATGTCTTTACATAGTTGTTCTCAATGTTTTGAACTTGATATACATGCAATATTAGGAAATGAAAATTATGTATATATATATATATATGTATATACACATACATATATGAACTCTATGGTTCATGTATTAGAAAAAAATATGTTTTGCTCATTAGAGGCGCCAATATAAATGCTATAAACCATGAAATTACCTTTGAGCCCTTCCTGAAATAACCAGTTCACAAACAAATGATCCATGCAGAAAGGCAAAGGGGAGATTACAATAAGACTAAGTCACATTTTCATTTCAGAATTGTTTTTAACATAAAAAAGCATTATTGCCACAAAACCAACATCTGGGGCAGGTATATCCAATTTGTGGAGGAAATATCAAACGGTACAGGCTGGAAATATAAGTTCAAAGTGGGGGGCTCTGCGTGTTTTCCAAATGGGATACAGAACTCACATTTACAACAAATTATCCCAATAAAAGAAATTTACTTTTGGTTTTCTCAGTCCAGAGAGCCAGCACAAAGGCAGTGGTAGCAAAAGGACTTCACTAAAGTAAGCTTGATGGTTTTCATACCCTAAAGATAAGGCCCTGGCATAGTGATGAGCAGTGGGCACTGTGGGCAGATGGGAACTCACACCACAACTCAGCATGCTCAAGCTGCAGCAAGCAAATCCTTTTAAAGCCTTTTCTGCACTGTGCTTCCCAGACAAACATTGTCAACACCATCTGGGAATCTAAGAATGTGGAGCACTGGGTCCCATTCTTGAAATCTTGAAATAAAAGGCTCTTGGATGGTGTCCTGTGATGTGTCTTCTAAAAGGTCCTCATGGGATGCCGTTATGTGCTCTCTCTTGAGAACATGTGCCACGCACAGATATCAGAGCTGAGGATCATGATGCTCTATCCCCTGAGACATCAAGGAGCCTCCATAGGTTCTCTGACCTGCTTCTAAAGTCATTGACCCCCATTCTCTCACAATGGAAAAGATACAGAAGCTAAGGCTTTGTGCATATCTGCTCAGATTAAGCCATGGTATGCTTTCTTCCCTAATCTATAGGAACTACAAAGCTCTCGACTATACAAGCTCAGCTAACATTGGCATCAATGAAGACAGAAGCCAAGATCACAAGACACTCTTAAAAGTCTTCTAGATCATAAGACAGGACACACAAAAAGCAGTTATGAAACATGAAGAGTCCAGACCTCTGAGCAAGGTGCCCTGCAATCACTGAGCCTTCCTGCGTGAGTCTTCAGGAGAAGTCTACATGTCTACTTTGTCCAGATCTTGGTGGCAGCTCATTCATACATTCATCCATTCTTTGCTTTGTGTTTGCTCATTCAGTAACTCATTCATGTAATAGGAAACACTGACTTGGTTCTCTCTTCTCCCTCCTTCATTTCCTTCTCTCCTTCCTGCCTTTCTTACTCTGGTCCCCATCTTAGAACAATAACGCTATGTCACACTAGCCTCTGATAGCAGAATATTATTACTCAACTAGTGAATATTATCTTATGCACTAGATTGCTGTATTTCACCACCATTTTATAAGGTCTACCATCTAGTGAGAGTCATGTGAACAAAGAAGTCTTTATAATTCACTGGGTTCGGTATAAAATGGAACTCTCCATTACGAAGACTCAGAAACTTACTTTTCTTACATTCTCAGTGGGAAAGAGCCATAGACACAATAAATCCAAGCCCTACAGAACAGGTGAGAACTGGTGAGATTAGAAAGGGAGTAAGTTAGGACTCCAGAGATGGCTCCGTGTAAAGTGTTTGCTGTGTGTGCAAGCATCAGGGCCAGCGTTTGATTCCTGTAATCCATACAAAAAGGCTGGCATGGTTATTCACCATTGTTGGATCCTTGGGACTCACTGGCTAGCCTCTCTAGCCAAACTGGTTGAGTCCTGGGTTCCAAGGAAGAACTCTGTCTCAGACAACAAGGTAGCCAAAAATTTAGGAAGACACCTGAGGTTGATTGGTAGCCTCCACATGTGTACACACATATGTGCCTCCCCAAACATATAAAAATATACACATATGCCTATACATAATATACACACACATATGGCACCAGCATCCAAAGAAAGTAGGTAAGATCCAGGCAGGGGCAAGTCATGAAGCTTCAGGTTTACCAACTGGCAAATTTCTCTCCAGCAAGAAATACATATTCATGCTTCTATGTCTCTACCTCAACTCTGGGCTTGGCTAGAGCTGTGGCATCAGGTCCAGCCAAGATTAACCTGGACAGGCAGTCAGGAGGTCAGTTCTCAATGCTGTAGTGTACTTAAAGCTCTAGTTGAGTGCAAGAAGAAATGGAGTTGGCTCTCCTGGAAATCAGCAGCAGAGGGAAGGCTAAGGAAAACAGAGGGACAAACCTATGTTGGAAGAGAAGTGCTAGTTCCCAGGGAAGGCTGTGAATCATGTGCTGGGAAAGAGCTAGGATTTGATTATGGTCTGTCTCCTCTACAATTCATGCTGGGGTGGAATCCCTTCTATGAGATAACAAGAAGGGGAAATTTTCATTCCACTGATAAATAGAAGTGGGGATCTGGGTGGGGTTAATGAGTAGATAAGTCATCAGGGCAGGGTCCCCATCACTAGATATTAATGGTTTTATAATGAGAAGGGTACTTCCCCACCCCTGACTATCTTAGCCATATGACACCTTGAAACCTGGGAGGAAGGCCCCTGTCAGATGCTGCTCCTCAATCCTGAACTAGAACTATGAGGCAAAATAAGCTTCCTCTTCTTTATCCTTTACCAGGTCTGCAGTATGGGAGTAATTACCAGCAAAGAACAGGCTAAACCAGAAAGCCCTGCAGGAGCATAACTGGGAAGAGAGGTGGTGTAAGAATCGAGGAGAGCAGGCTGGAGCCTACTAACAAAGGCTGGCCATTCTTCACCAGGCAGGACAGTGGGGGAACAACCAACCACACACACACTCCCCTGCTTTCTTAAAGGACACATCACATCCATGCAGCTTAAAACAACCAGGCAGGAGAAAGAAGGGATGAAGGAAAGAAGAAGTCACAGGAAACCTAGACAAGTCGTGCCAGGCTACCAGAGGAGAGGGCACAGGAGAGAGGACCATTGTTCTATACTTCTGTATGGGTGAGACTTAGACTCAGTTACAAAGGGTGCCAGGACGGGGAACAAAGATAAGAAACCCTCTATGATTCTATCTGCACTGTACAGCGTACTGGGAAGGAGTCAAATGTCTCAATCCTACACAACAACACAGTGGGGTAGGCAAGAGATCCCTATTGCCTAGTAGGGTTGAGTGGTGGCTCGGAGGTGACATCACCAGAGCCACACCAGCTGATTAGGGTCTAGATGGTGAGGGCCTGTGTCATTAGTCAGACCTGGGAGGCTGAGAAGGCTATCAGGCAGGTCCTGACTAGGTCCACCAGGTTCTGAAACTTCCTCTTGACAGACTGCATACTTTTAAGGGGCCTAGATCACTCACTGCCAACGAGACTCGAAATTGGGATTCTCTAACCCATCCTTGAATACATTACAAAGTATTTGAATGTCACGATCCTTTAACTCTACAGCTCCCCTCCCCCCATCAATTTGAAGAGCTAGAGGGTTCCAAACACCTCTAGGCAAGGCCAGCACTTACACTGCATGGAATGTCCTGTCTTTCTGAAAAGAGCCATATTGGCTCCATCATGTAAAGACATTTGAAAAGAGCTTTTTATTTTCCTTTTCGTTTCTCTTAAAAAAAAATAAACATAACTTTTCAAATAAATTCTAATTTCAAGCATTCCAGGTCCAGAAGATAATTATTTGGACCACATAAATACTGCGTGTGGGTGGAACGGAGATTGCATGCATAGCGATAAAAAAAATACTTGGATCTGTTATTTTTCTTAAAATTGCTGCATTGTTACCATTTTTATTGAGTTCATTAAAAGACCATAAAAATCAATTCAAACATGTTTGCAAACAGATTTCCAAATTTCATGACAACAATCTTCAGTTGTTAGGCCAAAGATAAGATGACAGATGTCTCAATTCCTACGACTTTTGTGTCACCATTCATTCATTCATTCATTCTTTCATTCATTCATCTATTCTTCATCCAGCCAGACCACATCCCTCTCTTCAGGACAAGCACGGAGACAGGGACAATCCCCATCCTCAGGGAATCATCGGCATGGTGATAAGACAGAAACTGAGGGGCACTGGTTATATCCGTGGGTGGTGAATTCTGTATAGAAAAGATTACACAGTATCTTTCAGCCTGGAAAGATATAATGCCTCTGCCTTAACTTCTGGCCTCTGCTGCTTGCAATCTGAAAGCAGCTGGCTAAGCAACAAGGAAATAAACAAACGGAGCTGTGTTCCAAACAAACTTTCCTTTCCGACGGTCAGACTTGAAATCCACGTGTTGTCACGCGACATGAAATAGTTTTCTGCTTTGAGGGTTTTTTTTTTCACATATTGAAAAATGTAAATTACAAAAAAAAAAAAGCAGCACTCGGGGTATAAAGCTCGTGAAGTTCTTGCCTAGTACATGATCTTGAGTTTGACCTTCAGAACTGTGTTAACCAGTGTGGGGGTGAACATCTGTAACGCCAGCGGTAGGAAGATGAGTGAGGAGTGTCGAGAGTTCAAGGTCGTCTTCAGCTATATAGGTTGTCATACAGGGGAAAATGTATCATCAACTGGCTGACCTGTAAGCATCCGGCCAGGACAATGGTGGGACTATAAGCCTAAACTCAGCACCCAGGGCTTCTTCTAACAACCCAGGTGGCATTGCTTAAGGGATGAGAGGTGGAGGGACTTCCTCCCTTAGTTACTGTCATTCAAATGCCTCAGCTCAATGCCCTGACCTTTTTTTTTTTTTTTTTTGTCACTGTCCCTGGAAACTGGCTTCTACCTTGACAAAGTACTGGTTTTGCTTTGTTATTGTTAAGACAACATCAACTAAAACACAGTTCTATAACTTTGATGAAAGGCTAAGTCAATACCTTCTGAAAATTTGAAGGAGCATTAGCCCATAGTTTGAATCCTGGGAATCCAACCAGAAGGCAGTTTCATGGTCAGCTTCTAAAACTCTCCAGACAGCCATCTCAGATAGGAAGGAAAGGAAATCTCTGTTTTAGTCCCGGGCCCCTGATCCTGACTGTTCTGCTCAATGACAGCCACCAGCCATCTCTGTCATAATGAGAGAAACACAACTTCATCCAGGTGAATGTCCTTTGGTGGGCAATTGTTCAAGCATGTGAAGGCTCTAATATAATTATGAGCGTGGTTGGCCAATTAACTGCAAACGTGCTGTTTATCTGAAAGAGGCTAACGCTGTGAAGTACTGTGAAAATAACTCTGGGCTCTGGCCCTCAGGCGAAGGATACACACGGAGTGAAAACAGGGATCAGGGATAAAGCTGAAGCAAATATTTCATCTGGTACTTCTGAAGATGTCAGATTAAAATATGCTACCTTAGCTCTCTGAATAGTTACCTGATGAATTAAGATTGAGTTCTTAGCAAATGTTGACAAATAACTGTATGGGAGAAAGAGAGAGAGAGAGAGAGAGAGAGGGAGGGAGGGAGGGAGGGAGAGAGGGAGGGAGGGAGGGAGGGAGGGAGGGAGAGAGAGACCGAAACAGAGACAGAGAGACAGATGCACAGAGAGAGACAGACAGAGAGGGAGTCAGACACACACACACAGAGGGAAAGAGAGTGAGACTGAGACAAAGAGAGGGAAGAGAGCAAGAGAGACAGAGACAGACATACACAGAGACAAACAGAAAGGGAGGGAGAGAGAGAGAGGGAGACAGATAGACAGACAGACAGACACACACACACACACAGGGAAGGAAAAAGAGTGAGACTGAGACAAAGACATGGAAGAGACAAGAAAGACAGAGAGAAACAGAGACAGGGAGACAGACATACACAGAGACAGAGACAGAAAGGGAGGGAGAGAGAGAGACAGAGAGAAGGTACGGATATCTAGTACCTCTCACCTAGCCTTATTCCCTAGTTTGAAGCTGACAGACTAGTGTTTGTCAGCCCTTCGGAAGTTTCTCAGTGGTTTAGAAATTTCTCCATGTCCCTTGTATTCCTAAATGTCTTTAAGAGTTTGGAAAAAATTAAACTTTGCCTTAGTGACTGAATAGCATAACAATTCTCCTAACTTCCCCCATCTGAAGAATTAAAAAGGAAAAAAAAACCCTCATCATATGATTTCTATATATACAATTTGCGCTGCTGGAGAAGCATATTTTGAAAAGTGCTCCCTAAATAATTAACCTATTCCTTTTACCATACTTCCTATATTACAGAAGTCATTTTCCCACCAAGAATCAATAAGTCTTTCCTCCTGTCAGTCATTTTTCTCCATTTAACGGAATAGACTAAAGTCCGACACGGCAAGTTACATTACCTTTGAATTATGTGCGTAATTTAAAATTCAAAGTACTGCGCTAAGGAGCCTTTTAGACTGACCACTCTGCACGCTCTTCATAAATATGGCCCCTCAGACCCTTCTGACAGATTTACCGAACAACAGAAGTTAGAGCCGGACTGAGACGAGAGCCCTACAGTAAAGCTTCCTGGGTCACACTGCGGCAGGAACAATTGTCTCTCAGAGGCAGCACAAAGCAGGCCTGACATCCATCACTCACCAGGAAACGAAGTTGCATTTCCAGATTAATGAGAAAGCCATTCTAGAGCGTCTGGGCTTTAATTACAAATAAACACGTGGGCAGATATCGACATATCTGCTTCATGAGTGTGGAGGGATCCGAAAGGCCAATCGGCCTTTGTTTGGTTAAATCTGGGACCTCTGAGAAAACTTCAGGTATGGACACCCAAGAGGAGTGTGCTGGCAAGATCCTTCAGTTAGTACAACGCACACAAGGGGAAAGAATACAGAGAAATGAAAATGTATAAATGGGCCAGCGAGGCAATTCCCTGTTACAAATTTAATAAAGCGATGTTTATAACCTTGCACTGAATCTGTGAGCCGATGTCCTGGGGATTATAAATGAAACACAGCTGACCTCATTCTTCAGGGAAAGAAAAATAAAGTGACGATTGGAAATGTCACCGAGTTTTCTCAAATCTGCAATGGGGTGACTCACACTCTGGCTGGTAGAATTTAAGAAAAACAAAACAAAACAAAAAACACCTGCCAAGTAGAAACCTTCTCTCTGTGTACAACCGTACAACCTGTAGTATTTTTCTCGGGGCTTTGGCAGTATCACATGACTCTAGCTGGCAAAAAGAGAAAGGGATTTTGTGAGAATGTGCTCTCAAGTAGTGTTAGCAAGAAAGCAGCAATGCGGGCTTCATTTCAGAACTACGATCTGCATGTCAATGTCTGGGCCTCTTTCCCCTGACCTTTGCTCATGAAGTAACTTGTTTCTCTGGGAAAGCATTCCCAGAGGAAGGTTTCTCAGCTTCAGCATGTAAGTCACTACTCTGTTCCTTCCCTCTGCCCCACAATCCACTCACTCCTCTGTTTCTTCCTTTTCCTCAGTAGTAATTCATTGAAATAAATGTGTGGTGCCCTGCTGTGAACGCATCTTACATGTTCCCTTTACTAAAGCACTTTAGGGTGTGCCTTCTTAGGTCCTCCAAAACCTACTTTCTTTGCCGAGGTTTTATTTTTTGCCAAGTTAGCATCTTGAGAAAAATCTCTGTCTCCTCCCCCACGCCTCCCCCTCTCTCTCTTACACACACACCAAACACACCCATGAAAGAAGGAAAAACATTAACTCTCACGCATTCACTTTTAACAATAAGCGCATTCCAAAGCTAGGACAGGAACATTGTGGCGAAAGTTCTGCTGTCGATGGTGCAGCTTTCCCTTCTACTCTGCTGTAGCCTGTGCCCTGACTCTCCCTGGCAGCTTGCGGGCACGCCTTGTCCTCCTTTAAAAATCGTGAGAAAGAGCTGAGCCTTCCTGCTGGGCATTACTTCTGCATGGCAACATTGTATAATCTCAAGTGCGGAGGACATCCTTCCCTCGCCCACAGACAGTTTTCTCTTTGCTCTTCCAATTCTTGAGGTAATTATTTCCCTAACTTTGTCTGGATTTTACCCCCAATCTGGAGAATGTCGCAGCCCTCACCTACCTGACAGATACTAAAATATAAATGATACGGACATACCGATGGGATCTAACACCTCATGATTCCGATGGTCAGTCCATATAGACGAGGGAGCATATAAAGGAATGATATTCTCAGGATCAGCTGGTTCTTAAGGGGTTACTCGTAGGAAACTTGAACTTGACACAAATGGAGGTGTTACATTTATATTGGGCCCCTCTAGAGCATACAGGGTCAAAAAATCACTATGCAGCAGGTACAACACGATTCTAACAAAAGATGGGTACAGAACATATTCCTCTTTACAGAGAAAACTGCACCGTAGCCAGGCTTGCTCGTTCCACACAAAACGGCATTAAAACAAAAGTCACAACCATGATCACAACAAAACCAGAACCTCCTACATCAACCCAGGACATCATTTCTGATACTTATAAAGCATGACTCTCGTCAAAGCCTATGCAGTATCCGTCCCAGGCCTGGTAATGAATTTCCTATATGTACCTGCTGTTGAAGGGCAAAAAAAAAAGTAAACTCATAAATAATTCAACACACTGTCTCCTGCCAACCGATCATATGTTGTCCATGTTTCACCTGCCATATTAAATAAAAATTAAAAACTGTTAACTCTTTTTATTTAAAAACAAAAACAACCCAGGGATTAATTAGAGGTAACCACACAAAGTATACAGGATGGGGGTGGAGTAATATCTCTATATAATATGTACTATGTTATACATGTCAAATTGCAGAGTGAAAATAGTCACTAAGAATAGCTGTACCAATGGGGGAAAATTATTTACATCTTAAGGGAAATGATTATTGTAAATATTTTCAAAACTGCTTTATTGTGGGAGGTATATTAAAAGGGAGAAATAAGGGTTCAAACTTAGAAAAGCAGGCTGCCCTGACACCTTCTTGCAGGCATATTAAAACCAATGAGCACTAAAACACTTCTTTTCAGACTTTTCTAGGTAAATGTGACTCCACTCCACATATATATATATATGTGTGTGTGTATTTATATACATATATGTGTGTGTATGTATGCATGTGTATACACACACACAAACACACACACATACACATCAAAAGAAGCTTTCTTGTTTGAAAGTCTGATTCAGCAAGTTAAAAGCTGGGTGCCATGGGGACTTCTGAGTGGTCCTGTCCATGCCCCTGTGACTGCCCCATGCCTTAACAGGCCATGGAAAGAGAGAGCACCTTCAGAGTTCTTAAATTGCTACTGATAGGAAATGGAAAAAGGCCATCTGAGTGACGTTTTGAGGGATACCTGCAGGGGAACAGTAGGCTGCTACTGTGTCCAACGGTGACAGAGCTGTCTGTGGAAGCAAGAGGTTGCAATGCTTTGTGGATGCAGAAGATGGAAACGTCTGCTTGACTTCAAAGACACAAAAAATAGGCTGACACCTGGTCAGAGGTCAGAGGTCAGAGGTCAGAGGTCAGGCTCCAAACCCTGACATTGGCAGGGACTTTAGGATGGATGGTAGCTCAGCAGTCAGAGCTTAACCAGTTAACGGCATTCTGGAGGCTGAAACAGGGGGATTGCTGTGAGTTCAAGTCAGCGGGGGCTGCATAGTAAGACACTGCTTCAAGAAGCAAAGGAAAATCCTTGAAGAGGAAAAATGTTAACTACTCCAGCAGAAAATTCTTTGGCATCAAGTCTCACTCAGACATGTGGAGACATGTTTGATTTTACTTAAAAGAGCCCCCAGCCAGTCCCACAGGGTTTTAAAAATTGCATGCTTTGGTTTTCTTTCTTTCTTTTCTCCTCTCTCTCTCTCTCTCTCTCTCTCTCTCTCTCTCTCTTTCTTTCTCCTCTTCTTCCTCCTCATCCTCGACTTCCTCCGATTTCTCCTCTTCTTCTTTTGAATGGATGCCAGAGTCAGGATGGCCACATCCTGTTCTGTTACATTACCAAAGGATCGATCCTTGTTCTCCCTCAGGAGAAACGTCAGAGCATGAACCCCATGTGGAAGTGACAGAGTTCGGGAACCTGGAAGTGACATGGACCAGTGATATACGTGGCCATCCTAGTTTCAAACATGATAAAAATAACTAACTAACTAAATAAGAACAGAAGAGCTTATGAAAGTAGCATACTTTTGGGCAGCAGCAAACTGCAGGTAAATTCGGCTTTCCTTTCATAGCTACCTGATAATACCAGGATGGTCTCATTGGCAGAGTTGTTCCCTGGTCTATTTTTATTTTTTATTGTCCTCTGTTGTCTGCTTTTAGTTTTTAAAGTCCATGCAAATACGCTGCTTGTAAATCAAGCCGGAAATACGTGTATTATTTCATTTGGGGGAAGAATCAAGTTCTAGCAGGCAATGCTCACATTTTACTTAATTATCAAACAAAGACATAATGGACTATTTTTCTGTATTCACCAGAGACAGAAGGACTGTCAGTTTGATTGCCTGTTAAGGTTTCGGTGAATCACAACGTTATTAAGCTTCTAAATCAGGGGATCGGTTCCTTCCGCTAAGTCTAACAATACTAGAAAGTAAGAAGGAGGGGGGGGAACACCTCATCTGGGGCCGTAATATTTGCTGAAAAAAATCCACTTCAAAACATTAATCAAATTTTTCGCCTACTGGGCAGCCATATGGCGGAGCAGCGTGTGGATCTCACAAACTTGCTGATCTCCTGTAACCGGGTGCAATTAATTACGCTGGCTGCATCCATCTCTTGGATTTTCGCCTTGTGAAAGAAAAAAAAAAGTATTTATTGTAACAGCTTTTACAAAACAAGGGAATGAAAATCTCAATTGATTAATGAGAGGAATGGAAATATTTCCGTTAGCAGATTTAAAAAGAAAAAAAGAGGGTAAGGATTAATACTGTGGATGGATCAAGCTCACCATGAGGTGGGTTTTATTTTGGACCCCCCCCCAAAAAAAAAAAGGTGGAGGAAGAGTAGGCTGAGAAGGTACTCTGGCGCTCTGACATGCATAATTCAGTAGCAGGCTTTGGATCGCAAGTAATAAAGGCTTAAACTGGTGAAGTAATAAACAGGTTGGCTTTACAAGATACTATCCTGGGAGACAGAAAAGCTTGTTCTTTGATTTGGAAACACAGATATTAAAGACTCGGTGGGTGAGGACAGGACAGCCCTGACAAAGAAGGCAACAGAATGAGCTCTTAAAGTAAGCAGTGCACTCCGTCCTCTGCTATTTAGGCCTGGAGACAGCTGCACATCTGGGCCGATTACAGTTTTAGGGCTGCTCCATAAAAAGAGGTGTCCTGGGGTGTGTTAGGACTGTCCTCACCTACCGATGCAAGTTGTGAACACAGCTTGGATGGAACCCTTTCTCCGTGCTATTTAGACTATGAACTGGACAGTCAGATCCACTTCAAAGAGTGATCATCAGTGTGTCACTGAGGTCACAGCCCTTCCCTCCTAGAGGACTGATGGGCCCCAGGCTGGAGGTCTACAGGCAAGCAGGAGCAGTGGTCCTTTGTCTCTTTCCAAACTTGCTTTCCTTTCTGCAGAACACCCAACCAGGGTGGACATTTGTGACCTTGTCTTCCCAGCATTCTTTGCCCAGGAGGATCGATTCCACATTCTTTAGCGAGTTAGCACAGGAGGCTGGGTTTAAACATTCCAATAAATACTACCTTGAGAAAATAAACCGAATACTAATTTTAACAGAATTATACATATTTGTAAGATTGAGGACTGGGATCACATTTGCAACCAATGAAGAAAAAGACATTAGAGCAAAGCTTAGTAATTCGAGTTACAGGCTGTGTAACTCTACATTGACTCCCACAGCTAAACACGTCCCAGGAAAGCTTGCGGAGGGCTTATCTTTTGTGTAACTACAAATGTGTTTGTCTGAGTACATGTGGGGACACTTGGGTACTCAAGCGTGGGGAGGTAAGGGACAATCTCTGGCATCATCCTCAGGAATCCCATCTGCCCCTGTTAATATAGTATTTCTTATTGGCCTAAAGTTCACTATCGTGGCTAGATTGCCTGAGTGGAGAGCCCAAAGGATTCTTCCTTTTCCATCTCTCTTGCTCTGGAATTACAAGCACATGCCATCTCTCCCCCAGAACTTTTTATGAGAGTCCTAGGGATCGAACTCATGTCTTAACACTTGTACAGCAAACATTTTACCTTCTGATCTCTCCAGCACCTGCAGCTGACTCTTGATAAGATTTCATTATGATTTTATTAACGGATACATGGTATGCATGTGGCCAATATGATTTTTTTTTTTTTTTGCTAGTCTGTGTGTTGGCTTGGTGGTTGCTTGATTGAGAGATGAAATCTTGAAGCACCTAAACTCTCTGGGTGCACAAGCAGAGCAGTTAACACGATAAGAGAACACAGCTTAGCAGGCAGTATTTAAAGTCATGGTATTTCATTTGAGCAACCCATCCCATACAGGATGTGTGCTTGTGTTAACACTGGTGTTTGGAAAGACTGTCGTATAGGAAAAAGAATGATGGCGAGCTTTAAGGTAGCAGGCGTATCCCCATGGCTGAGAAGTAAAAGCCAATGTCTAAGGCACACAAGGGATGGCTTTCCAAATGCTCACTGAGTTTGAGGAATGGCACCTTGGTGAGCCTGCTTGTGCAAAAGCATGAAGACCTGGGCCTGTCCCCAGCACGGAAGCTGTGGGAGGTGGCACACATCTATAATCCCAGCATGGAGAAGAGAAAAGGATGGGGGGACAGGAGGATCCCTGGAGATTGCTGCCCAGCTAGTCTAGACAAAGAGATGAGTTCCAGGTCATGAAGGTCCCAGTCTATAGAGACAGACAGACAGATGGACGGACAGACAGATATAAAGTAAAAAATAGAGTGGACAAAGATTAAGAAAGACAGTTGATGTCAACCCGTACGTAGCCTCTACATGCATGGCTCCACACGAGTACATTCAATTGAACATGCAAACAACACACACACACACACGCACACGCATATCTACATGCATGCACACACAAGAACGAAGACATGCACACAAGCACAAGGTGAAAAATCCTACTAAAATCCTTTAACAACGAGAGTCGCTGTATCACCAGAGAAGATACTGTATTGAAGAAACCACCGACCACAGAAATGTGCAAGAAAGTTACCCTGAAAAGTGTCCTTGGCTTCTAAAAGCAAGGAATGAATAAAATAATCAAAGGATATCGGGTCAGCTGACTCCGTGAACCGGTGACCCTGGAAGACACACCCCACGCACACAGCACCCCTCTGATGATGCCCAGACTCCTCCTACACACAAGGGTTACTGGCTTAAAAGTTTAAAGAGCTAACAAAATGTTTTAACGAGATGCAAATCTCAGAGATCATTAATCAATATGCTCAATGTTATTTGCGATAATTCACCATGACGTGGTATTAATGGGTTACTGTACCCTTCAGAGGTGAGATTAATGCAAATGAGCCGCCACAATTAACTTTACTGCTCCCAACTCCCAAGAATGGACAGATGATTATAAATGACAACTATATGTCAATTACAATATCCAATAAAGTGAGGCTTGGAGAACAATCTATCTCCGTTTATTGCACTTCCTTGACGTGGCTGCATTCAGCGCAAGCCACTGTTGTCTCTGTGTAACCATTGTTTGGGGAGGGCAAGGGGACTTTTCTTTTTCCGCTCTTTCAGTTTTGTGAAAAAAGGGCTTCCAAAATGTCCAGGTAACTGCACTTTTCTAAAGGAGGAGCGCCACGGGAAACCAGGAATAAATGGTTTAACTGTCGTGCATGTTTTAAAGAAAACAGTATCCGTTTTGAAACTGTAGCAGCCAAGCCAGCAAGGAAACCACCTACCCAGCTGTTTATAATATATTTACTCAATTACAACAGGAAGATGTTAGCCCAGCATCCCGGACAGCCTTGCGTTTCACTAAACAAAAGTTAACTTGAGGATCGCCATGGGAGGAAACAGGTCAGACTGCAGAAAGTGAACCTGAGGAGGCCAGAGACAGGAGGAAGCACCTGATATCAGCTTGCACGCCTGTGCTGGGATTGAGGGGGGTCCTGTGGAATGCTTGGGTGCAAGACCTGACTACGGAGTGTTTCCAGGAGTGCTTTGTTCCTCTCTGTGTGGAGGGATTGTTTGAGAGAAGCTTCTGGGTAAAGGTGAGCACACTGGAGTACCGCCTTCTCCCCCCCAGACCCTTTCTCTGAGCAGAGCTACCCAGCCCAGTAGCCACCAGCTATTAATGAATTATAAATACACATTTCTACCTGCCACCTCCCCCTACCCCCAGGGACTTCTGCCATACAGTCCCCCCATCCCCTTCCTTGGCAGATGTTCACCAATCACGGACTACCATCAGCTAAGCCTTGTCTCAGGCAGAGCCAATTGGGCAGCATCACTGTCCCTCCAGGAGTTCTTGTTGGGGTCAGACTGAAGCTAACCTTCAGTGGAAGCCATGTTCTTCCTCTCTGTCTTCCCCTTAGGAGTGCAACTCTACCCAGAACACAGGGGAACAGCCTGGAGCTCTGTTTCTCGGAGCAAAACTGAGAGCAGGTATCAGAAGCATGCTAGCAGGAAAACTCTCCTTGTAGTGTGGCTTAGAAAGTGGCCCTTTCTTTGCAGGTCACTGGTGAGATCAATTCATCAAGACCCTGACAATCACACCAGGATTTCCTACTATCCTCAGAGACACCTCAGAAGACTCCCAGCAGGGTGAGCTGCAGGGAGAACACTGTGGACAGGGGAAGCCATAGGTTTGTCTGTTTGAGATCTTTCCTTATGTGCTCAGTGATGCCAACAAAGATGTAGCTGTTCCAGTAGGGAGAAGAGACTCCTAGCTCTGTGTACAAAGAGGGCAGTAACACCAGCCTCCACATGGAATGCTATTACCTCGGTCATAGCTGGTGATTCAAAGGAGGTCTCTGCCCAATAAAAAGGTCAAGCCTGATTCTCCCTGAGCCTTTTGTACCAGGAACCATTGAGAAAAGAGCTCATTGTTACAAGGGCTGCTCTCTTAGTCACCTTTCATTACTGTGACAAATAACAAAGCAAACAATGCAAGCGAGAAAGGATTTATTTTGGCTCACGGTTTCAGCGGTCTTCGTCCATGGCTCCGGGGCTCTGTTGATTCTGAACCTGTGTGTGGTACTGCAGGGAGCATGTGATAGGGCAAAGTGGCTTGCAGGCCATGATCTAATGCAGCAAGGAATCCATCAGTAGATTAAAACATTGATGAGGTTAGCATTTCATGGTCCAGCCATCTCTCAATACCACAGGGGGACCAGGCATCATATGACTTTCAGGAAGCTATGTCATAAGCAAACATTAGCAGTTGCTAAGGTGGGAAAGGTCTGATGTCAGTAGCCATCCTGATTTCCACTAAAAGAGCATTCTTTGGGGCATATACCTGCAGTCGTAACAACTTGGGAGGCTGATGCAGGAGTTCAAGACCAACCTGAGGAACTTAGTGAGACCCTGAATCAAAATGAATAGGTAATGGCTGGAGATGTAGCTCAGAGGTAAGAACACTTGCTTAGCATCTGTGAAGCTCTGGGTTCAATCTCGGGGGGGGGAGGGGCGGCTGACACAGCACTGGTGATGGGTAACACCTCAGCCAACCCTAGAACACTGCAACCTCCCCCCCTTGTACAGACCATGAGTGAAAACAATTGTTTTGACAGTTGAGAGAGAAAAAAGATACTCTGTGACACATGGAAGTTGCATGAAACTCAGATTCCAGCATCTGTAAATAAAGTTTTCCCGTGCATGACCAAACTGGATCATTTACCTACTGATAAGGTTGAGTTAAGGGCAAAAGGAAAGCATTACCACAGCATCCACACGGATGGCTCAGAACCAACTGTCTCCGTGATCTGTCTTATTCTTCTGCCCCACTCTGCATGTTGGGCAATGATAGTGACCCTGCTGACATACATCATTTGAATTTAGACCTCCCGTGTACAAGAACAAAAGCCACTCTCCTTCCCACCTCCACACCCCAGTGGGTCAGGACCCCATAGGTAAGAACGCAGTGCCCAGACAGACTGATGGATGGCTTCTCTCACTTGCTCCTGTAAAGCTAGTGTGTTCTTTGCTGAATGCCATGGTGGGTAAGTTGATCTTAAAATGGGTGAGGCACATAATGGCTATCACTCCAGCCATGAGGCTGGGTTTTCTCCAGTGCTTCGGAATGAGCGTTGTCCATATGCATTCTAGGCAACCATGCTCCCACTGCGCTACACTGCCAGTGCATAATTTTGGGAAAGGGGGCTCACCTTACAGCCTCTGGGCATATCTGTGGGGGATTATATCTTGATTAGGTTAATTAATGTGGGAAGACTCATCTAAACCATGGGTAGGACCAATCACTGAGCAAGGGATTCTGGATTATAGGAACAGCAAGTGCTGGCATCCATTAATCCCTCTGTTTCCTGACTGTGGACAGGATGTGACTAGCTTCCTTACTGTCTAGCTGCCTTGACCTTCTCTGTGATGACAGACTGTACCCCTCAACTGTGAGCCTCTACAAAACCTTCCTCCTTTGAATTGCTTTAGTCAGAAGATTTTTATCACAGCAACAGGAAAGAAACTGACATACTTGGAATGCTATAACGCCTGGCCTTGTATATATGCTGTAGGCACTCTACTGCTGAGTGCCTTTTCCAGCTCTCCATTCCAAATTAGACAGATAGATAGATAGATAGATAGATAGATAGATAGATAGATAGATGATAGATAGATAGATAGATAGATAGAGATAGATAATATAGGTATATACATACATATAGCTCTCCATCCTACCATGACAACTGATGCTATCATTTTAGGTCTAGCAATCAAAGACAAAGTAAATTAAAAGTAGGGGAGAGAATCTTAATACAAAGCTTTATATTCTCAACCTAAAAGAAGTTCATAGCACTTCCACCCTGTCCTCAGCCTCAGGGAAGAGTCTGCTGTGATTGAGCCAGAATAGACCAGAACATTCTGGTCATGGTTCAGGAAATTCTGCAGTCTGGTAAGAGGCCAGTGTGCCTCTGATGACTTTTGTAGAGGATGGGGAAGACAGGCAATGATTTCTGTTTCCCATCAAGACACTCTTCCAGGTTTAGGTTCCTCTCCTACCTCCTTTATCACTTGGGTTCCTAGACAAGAGCAGCAACCCTGAGCAGAGCAGGTTCACCCCGCTTTCCCTGCTAGGGAGGGTAAGACGGAAGAGCCACGTTACTTCATATCATCCACATCCGAGGGCATCTGACTTTTAGTTTACCAATACGAAGGCAGCTATGCTCCTTCCGATAACAGGGCCACTAAGTTGGGTCAGAATGGCTCTGTTGTATCTTCCATACGTCCTCCTGGCAGGGGCGGGAAACAGCAAGACTGTCAGGATAAATCACAGCCGGCAGCATAGTCACTTTCGAGCAGGAGTGGACTTTGTCTTTTTGGAAATGCCGAGGTGCAAATGCGCCTCAGTGACTCTTGCAAAGGGAAGAAATTGAAATTGATTTCTCAGGGTAATAATTAACCTCGGAAAATAACTAGGAGAGGTTGCTTATTAATTATTTTTGGTAATATACTTTGGGGATATTTCTTCTTTTCGTGAAAGATAGAGACAAAAGCAGACACATTTTACGATCGTATAAAATGTTATTAGATTCATATTTTATTGAAGAGTGAAACTCACTTAATTTGCAAAATGTTCACTAGGAGGAGTGAGTATCTCCCAACCACCATCCCGCACTGCTTTTTTAAGGCTTCTAAATAGTGCTCTTTTGAAACCGCATGGTCTTTCTCGTCTTTTTCACACATAACTGTCTCTGAGCTTTTAATAAATCGTTGCTATTTCGGTCTCCCATGGTTTTTCTACTTACTCAAAAAAGAATGTATTTTTCATCTGAATAACAGTGCACAGTGCACTCTGAGGACATGCTCATTCTTTTTTTTTTTTTTTTTAAAGAACAGAAAAAAGCTATTGCCTCCAAGAAACATGTTACTACTCCACGTAACATACCAAGGACGGAAGGTCCTACACAGATTGACTAGTAGTTTACAATCATATGCACCATGATCTGATAATATCACATGTGTGCAAGTGAGCACACACACACACACACACACACACACACACACACTGGTTTTTGCATACGCACATATTTCCTGAAAACCTCTTCATCATAACTACAACTGCCCGGGCTCAAGTTCAATCCCTTAGAAGGATCTCAGCGGCTGTCACTGAAGTAAACTCCAAATATGAACAGACCGGGCACTGCTCCACAAAGACTAAACAAGATGTGAGATTATTCAAGGTGTTTTATTTTTTCCCCCTCCCTTTAGTGGCTGGAAATCCTTTTCCCCTTGACACAAAATTTTCCTGTGCAATTTATACTGTGCAAAAATTTTATTCTGCATCTATTTATTTTTTCTGGGTCATTTACCCTGTGAAAAACCCCGTGCACGATTGTATCCTGTTTTCCTGGAGGGTAGCATTTTGTTTTCTTTAAGAGACCGACAAAAAAGAAACGGCGGTGCAGAAAGCTGCCTGTAAGGGCATCATGAAGCTATTTCTTGAAGCATTCGAAATATAAGTTTTCGCTAATTAATTAACAAATTCAAGCTGGTTAAATAAAACCCCCTTTCCAACACCTCCTATTTAATTGCAGTTTGGCACCAACAAATATATATCAAAATTATAGTATTTCCCCTGACAGGAAGCTCCTTCTTTGCGCGTGCTGTTATGACTCTCTGCAGAGCGAGCCAGAATTGCTGACAACCTTGAACAGCACTACAATATTACTATACTTGGCAGGGAAGTACCCTTGCGGCAAGAGAGAAGCTGTAATTTTGACTGTCACTTCACATTGCACTAGATATTATTTCACTGTGTACACACGCACACACTCACAAAACTCTTAATAGACTACAGTTTCGCGCTGCCTGCCTTTCCAGTATAAATGGCAATATAATATGGGGGAACCGCCAATGGGATCCTGGCAAGGAACAAATGTTTTGCATTATGGAGAGAGCACCGCTGGAGGATGCTTTCTGAGGGTTCTCATTGCTTTGCCCCTAACTTGCACTTCTAAGACCCCAGCCTCAATCTCATGAGCTTTGGTGACTATGAACAACTGTCCTCTTGTCATCTCCAGAGACAGCAAAGTTATTTCCAACAAAGTCTATCCTTGAAAATTCCCGTGATGGGTGACGAAGGCAGCAGCGCAGCCCCGGAGATGACCTGGATGCTCTCCGAGTCTAATCCCTGACACAGAGGATTCTTCCAGATTTTCAAAGGCACCTTCCCCGCCCCCACCCCCACCCCACCCCGTGCATTTAATTTGCTTTCGTTTCACGGAGGGGATTTGGTTCATCATCACTGACCACTTGCTATGGCATGGCCAAACTGAGGAAACGTAGCAAGGCCCCACGAATTCCGGCCAAACCCACATGCTGTCCCTGCCAGGGAGCAGCGCCTGTCTTTGCAGAGAGCTGCTTGCAGCATATGCTTCCTTCTGCCTGAGCTCACACAGAAGCAGATTGCGCCAGATTCCCTGCTGGCTATTCTCCCCGCAGCCTGGATTTACAAGATGGTGCATTAATAGTCCCTGTGTTTGTCCCAGGCAAGGAGTTTTGTGATGTCCATAGGAGCTTTGAATTATGCACTCCTGGATTATTTTGGGGGTATGGGTCAGAGGGATGAATGCATCAGCAGATACAGTCAAAACTTGACCCAGAAGAGTGTCAGAACAGACTGGAAGGAAGGAAGAAACCTTCAGGAGGTCTCTTAAGTAGTCCCTCAGAAAACCAAAAAATCAAAACTAAGAAAGGATGAGATTGGAGCTCTTGCCTCAACATAATCCCCGCCATCTTAAAAAAAAAAAAAAAACCAAACACTTCTTTAAAATTACAGCCCCACAAGAGCCTATCAAGATTGAAACTTGTTTTACTGAACCCAGAGAAGCTGTCTCTCTGTCCTCTGTTAGGAGACTGTATCCAGAACTTCACCCTGCCTGCTGACCACACCAAATTTAACAAGGTTCGCAAATGAACTAGAGTAAGTTTCCCGCAGTGACACATTAATAATAAGTTCCTTATGCCATCTATCCCAAGCCATGAATATGTAATGTTAGAAAATGAGTCCTTTTTCACACACAACAGAACCTCAGACGTGAATAAATAAAAACTATCCATCACAAGCCTGTGAAAAATTAATGAGGGTTCAGAGTACGCAAGGAAAAATGGGGACCGAGGAGAGATGGCCCACTTCGTAAAAGCATCCCTTAACTTTCAGATGGTAAATATCCTCGCCCCCGCCCCTCGCCCGGTTGCCAGGTGAGAGTGGGAAATAGTGGGCTGTATTTCCAAAGTGCTGAGGTCTACTGCCCATCTTAAAGCGGTAGCTCCAACAGGACACAGAGAGATCACTGCATCAAGGGCTTACACTCCGAGAGTTAATGTGGCACCAACCTGGACATAGGAACAGGTGCTGATTTATTTATTTAGAATTCATAACCAGTTGAGGATGTGCTCAGCCGGGCTGAGGAAACTGGGAGGAGTAAGAGGACTTTGGAGATGAAACTTTAGAAGGTGGGAACTCCTGCTTCGGCCCCTTCTCCTTCACTGTGGCCACAAGGCACATGGCAGGATTACCCATAAGCCTTCTGCTATGATAAGTACCGCTTGCTGGGTGCCTTCTCTCTGCCCACATGTACTGAGTGCTTTATCCAAGTAAATGCCAGTTTTCTTACCCATTCCATTCCCTTTGAAACTGAGGTGGGGCTGGGATAACAGAGACATCCCAAAGTCTAAGAACCAGAAGAGGACGGCTAACGAACCTGGAACCCTCTACCTGTGCCAACTGTGGCTGCATGGGTCAGGGAGGATTGAGATTCAGCCAGGGGTTGCTCACTGGTAAAACAGTAAGGACGGGTGGGTGTGGGTGGACCTGGGGCTCACACTGCAACGAAATGGGGAGCTGCTCCTGGGAAGTGGGGTGGGGGTGTGATTCGATAAGAATGTCAGATTTGGGGTAGGTGAGAATCTGAATCTGAGTTGTTTAAAATGTTTTCACTATGAAGAAGAGGAAGAAGAAGAAGAGGAGGAAGAGGAGGATACAAAATATGAAGGGTTGATACAGCACAACTTCAGAACAAACTGAACCAGGGTTCAGGTCTTATATGGTTATACCACTTGGTCCTTTCATGCTAGACACTCCTAAGAGCAAAAGGAAGATGTGAGAGACCCTTGGCTGGTACCTGCCTCCAGGAGGTCATGTCACAGTGCTTGTTGAACTAGACTGAGTCACACGATGACTTGGTTCCTATACACCCAAGCAGGGGGCGTTAACAAGGCTGCAGACAGGTGAAAGCAGAGGAGAGGCCCTGGTACCTGATGAGAGCTGCATCTCATCCTACGCGGGCAGGGACTAAGAACGCTTCCCTGAACCTGAATGGGCTGCCTGTGATTTACTGGGGAAGAAGGAAGATTGGGGTGTGTGCATGCGTGTGTGCATGTCCTCTCAATGGGAACCCCAAGATAAAACAGAGTCCAAAGTGGAAACTGTGGGACCAGTCCAGGAAACAAAAGCAGCAAATAGGGATAGAGGAGGGGTAAGAAAATAATCTACTCTTGGTGTCTAAGACACAGGGACACCAAAGTGGTACTCTGCCCAGTCCCACTGCAGGGGAGACCCACTCCTGAAAAAGTCATAGATGACAGTCTGACACAAGAAATGGACAGGGCAGATACTGACTGACCAGGCATAGGCCTGGGCTGCTTTCACTCTCTTCATACTTTTGCATAAATTATTATGATCTAAAGAGCCCAGCAATGGGAGCTCACCTGTAAACCCAGCACTCTGGAAGCAAAGGCCAGATGCCAGCCTGGGTCCACAGCAAAAGAATTGGGGGGGGGGACAAATTTTGACCTTAAAGAGTTACAAACATGTAACATGTTTACATGACAGGAATCCAGCTTAGCTGAAATACTGGCTGCAGCGGAGTTTCTTGGGGGGATTAGGAGTGGAAACTGGTGGTTTGAAACCAACTCGGCAATTTTGAAGATAAGTAAGTTCTCCTGGGCCCAAGGCTGGGTTTTTGCACTCCAGACCTGATGTCCGTGGTCCAATGCTATCCTGTCCTTATTTGACTGCCGAATCCAAAGTCCACTTGGAGGGATCTTGATGTGGGCGTGGCTGCATCCAACATGCCATTTTCCTACCACGTTCTCATCTGCTAACTCTACCACATGCACCACTGACGATGGACCCCCACCCCCACCCCCGGCACCTCACTGCTCAAGACAGAAGCCACATCACCCCGGGCCTTTCTTCTGCATACCCATCACTCTGCTGCCGTCATTGACCAAACCTTACTGGCTTCTCCCTCCTTATCCCCACTCGTATTTCCCTCTTCTCTGCTTTCTCTGCACACACATGTGCTCAAGAGCTCATCAGTTCCTCGTCTGGGTGTCCAGATGTCCAACCTGACTCTCTTGGTCCCCTTCCACATGCAGCTGCCAGAGCAGGCTCCAAGGAGGCAAATCTGTTCCTGAATGCCTTCCATAGCTCCCTGGGGCTTGACTGCGTGTGTGCAGAGCAGATAAGCTTTCTGAAAGCATTCATTCTCTAGCAGACGAGGTCCAGTTCAGGCTCAATCACACACACACACACACACACACACACACACACACACCAGGAAATCTTGACCAACTTGAGGAAACTCAGAAAGTGCATACATATGGGGAATAAGGTTGGGAAGGTATGCCAAGCTAGTCTGAAGCTACAGGTGGGAAGTTTAGACCTGGCTGTCAGGTTGCTGTGGGTTCTTAAGGATGGACACAATCACAGCTCCAGTATAGGAAGGCTATGGGCATCAGGAAAACAAAGGCCCTAAAGGTGGAGAAATAACTCAAAGGCCAAGATAATAAAGAGGATAAGATACAAGACCATGATGTCAAATAGGGATGAAAAGATGATTGGATTTCTGAGAGACCAGCACAGCCCTGCTTCTGTTTAAACTGTCTCTGCACCTTCCTAACTGTTCAGCTTTCAGAAGAGTTAAGTCATTTACATTTGACCAAGAAGTAAAAGAAATGGCCAGGTCAAATGGTAACCTCCCACTGGAGGACTGTCTTCTGACACACACAAAACTCCTGCCATTCTACAAGGAAAATAAGAAAGAGGCTTCTCAGCTGAAATGCCGCCCAGGCCCCTTCGCCAGATGCTGATTTTGGAAGAATCAGGGACTGTGACTCTTTCTTGGTTGGTTCTCAGGATTCAAATGCTAAAAGAACCTGGGCAGGTGACGGGTGTGGCGGGGCTATCTTTAGGACAGAACAACTTGAAACTTCAGCACACTGTGGCGCTATCTGGATGGATGAGATGCTGGAAGCCAGAGCGGCTTGACACGGGCTGTGATTTCTGTTGACAGGATGCATCCGCTCATCCTTTCAACGTAAGCAAAATTCCCACGACTGAGATGGATTTGAAAGTCAGGTGGACAAGGAAACCATCTGTGGGTGAGAGAATGCTTGGAGTCATCAAAAGAAATCACGGAAAAAATAGGACTCCTGGAGACGCACGGTAGCATCCGCAGACCTACCCCTGGTGACCTCAAAGAGAGGTCGAAGAAATCGGCGTGATGTTGATTTGATAATTCTTAATTGTGTTGCCCCCAAGTAAACAAAACATTCTCAAACCACTAAATATTGATACATTTGTGACATGAGGTTGTTTGTTTGTTTGTTTGTTTTTAACTACCACCTGTCTCCCTCAGCAATACCAAGCAATGTGACCTCTTGGATTTCTTAGGTCAAAGACATTTTATCCTGTTTCATTTCTGGTTTTTTTTTTCCCCCAACATGGAACAGTGTGGGCAACTTCATTCTAGCTTTGGTTAGAATGCCAGAAGACTTCCTCCTCGGAAGAGTCAAACTGTCCACAGACTACCAAAAGCCCCCAAATGCCCGGACCATAAACTTAAAGGAGATGATTTATAACTGATGTGAAGTACCAAGTTAAGAGGGCTATAAAAAAATAATATGGCTAGTTACTTTGAAAATGGGCCAAAATAATAGCTGTGTTCAGTAGAAAATGAGCAGCAAGGGAAGGCCAGCTCTGAGCCCAGAGATCCTTGGGCTGGAATCCCAGGACCAGGGTGCATGGTGAGATCCTGGGTGCAGCCACACCATTCAGGGGCTCCATCTCTCCACGTGGGAAGGATAGAGACACCATCTACCAAAACTCCAAAGGTGTGTTCAATTCCTAGCAGGTTCACGACCAGCTCAATTTTTCTGTTGATTATAGCAGGGCGCCAGAGGGTTATAATCATAGGTCCTGGGGGGGGGGGTCTGTGTTCTAAGGGTTCGCCCACCACTTACCGCCTGTGTGACTTGGGTAAGTTAACCAGTCTCTCTGTACTCACTTTTGCACATGAAATTGTGTAAAATAGCATTAGCAGTATTTCTCTGCTGCTACTAGTGTTGCACGTTACAAGCAGACACTGCAAAAACAGTCTTTTCTAAATTGAACCGACAAACTTTTTTGTGACGGGCAAGCCAGTATATATCTCAGTTTGTACACACATGTGGGACTAATCACTTTCCCCTCCCTCCCCCGCGCGCCCTCGCCCGGGCGGGGGCCCCGGCCCCGTCCCCTCCCTCTGTGTGCATGTGTGTGTGTGTGTTTTCATTTGTCTACAGGTGCATGTAGGCATACATGTATGTGTTTACACGTGTGTGTGTGCATGTGCGCATGTATAGGTCCAGCCTTGTATGCATTTGTATGTACACACATAGAGGACATGATTTCAATCTCAAGTATCATTCTTGAGACACCATCCATTGTTTTTATTTGAGGCAAGGTCTCCCAGTGGCCTGGATCTCCACAGGTAGGGACACAGGTGCCCCTGTCTTTCTGGCACTGGAGTTACATGTGTGCATGGCCATGCCCGACTTTCCTTATTGATCTGGGACTGACCTGATGTCCTCTCAACTAAGCTATATTCAAAGCCTTTTTTCAAGTATTATTTTAAAATAAGAGGAAAAGAAAGAAGGAGAAGAAAGAAGAAGAAGAAGAAGAAGAAGAAGAAG
>NW_021604632.1:1272998-1307318 GCF_004785775.1 Grammomys surdaster
GGAGGAGGAGGAAGAGGAGGAAGAGGAGGAAGAAGAGGAGGAAGAGGAGGATAAGGAAGAGGAAGAGGAGGAAGAAGGGGAAGAGGAGGAAGACAAGGAGGAGGAGGAGGAGGAGAAGGAAGAGGAAGAAGAAGAGGAAGAGGAGGAGGAGGAAGAGGAGGAGGAGGAAGAGGAAGAAGAGGAGGAAGAAGAGGAAGAAGAGGAGGAAGAGGAGGAGGAGGAGGAAGAGGAAGAAGAGGAGGAGGAGGAAGAAGAGGAAGAAGAGGAGGAAGAGGAGGAGGACGAGAAGGAGGACGAGGACGAGGAGGAGGAGGAGGATGAGGAGGAGGAGAAAAAAACAAGAACAAGAACCAAACAAGCTGCTTTAGCTCAGGGGCTGAACTCTGTTCATTCTCAGCTCTCCTATTCTCAATTATGGATTACTAAATTTTCAAAAGTGTTTCCTATTCTTCCCTCCCTGGAAGCTTAGAATAGCTGCCAGGCCTCTCTAGAGAGTTGAGGGCCAGACACAGCACTTCCCATACTTGAAGCTGAGTGGCAGAATGAACTTCCTTGTGCCATCGGTCCCCCTTGCTCCACCATCAGTCCCACGGGGAGGATATAAGACAAACAGCCCAGCTCTAGACTCTGAGCACAGTAGGTTTCATGGTTGAAAATAACTGTCCTTAGGAATCCCAGCCTTCATCAGGGAGCTCTGCTCTAAGCACTATCCTGTAGGCATAACCAACCTTTTTCCTATTGGGACATACTGTCATCTACAAAGTTCAAGCTTGACAACCACACAATCTAATTGCCAAACAAACAATAACGACAATAGCAAAATACTTTACAATTTTGTGTCGGGTGGTGTTCTAGGCTGTCCAGGGGCACCTGCAGCCCGAGGACAATGAATTGAGCATGCCTGTGCTTAGGAGAAAGACAACATCTCAGTGACAGAAGATCTAAGAAACCCTGTCCTCCCCCTCCAGAGAGATACTACCACAACATTCCAACAAACACTTAGAGAAAATTCCTGGAAAGGAAACCTTAAAACCATGAGGCCTCTTTTAACAGTATCTTGAACATCAGAGGTCTCAAGACAGGTAAAAAAAAAAAAAATGTCCAAGCAACATGACTTTAATCTGAGGGTCCTTTTGTGAACTAGTAAATGTACCCAGATTCCTCAAAAGTGCTCTGTAATAAAATGAACTTGACGGTTTTAACGTTTAAGCTCACATACCACTGAGATGACAAGTGACATCATCACTTCGGTTCTGCTGAGAAAGTGACTTCAGTTAAAAACAGAAACCAATTTGCAAATGTGAATTAGCTGTGGAACACACACACACACACACACACACGGGAGGAGAAAATCCCTATATGTAGATGTAGACATTTCCTGACAGACGTAAATGAAAGCTAATGCACTGACGTTTTTTCAAATTAACTGCTGGAAAACACTGTGTGCGAGGGCATGGGAGTGTGTGCACGTGTGCGCATGTGCAGAGGGCGTGGTCTGCACGTGTGCACGTATGCAGAGGGCGTGGTATACATGTGTGCATGTATGCAGAGGGTGTGATATGCACGTGTGCACATATGCAGAGGGCGTGGTCTGCACATGTGCACGTATGCAGAGGATGTGATATGCACGTGTGTACATATGCAGAGGGTGTGGTCTGCATGTGTGCACATATGCAGATGTATGAACGTAGAGATGAGTGTGTGGGGTTTGTCCTTTTTTTTAAAACAGTCTAAGCATTTTTCACTTCTGTTGGCCTATGAAAGTATTTGCAAAAGGGGTAATAAATAATTAATCTGAGTGGCTAGAAGCTGCAGCTCCTTTTCTGCTTCAACCATATACATTGAAACGCTGTTTAAATTATAAGAGCAAATTGATTCCAAAAGGCTCCCATTAGCACGCTGGCAAACAGGTTTGAAGTCAGCTAATACATTTTAGATAAAGACTTAGTCTTTGATGAGGGCGCCAATGTGAGAATGCTGGTCTCTGAGTCACCGGCTTGTTAAGTTGGTGGCTACTTTCTGGGTTTGTCCCAGTCTCATAACTCCTGGTGTTAAACAATGTGTGTCACAGGACAGTTCAAGGCAGTCAGATCAGAATACGCCAGCGGCGTGGCAGTGCGGTAGCCTCAGGCTCACAACAACTGTACGTTGCTGGCCTGGCCTGAGTTGCTAGTCTCTGGGGGCTTACAGTCTATTAATCAAGGGTAATTAGGCCCACCTGTGACATAAGTGCTGCCACCCAGGATACAGTACCCATCAAGAAAATTTCTTAATCAGAACCCAGAAATAAAAAACACAAAGCTCTTAATTCCATTGATCTGCACGTGATTTAATATATCAATTCACCCATGTAAGCTATGGAATACTATGTACCCATTAAGAAGTAACTAAATCTATATATCCTGGTTGGCTCCACAGATACTATGTACTATCTAGAAATGGCAGAGCATCCATAATCCAATTTAGAAAAAGTACAAATTGTGTGTGTGTGTGAGTGTGTGTGTGTGTGTGTGTATGTGTCTTAATACAAAGAAAGATCTGCAAGGAACTAGTATTCCCGCTTAGCCCGGAGGATGGGAACCCCTGGAGGAGAGAGGAGATTCCTTTATAGAAGGAATGATTCCTTTATAGAAGTCACAGTTTCTGTGCTTTTTAAAATATTCAATAAGCATGTGTTTCTTTTTTTAATTGAAAAAATTTAATAATGGTAACAATACAAAGGCATTTGTGGCCTGTGCACAAACCATAAAATTGTAAAGTTATTTACATGTCCTGGTAAGTTAGGGGACATCAGTCAAGCCCTGAACTCTCTACCCACCCTCTCTCTCAATGATTTAACCATTAAACCAGCAGTGGTTTGAATGAGAAGTGTCTCCCACAGGCTCAGGTATTGTGACACTTGCTCCCCAGTTGGTGACACCATTTGGGGAAATTATGAAACCCTTAGGATGTGGAGCCTTCCTGTAAGAAATACCTCCCTGCAGGTGGGCCTGGAGAGTTTATAGCTTTGCCCAGCTTCCGGTTTGTCCCCCTGCCATGTGTGTGTCTATCTGTGTCTGTCTCTCTGACTCCTCTAGTTCTTCCTGTATGTAGGTAAAAACTCAAGTCAGCCAGAGTCCTGCCTGGTGCCACTCTGCCATGCTTTCCCTGTCGTGATGGACTCTGCCCACTGAAACCATAATCCAAAACAGACCCTTTCTTCCTTCAGTAGCTATTGGACATGGTGTTCTATCACAGCGACAGAAAGGTAATACACTCGTCCTAAGGGATCTGTGGGCAACAGTGATAGGTGCTGAGATCAGCCTGGCCTTGGGCTTGCAAGAATGGCAGCGAGTGAGTGAGCACAGGCAGGATTCTCAACCCAAACCCAAACATGGGTTTTTTTATAGAAAAGTGGCATCTGCATGTGCTGTTGGTTCTAGCGCTGGTCGCAACAGCTAACCTATGGGATCAGCCTGGGCACGGGTCAAAAAACGAAAGGACTGAAAAGATACAGACAAAGAATGGAGTATTATTCAGTCATAAAGAATGAAACCTTCCCCTCAAGGGAAGCTCGATGAATATAGTTGGCACTATGGTGAGCGAAATGGGTCAGACACAGGTAAGCAGGGTTTGTCTCTTAGGAAGGAAAAAGAGGCTGAAGAGTGGAATGGAAACCAAGAATTCTGGGAAAGAAGAAGAAGGTATGGTGGGAAGGCAGAAAGGAGAGACATGGGTGGAGAAGACAGAGACGTGATCTGTGCATTTATCATGAGAACCATGCATCTGTATGTTAAGTTTGAAGGAGTAAAAAACCAACCAAACAAACAAACAAACAAACAAACAAAAAACAGCTATTGCTTGGCATAAGGGACTCAGGGTGGTCACTTTAGGTAGAAAAAAAACCCTGCTAGGCTACACCAGTAAGTAAGCCAGGCTGAGCAGACAGAAATGCATGGCAGGGACCTTACTGTGCTTGGTACAGTGGTTCACTCCATTGCTACCAGCACCAAGGAGGCTGAGTCAGAAGGACACCCATGAGGGCCATGCCAGCCTGGGCCTCAGAGTGAGACCAAGTTTCAAACAACAGACAGCAGGGAACTGGTTACAAAGACTTCAGCTTTACACTTAACAAGTCCCTACCAAGTGTTAATGGACTTGAAAAGATAAAGTTTAAGGAGCACCATGTTTTCAGTCTTGGCTCTATGACCCGTGTGTGTGTGTGTGTGTGTGTGTGTGTGTGTATACACATTTGTGTGCAAACACATGTGCACACGTACATGGAGGCCAGAGGACAACTTCACTTTCATAACTACTGTACAT
Source organism: Grammomys surdaster (assembly GCF_004785775.1). Taxonomy (NCBI): domain Eukaryota; kingdom Metazoa; phylum Chordata; class Mammalia; order Rodentia; family Muridae; genus Grammomys; species Grammomys surdaster. The sequence goes on from NW_021604632.1 coordinate 1,277,301, forward strand.
ATCTTTGAGACAGTGTCGCTCCCTGGGACCTGAAGGTCTGGACACTTAGGCTAGGCTTGCTGGCCCTGAGGACATTTCTGTCTCGGCTTCCCCTGAACTAGGACTGCAGACATGTCCCAAGGTCATGCTCAGATTTTTGATATGTGTCCTTGGGGTCAAACTTAGATCTTGGTGCTTTCCAGGCAAGCACTTTACTGAGTGGCCTTCCTACATCAGTAGGTCAGGCTGAGTCAACGGAAATGCATCACAGAGACCGGGGTGTGCTTGCACGGTGGCTCTCCCCTATACTGACAGCACTCACGGTTTTTTCCCCTATAAGACTGTGTAATATGTGTTGGTCCCATCGTGAGAAATGTGGAAAATCCTAGAGCAGACTTTTGCTAGGTAGGAACTTCACTGAGGACCAGGGGCCCTCAGGTCTCTGAAGGGAACTAGCATTGGATGTTTGCAGTCACCCTTGCTTCCTTCCAACTCCATCAACGCCTACTGGCTGTTATCAGTCTTTCCATAGCAACCAATGCTGTTACCGGCCATGGCAACAGGAAACCTCAGGAACAGGCCACCTTGGTGTGGGCTTACTCTCTTCTACCCTCACGTAGGAGTACCCCGGAAAGTCACTGATACCTAACACCCACTTTCTAATTCTGATGGGCTGCAGAACAAAATATCCAAACTCGTACAAGTGGAGAAAATTGAAAAGGGAGAGTTGCTCATTTTTAATTAAGTTCTTAATTATAGAACAACAAAACAAGCAATTAATTTTTGCATGGCTACATTAAGCACTCTACACTTCAATGACACAGAGAGAAGAACAGAAAAGGTATTTTTTTCTATCCTTTCCTGGATAATATAAAATACAAAATTGGTGTGTGTGTGGGGGGGAGGTGTAAAGAGGGAGAATGAAGCGCACGTGTGTCAACTGCTCATTACATACTGAGTGCTGCTCCCAGCACCAGAGCTCGCTGATGGCAGATGGCCCCTGAGGTAGGTGTGATTTTTCTCCTGACTGATGAGGAATAGGAAGTTAAAGGAAACTAACATGGCACAGGAACTCGGTGTGCGTGCTTCCTGGGCTCCAGCAGCTCACGGGAGCAGAGCCTAGCGCAGACCCTCCACTGCTGCCCTAGTTTTCCGGTCAGGCCCTTCCTTTGGCTACAAGAAACAAGAAATAGAACAGCAAAGGCAGAAATTATGGAAGGAGGGTCCCACTGACATAAGCTATGGGGACCACGAGGCTGTAGACCCTGCTACCCACCTCTTTGGTCATCAGCAAAAGTCACCAGAGATAACAGGAGGCTGAAGGAGACTGTGCTGCCATCCAGAAACACTCTACTGATAAAGATGCTAAGATCAGACTTCCATATGATGACCACAGAACACAAACCCTGTTTCTCTTGACCTCTCCCTCTTTTTTAAAAACATGAAGACCCCAAGGTGTCTAAAAAATTTAGGGCAGGACACAGTTGGCCCTTCAGCCATGGTCTGTGGAGCCTTACCATCTGAGACTCATATTTTTAAATCTACAATGGTATGTATGCTCTGACACCTTTGTGAGCATACCTCAGTTTCCATATCTGAACAAGGAAACCATCACACGTCTCTCATCGATTCATTTTGAAAATTAAAGAACCTGTTTCTGCATCGCTCCCAGCACCGTACTGGAAGGACAGATGATAGACAACTTAGTTGGCAGGTCACTTATGGAGCTGCTGTTCGGTATTAAGATGTGAGGAGACAGCGGTGAGAACAGCAGCCACAGCTTGGAGCCCCAACTAACTGTCTTCCAGGAGTTGAATCCCCAGTGTGGAAGCATCACAGCTCCTACCGTGCTGTCCTTGTCCGTGTGGGGTGCTACATCCACTCCTTAGGCTGGGTGACACTCCAAACACAGAACCATATTCTGAATATAAATCCAAGGTCAAGTTGAGCGTGTTGTAAAATCTAGCTGTCTGCTTCATAGATGGCACCTTCTGGCTAAGTCCTGACATGACGGGGGCGGGGGATAATCTCCCACAGGCATCTTTGAATATACGGGCATTGATCTTCATGACCTAGTCACTTCCCCAAAGCCCCATCCCTTCCTTCTCACACACTGATGTATTCAGAAAGACACACACATGGGCAAAAGCACAGAGACGGCTGCCCCCTGAAGAGAGCCAAGAACCTGGGAGGCTGCTTGGGTATCAGGGTTTCCCCAGCACTGTCTGCAGTCTGGGGAGAGGAAGGAATCTCATCTGTGTGAGATCCACAGGTGATGCTGTGAGGAAGTTGGGGGACCCAGACTGTCCTGTAGAATGTGCCAGTAACTATGCTCCAATTAAAGGACAAGCTGAGAAGAGAAATCATCCGAAAACACACAGTTAGCCAGAGCAACCATGTTGCTCTTATGGGCTATAACTCGCCTTTGGCCAAGTGAGTCCCTAGGTCCCTCGGTGTCGATGAACAAATTAATGGCCGATGCCACTTCATTGTGACTGAGGTGTAAGAAGGACTTACTGTTACAGCATCACACACACACACACACACACACACACACACACACACACGGCAGGTAGCCATCCTAGGTGGCATGCAGTTAAGGGCTACAGAAGTGAGGAGACTCTCTAACCTGTCTAGCTCTTTCCAAGTTGCCCGGGGAGTTCCTCACCCATACTGTGATGGATTTTCTGTGATGCAGCTGCTTTGAAATGTCTGTATTCCTAGAACAAGACCCATACTCCCCAACTAGTCATTGATTCACCGAGTGTCTTAGAGTTTCATGGCTGTGAACATCACCATGACCGAGACGACTCTTATAAAAGTGAACATTTAATTGGGGCTGGCTTACAGTTTCAGAGGTTCAGTCCATCATTATCATGGTGGGATGCCTGGCATCATGGAGGTGGGCATGGTGTCGGAGGAGACAAGAGTTCTACATCTTGATCTGAAAGCAGCCAGGATCTTCTGCACTGGGTGTAGTTTGAGCTTCTATAAACCTCAAAGCCCACCTTCGTCGTGACACGCTTATTCCAACCTACTCCAACAAGGCCATACCTACTAAGAGTGTCTCTCCTTACGGGTGAAGCATCCAAGACATGAATCTATGTGGGCTATACCTATTCTAACCACTACACCAAGTTAGACATATAGGTGATGTTGTTACTTTTGTCAACTGAATGAGAAATTCACAAACAGACTACGGAACCTTGAGAGCAAGGCTTGTCTTCCAGAAATCTGACTGTTCTACTCAATTTGATATCAAGAAACTCTCTGTACATAACAGGGGACCCAAATATTGGAAGTAGACAGACAAGGCAGATGTTTTCCACAGAGAAAAGTTCTCCTAAACTCACAAAACTTTGCCCCTATTTGAGCATACAGAAGGTGGGTGGCATGCATTTCCTATTTCTTGATTTTTTTTCTTTAACTACCAACCAAAGAACATACACCAGCTAGGCCTAGGCCTCCCCAAACATATGTAGCAGATAAACTTGCCTTTATGTGAGCCCCAAACTGAAGAGGGGGTTATCTCAAAAGTAGTTGCCTATATGTGAGGTATGCTCTTTTAGCTGGGCAGACTTATTTGGCCTCAGTGGGAGAGGAAGTGCCTAGCCTCACAGAGTCTTGAAGCACCAGGGTGGGAGGAACCCAGGGATCCCCCACAAGCTCAGAGGAGAGGGGCAGGGATTGTGAGAGGAGGTGATCAGGAGTAGAACGGTGGGTAGGATGTAAATGGAACAAGTAAAAAACAAGACAAAACAAAAAACCAACATGCCAAACCTTTCAAGAAGTTGGAAATGAAAGACGAGTGACAGGCATTTCTTACCATTACATGATACAGATATATTAACAAAATAATGCTACATAGACTTAAAGAGATGCTACACTTTAACTGGATGGATATTTGATTTTATTTTAGTTCCAACTACTTCTGATTAGAAAATATACTCATGTACCTATTCTGCTATAATGAAATAAACACATCTCATATAATAAAAAGAAGGAAGGTGGGGGACATGCATTTCCTATTTCTTGATTTCTTAAAGACCCACTCGGATATAATGAAGCCTTGGCCTCTACTAGGTCTCCTGATTTGCATTATTGATCCACAATATAACTTACTCAGGCAAATCCTACATGTAAATTGTCAGAAACCATCGAAAGAAAACTGAGGAGAAACAACTGTGATTCCACGAGACGCTAAATTGTTCGCATGTGTCGCTGAAAAGCTGAGAATATCTGTCATGTGTATCTTAGGAACTGTGGGGTTGTCACCATGGGATCAAGCAGAGACGTGTGAGCTGAGGCCTTCGGTATCTCCCTTGTTCTCCAACGTGTCGTTTCAATCAGAGATCCTTTCTAGAGTCAGGGGCCAAATAATTACAATTATTTCTTTAAAAATATACATGCGGCTGGTCACAGATGAAATGAAACGCAATTGCACTGAAAAGCACGGAGTGAGTAACTGTTAATCTCTGCCTTTGATATAGCAATGACTATTCTTGATATAGAGCATGTTCTTTCTGACTTGAGCCAGCAACTGCTGGTGTACCAGTTCCCCTGGGAGCCTTCACTAGTAGGACAATGAGTGGGTGGGCATTTATACCAGCCAGAGAGGATGACGGGAAGGTTCAAATGCAGAAACAAAAAGATACACACATACATACACACACACACACACACACACACACACACACACACACACACGGTCCTTCAGTAAGATTCACAAGGTGGACACCCAAAAAGCACATCCTACAGAACCAGAGAGCTAAGTCAGACATCTGGAAAAAAAACAGAGCTAGGATCTCTCTAGCGAAGCCACTCTCAGAGTAAGCCTGCAAGGCTGATCTCCTGAGAGCCTCCTATCTCCACTGGTACAGAAGGCAAGGTTACAGTGTGCTGGAAGGTGACAGAACTATCTGGAGAGATGTAATAGGTCAACAACAGCTCCGGGAGATTACAAACGGATAGGATGACATCATTTGTTTCAAGCACACAAGACACACCGAAAATAGACAGTGGCGCTGGTAAACAGTGGCCAACACATTTTGACTTCGAAGGAATCAGTGGAAGATAAACCTCATTTTAGATTTTTAACAGTTACTTTAACTTCCCTAATTTGTAATTCCCTCCCACAAGAGCTGAGAGCACCCCACTCACTAAGAGTCATGCTAGAACAGAAAGGGCACACTCCAAGAAGCATATCCAGGACCTCATCACACCCAGAAGACACAGTGTGTAAAAGAAGCTAGCAGCAGCAGCAGCAGCAGGTTAGCATAGGATGAAGGTTCACATAACCTGGATGTGCTGTTAAATTCAGCGTGCCCATTGAAACAGTCACACTTGCCCAGAAATGGAAAACCATTTCTCCACAAACTCCAGAGGAGTTCGTATTTAAAAGATCTTCTATCTTTTGAGACTCTTCTGTGAGATAGTGCATTCTTTGTAACTAGTCGCCATGTCCTGGGCGGCTTTCTGCGCGAATGGTAGGAAATGGGGAAGAAAGGCCCTTGAGAGGCATGGCCTGCCCTGATGCTCGAACTGACTTTCCTTTCCAGATACGCCTGCTCGTGAGCACACTCTGCAATGTCATCAGAGTCCTCACACTGATGCCCCTGACTCTAATGTGCTCCACGTGCCTTTAACAGGAAGAAGGAAGGATATTGCTGGAGCCCTTCCTGTGGACAAATATGACGGATGAATTACAGTGTGCTCAGAGACCGCATGCGACTCTCTTGACAAGGCAGTGTGGAGTGCTTCTCGTTGTCCAGCATGGATCATGCTGATCAGAGAGGATCCTGTGCAAAAACCTCCACGAACTCAAGAGATCTGTGAAGTCAGGGGGACAGTTTCTTTACTCCAGGAAGTGAGGGGGGTGGTGGATAGGGGCAGAGACTTTCAGAAGATTTCGCTTAGCAAACGCTGGTTCACGTTAAATTCAAAAAGGTAAGTTGATACCATGGATCATCCATTAAGGAAGGATGAGAAAAGACTCCACTAAACAAACCCAGCATGGAAGAAAGTCACAGGGCCCTTAGAAAAGGTTCAAAAGAGTTAGGTAACAAGCAGGTCCCAGGCTACCTTCTTAGAGGGGAGCTGAGAGGGCACGTCATGACACCCTGTGCATATCTGTACTATGACTCTACTACCAAGCGCATCTCATTTCCATGACAAAAGGAAGGTTCCTATTGGGCCTTTCTCTTGTATTCAAAACAGGCAAAGTCTCATGTTTTCATGTAGGTACAAATGTATGTTTGTGGTGTGTGTGTATGTGTGTGCATGTGTGTGTATACATTTCTGAAGATAAATTTGAATTAGCGCTCTAAGACAAGATATTAGCTCTCAGAAAGGATAAAACCTCGAAAATGCCCCTAGTGTCACAATATGGAATTCTGCCTGGGACTCTTCTCTCTGTGAACTACACAGTACATGAATCTATAGTACAAGGAAGCTGTTCTTACACTGAAGTCCAAGGGTCAAGGCAGAGCTATTGATAAAACAAAAGGTGGATAGGCTACAATTTAATCAATATGCTATGGATACACTCACCACAGGCTTTGAAATGATTGACGGGCCTCTCCTGTTTCCTAATGCTTATTCATAGATTATATATGAAAATTTTTCTACTTATTTTAGGACATATCATCTGTCAGACAGACCTCTCATGACAATTTAATAAAATGCATATACTGTGGTCATTCTGATCATCATGAAACTCAAATACAAATTAGACAGAAAGAAGTCTCTCAGCCTCAAGTTAAAGTGGGCAAATTCCAGTTCAAAACACAGATAATATTAATAGCGAATTTCTGCCTGTGGTAGAGAATAAGTGCCCAAGTATTTGTGGGAATGATAAGTGGAATATTCACTAAACATCAGACATGGATATGAACACAGTGGTAAGGTAACAGATAGCAACCACTATGAGTCAAATGTCTTTTTTTATTTTTATTTTTATTTTTATTTTTATTTTTAGGCCTTTTGTTGGTTCTTTTACTTTTTATTTAAAATTTTTTTCATACAATATATTTTCATCATGTTTCTCTGAAATCCTCCCCACCTCCCTACTCATCCAGCTTCCTCTTCATGTTCCGTCTCCCTCACACCTCTGTCTCTCAGCAAAACAACAAAAACAAATGAAAATCAAAATAATAAAATACCACACAAAAAGGCCCCCGAACACAGACACACAGACACACAGACACACAGACACACAGACACACACACACACACACACACACAAATCATACCTTGGAGTGTAGTTGATATACCCAGTGATACTCATTGAAGGTTTCCCTTTACCAGCCGGTACACAAATAGCTTCTTGAGTAGAGGTAGGACTCCATGTCTACTCCTTCATCTCTGTGCTGGGACCCCTTCTGGCTTGAACCTATGCAGTTCCAATGTGTGCTACCACAGTCTCTCAATTCATATGTGCATCAGTCCTATTACATTGATTATGATTGATAGTTTTGCTGGGTATAGTAATCTGGGCTGGCATCTGTAGCCTCTCAGAGCTTATAGAACATCTGTCTGAACCCTTCTGGCTTTTAGACTCTCTATTGAAAACTCAGTCATTATTTTAATGGCCCTGTATATTTTAATGGCCCTTTATATATTAGTTCATCTTTTCCCTTGAATCTTTTAGTATCCTTCCTTTGTTCTGTACACTTAGTGTTTTACTTATTATGTGTCATGGGTAGTTCCCCACCCCCTCTGGTCCTATATATTTGGTGTTCTATATGCTTCTTGTACTTTGACAAGCACCTCTTTCTTTATATTGGAAACTTTTTTTCTTCTATGATTTTGTTAAAAATATTTTCTGTGTCTTGACCTCAGTATCTTTTCCTTCATCTACATCTATTACTTGTAGATTTGGTCTTTTCATAGTGTCCCAGATTTCATGTGTTTTATGCCTGGATAATTTTAGATTTAACATTTCCTTTGACTGAGCAATCTATTTCTTTTACTTTGTCTTCAAGACATGAAATTCTCTCTGCCTTGTCTGTTAATCTGTTGGTGAGGCTTACCTCTTAAAGTTTTGTTTGACATCCTGAGTTTTTCATTTCCAGTTTTATCTCAGTGTGAGTTTTCTTCAGTGAGTCTATTTCTTTGTTGAATTCTCCTTTCATGTCTTGAATTGTTTTCCTCATTTCATTCAACTGTGTTTTCAGTCTTCGATAAGGAATTCACTCATATCCTCTTTAAGGTCCTTAAACATATTCATAATTGCTATTGGGAACTCTTTGCCCTATGTTTCTGGTACACTGCAATTCACAGGGCCTATTGCCTTATGGTTGTTGGCTTCTAGAGGAGGCAGATTGTCTTGGCTGTTCCTGTTTGTGGTTTTTGTCTGGGATCTATCGATCTGGAGTTCTGATGTTTAATGTGTTCCTTAGCATAGACGTCTTGTCTCATCTTTGTTAGGGAGATATTCCAATTTTTGGTTGCTGTTGTTCATTTATGATCCTAGCTAAGCATGGACTTTCAGGTAGAGAACGTTTGAGACAGGAGGGTGTCACAAAGGAATGGAGATAGACTAGAAGAAAAGGCTGAAACAGGTGACAGGAAAGAACAAGAAGGAACCTGGATCAGCACCTCCTCCATTGCTCAGCCTGCTTTCTTATAGAACTCAGGACCATCCGCCCAGGATGACCTCACCCACAATGGGCTGGACGACCCACATCAATCACTAATTAAAAAAATGTTCTCTACATATTTGCCCTACAGCCCAATCTTATGGAGGTATTTTCTCAACTGAAGCTCCTTCCTCTCTGATGACTTTGGCTTGTGTCAAGTTGACATAAAATTAGCTCATTGGAGTACAGGCTTGTTTGAACTTCATGTACCCCCAAAGTCTTAAACACTGGCTAAGATCTTTGGAACCAGCTGTCAGACTCACCAAACACTAACAGGTAACTTCATGTTATATATGTCCACTCATCCATATGCATAAGTTATAACAACATATGAAGTTAACATAAGAGCTTCCTTGTCTTGCAGTCTCTTTTCTTCTAGCTTTTGTGAACTACATAGTATTTTATGAGTTAGGTCACTATAATAGAACTCAACTATACTCCCCTAGGGTATTTCTCTATATATGATCATAAAAAGAAAACACTTTAAAAACATTTCACGGAAACAGGGTGTGGTATCCCATGCCTGTAACCTTAGCACTCAGGAGGCTGAGGAAGGATTGTGAATTTTAGACCAAATTGAGCTATATCTCAAGAGCCCGCCCACTTCAGTTCTACAGTATTTCTCCACCCATTGGGTGTACTGTTTTACTTTGTCATAAAAAATCCACATCTTTAAAAGAACAATAAAGTTTTGTTCTCGGTCACCACTACACTGATAATAAACTTTAATATTTCTAAACACTATTTTTTTTGTTTATATGACCTTTGACATTTTTATCATTGCCCCTCCCCCCCTTCGCTTTCACTTGTTGATTTGCAGGAGCTGTTTATTTATTAAGCGGATTGAATATCTGAACTGACAGCCAAAAGTAATTGTTACCGACTCAAGCACATACTTACCAACATAATTCAATAGCACGCGTCGGTTATTAATGCGGTGCTAAATGACTTTATGAGTTCTTAAGGATTCTTGTTTTTGGCACACTTGAAGTCAGGAATGAGAAGCTGCTGGTGTGAGCACCGGCAAGTGCATGCAGGCCAAGCTCGTGGTTGGAGCTGACAGGGGAGAGGACCCTGTAAAGGGGAAATTTGTGGGGCGTGAGAATGAGGTGAGGCGTTATGTTCTAACTGGCCTTAACTGCTCCATAAATGTTTCTCTTACCCCGTAAACTTTAAGGTCAGGATAATAGGCAGGGTTGGAGTGAGGAAAGCCACGCAGGCCTTGGTTGAAAGCACGCCTGTGCTTGGAGAGCCAGGAGAGAGAGGTTACTGTTTAACTGCCCGGTGAACACACAGGTGGAAATTTTCTTCTCTGGTCCGACTGACAACCTCGGCTCAAGAACAAGCTAGGTATACATCACAGGCAGCTCCTGGGAACATCATGGACCACCAAGCCCCCCGGGAAGAGTTTGTCTTATCCTCTGAGACACAGCCAGGGAAAACGGGCTGTGAGCCCAGCTTCATAACCTACTTTTCCAGAAAGCAAGCATGTGGGCTGGGGGGACAGATGGGTCAAGGGCTTTGCTGTGCAGGTGTGAGGACCAGATCAGGGTCGGATCCTCAGAACCATCGTCAAACCAGAAGTGGTAGCGTACCTCTGTGATCCCAGTGTTCCTGAGGGGAGATGGGAGGGAGAGAAAGGAGAATCCACGGAAGCTCACTGGCCAGCCAGCCTGGTATGTACAGCAGCGGAGAACAAGAATTCTTGTCTCAGAGGATGTGGAAAGTGAAGTCTGACACTGAAGGCTCTCCTTTTACCACACCAAAATGTGTCGTGACACACACTCTCACTCTCACACACAGAGATTTTTTTTCTTAATATTTTTTTAAAAGCAAGAACTTCCTAGTGATGATTTCTCTCTCCATGTCATCTGTGATATGGCAATGCCGAAAGTGGCAAAAAAGAAATGTCCCCATCAAAGCTTCAGTGAAGTTATACCCAGATTACCTGGCCTGTAACTTAATCCTCTTTTAATCCCAGAAAATGAAGAGCTAACAATCTGGGGCAAGATTTATGGGCACATTAAATTAACAGAATGATTCTCCCCTAGCAGCCATTAATGCTGCAATATGAATAGGGTTTTTTTTCCCCGCCTACAAGTGGCTAATATAATTTTTAAAACTTCCTTCAAATATCATTAGCGAGTGAGAAATCGATGGATTATTGGCTGGTGTGAGAAACATTTTCAATATCGTGAGCCACGCCACTAAAATAAAACATTTTTAATTATATGAAAAGCATTTTATTAATAGGCAGTTTAGAATGCCTGAGTGATACCCAAGAGTCTGCAGGACCTCAGACCGGGACACAGGAATACCTGGGTTCACATACAGGCTGCAGGTCCTAGGAACTGCAGTGGCAGCGTATGGAATTTTATATATATTGTTTCTGATTTTACTTGAAAATGTAACAAAAAGCATCCTGATCCAGGATGAGAAAACAGGGAGGGCCTGGTGCCACATGTAGTTCAATGGTAAAGCACTTGTTCAGCAAGCATGAAGCCTTAGTCTCAATCGCCAGGACCGCCAGAGAGAAAGACAGACCCAACCGCACTCCAAGACAGTGAGTGAGTGGTGAAAGTGTATCAGAAACAAGCCTTAGGCTGTCAGGAGTTCCAATATCTGTCACACACCTTCCTATGCAGAGCAGGTAGTAGCATGGCTGGTCCAATAACTCCAGGGAAATAAGGAGTCTGTGCTCTGAACACAGCATCTCCTAACAAACAAGTTACGAGAATGAATGGCCTCATCTCCTGGCTTGAGATGTCCTTCCTAGAACCTACTGGCAAGGTTACAGGCAATGGGAGAGCAGAGCCACCTCTTCCCAGGATACCCTGAAGGTTTCCACAGTGGAGCAGGATTCAGCCTGGTTTGAAGCATGCAGGAAGAGTGTCACTCATGGCCGCCTTCGGCTGCTGGCTCCCAAAACAAGGCGCTGTAAAATGGTATTCCCCAAATTCATCAATATGTCTGTCACTGAATGGGCACCCCCTGTTCCATGAGTAGCACATATCCACTGTTGTACAGACCTGGGACAGCACGTGAGAGCCACTTGAGGAAAGCTCTAAGATAGCTCTAAGAGCAACATCCACTCCTAAGCCTGCTCTCTTTGGGATGTTTACTGGGAGATTAGGAAAACAACAGATGGCAGCCACTGTGTCAACCTAGAAGATCCTTTGTTAAACAATGAAGCAGTCAAACATTCTTTCGGATTGTTGAAAATATCACATAATGGGAGTGGTCTGTCTTAGCTCCCCTGAAGTAAAGCTATGTAGCTGTATCTCCTTCTTCAGGTTGTAGGAGTAAAATGATGAGGCAGTCTGATGGTCTACAATCACCCCGGAGACAGAGATGACTCCAAGGAGACGCCCTGACTGAGTCCACCACTCTCCACTGCCTGGCTTTGTTCTATGTCCAATGGTTCATTCAATACATATTCACTCTGTAGTTCAGGGTGAACCTAACCCTAGCATTCCATCACACTACTGAGCTGACAGTGTTCTTCTTATCCGGTGAACGATAAAACTTAGGTGAGGAATTAAATCGTCTACGGGCGTCACAAAGCTGAGTCTTGCTAGTGTGATTGCTGTGACCTTCTGTCCTGACTTGAACGGTCTGGAAAAACAAAGCAGGACAACAAAACAAAACATACAAGTCTTTCATAGCACTGAATAGCAAGGTTGAGTCCTAGGCTGGGAGGAGCTAAAGAGAGGAGTCTGGAGTGAGGGGTACAGTGGGGTAGATAGCTGGTGAGGACCACAGGTAGTGGGGTGGGGGAGGTAAAGGCTAGGAGGTGTGATAATTCCCACCTTTTTTTTTCTTTCACTCCATTCAGCAAATATGTGGAGTTTCTGATACAGGGACAGCCCATGAGACAGGAGGTCAGAACTTTGCCCATACCATCACAGGAATAGCATGAACTTCAAGAATTTCCCAATTCCTCTGAAGTTGAAGTTCTTATAAACTAATGGAGAAAAGGGTGCTTCCGGGCATCATGTGTGACATGAACATGAGCCACAGAAGATCAAACACCAAAAGCAGAGCAAAGCACCAAGCCCATTCAATAGTTGGTTTGGATGTGAAATTTTGTCCGCAAGTGCCTGTGTTTGCACCCTAGTTTCCCTGTTGGGGGTACAGCTTGGGGAGGCTGTAGAAACACTGGGGCTGTGACTTAAACAGTGCAAACTGAGTAGCTGGCCTCAAAAGTGATACCTGCTTCTGTTTCCAGCCTGAGCTCCCTGATTCCCTATCTATCAAGATGTGAACAGGCTGGGTGGCAGGCTCCCTCCACCGCAGGCCCAGTTTCTCCAGTCACTGTGTTTCCCCCACTGTTCCCTCCAAACTGGGAGCCAAACCCAACTCCTCTCAAGCACTTTCCTGAGTGGAATGTGAGGATACACTCAGTAAATGTTTTCTTCTCCCACCCCTACACCCTCTCTTCTCAGGCTCAGTGGGAAGAGAAATAACCATAAAAGCTCACTCCCCCAAAAACACGTATACCCCTGTCTTTAAGCAATATGGCTTGTTCTTGTTTTCCAAGTGTTTAAATCCGGTCTGTTTGCTCAGTTATATTTCTTTTTCCTACTTCGAAAAGGCCTCTGTGCTTGACCGTTTTGGAAATGAGAGCTCAAAACTGTTCCACCAGCTCACAAAGCTTGTTAGCCAGGAGCCACAAGGTAAGGCAGGAGGGAAGGGCAAGATTGGAGCTTACCAAGTTAGCTATGCCCTTCTTGATGATGGTAATGCTAAGAAATTTCCAAAGTCACAGGGCTTGCAGAAGGCCTGTGCAAGCACATCATGGCAAACACTTGGTGTGATGGAGAAACACATAGAAGAAAGTCATTACTGGCATTGGGAACATAGTGGATACAAGGCTGGGGATACCCTGAGCAGCTCTTGTGAAAGAGAGCCTCCCTCAACCCTCTCCAGAAGCAGAAGGAAACTGAAGAAAAAGAAAACTCAATGCGAGGTCAAAATAAATGTATTCAAATAATGTAAAAAAAAAAAAATTAAAACAAGGGCTGAGGAGGGGGTGGGGACATAGTTCAATGGCAGAACACTTCCACTTCATTCCAGAAGGAGGAAACACACACACACACACACACACACACACACACACAGAGAGAGAGAGAGAGAGAGAGAGAGAGAGAGAGAGAGAGAGAGAGAGAGAGGAGGTAGCATTACTATGATACAATTATCAACATTACCATGATTAACAAATTCCAGGCTCAGACACACAAATACAGTGTCACATGAAAGAATGGACACATGATTTCAAGAAGAGCACCTTCCAAACAAAACATCAGTGCCTGAACCCCAATTTCACTTCCTTGGTGACAGAGGAAAATACCAGAATCTCGTAGAGATTAAAAGACAGCAGGAAGTCATTGACACACTCATCTCCACCCTGCCAAACCAGGACAGGACATTTTTGAACAATTATTCTGATCTAAACAGAGGGTGCGGCCCGACATTTATCTAGGGCCTAGGTAAATAGATGATATTCCTGCCACTATTTGCGTTTCTATCAGCCCCTATGCTGAGCAATCAATAATAAATGTTGTTTAAACAAATGGTGTAATTTTCCAATCTGTGTTGTTCTAAACCGACCTTTCCTCCTCGCTGCCATTTGTAATGCATGCATAATTCATTGACCAAGCAGAAGGAGAAATAAGGAGGTTGGTCTAAGTGGCCCTTTTTGGGTTGTTTTTGATCATTTGTTATAATCCCATAAATAAAACAGGCTCGCCGCTGTAAATACGTGCTGCGTTATCTAGAGGTATATTTAGTGAGAAAAATAGTAACAGCCACGCTACCTCTCGTGGCAATTTCCTAGCATAATTAATTGCTGAAAAGATGTATTCTCTGAGTTGAGAGGGCTCTAATAGAAGGAAAATAAAAGCCATTGTCAACGTTAATGATAGAAGGGGCTCCTGAAGGGCAGCGTCCTTTGCCATGTGGGGGGAATTGTTCCTCTGGAGACCTTGTGTGGGAGGCACCAGGCCTGTTTTTTATCCAAGTGGAGATATTCGGGTGAGTACTAAAGACCTTTCAATAAATGATAAATCAAGAGCCTTACAGAGCTAGCTTTTGTCATTTTTACTCATGATTGCTGTTGGCTTGTATATATGAATGTACATCTTCATGTGACAAAAATATGCATGCAATTGTGTGTTCATATGCAGGTATACATATATACATACATACATACATACATACATACATACATACATACTTAGACATAGACATACTTACACACATACATATATTGTTTAAAGATTAAAGATAAAGCATGAACCAAGAGCCTTCCAGAGCCAGTGTCCATCCACTCTGACTCTGATCTGCTATTTGCTCATGTGTTATAAACCCTTCCAATATGGGAGTGAGAGCAAGAGGCCCCTCTTTCCCCCAAAGGACACCTCTGTGCATTCCCTCAGATCATAGAGGATGACATGTCAATGAAACGGTGCTTGCTCTCGTCCTGGAGATCAAAATGAGGGCTTAACCTGCAATTTACACTACAAGTCCCGTGACGCTTGCCAGATCTGAAGACTTCATTCTAATCTTCCTGGCTGGGGGAAAAAAAAATAATCAAATACTCTAGCAAAGACGTATTGACAACTCTTAATTAACCATGCTAATGGGGGTGGGAGGCTGGGATAAACGCAGTCTGCACATAACCCCAAACCTTCATTTGGCCATTATTTTCCACCTCTCTCTCCTTCACTAAATCTTATGGGGACAGAGACACTGATGGGGGAGGAGACGGACACGAACTGATGCTTTCACATTAGACTCCCTGGATGTCTGTGTCTGTGCTATGCAAATCCTTTCTGGACAAGCTAATGAGCAAGCAAATGGCCATAAGCTCATCCAGTCCAAGTTCTGTGGTTCGATGGCCATCTTTCTAGATTCTTGCTAATAAATATACTTTGGGTGTCCATCTGAACAGCATTACTGAGAAGCATTTTCTGAGACCAAATGGATGGGGATTGATGGCTTCTTCCACTTTGATCGCTGCTTTTAAAAGAAAAATAGTAAAGAATGCATGCACGTGTGCACAAACACATGCACTCACGCACAAACACACACACACACACACACACCAAATAATGCTCTGCCTTGAGCAGCTAACTGCAATACCAGAGCTACAAATGCAAAGGCCTACACCTAGGAATTAGCCAAAGCAGAGAGAAGAGAAGGGAGCCAGGGAGTTCCTGAAGTGAGCCCATGAAGAAGCATTATTAAGCACTTTCTGGTTTTCAGGCCCAAAAGAATACACAATAATGAGCCCCCATGAAAAAGAAATGTGGGAATGGTAAGTAAGTAATGAAAGAAAGAAACAGCCTCCTTTAGCTTAAATATTCCAGTGCACCCGTATGAAAAGCTCGAAGACAAGCCAGTGCATCCCTGAGCATTCGAGCCTCTCCTGCCTGGGTGGTGCTCTCCATCACTGTGACCTACAATGGAGAGCTGGCTTCTCTGGACTCCTTGCTGTAGCAGTAGCTTACATAGTGAGGTAACGCCACTGGGCCAGGCGTATTGTGTGCCATCTCATCTAAAACAGCATCATCTGGTGTCATCCTTCTGCTAAAGAGGAGGAAGCAGAGGCACGATGAAGTCAAGCCACTTACCCTAAACTGCACAGCTAAGAAGGAGCAGTGTACAGAACGGAACCATCACGCAGGCATGCAGGTCATCACGCTCCAGAAGCAAGCTCAGTGCCTTGACATTGGCAGTTCTGAAGTTTGTCCTACCACACCACACACTGTGCTTCGGCCGCCTGCATACTTTCTCACTGAGTCCTTACGTGGGCCTATAAATGAGAACTCTCTACTGTTTCACACAGGACGAGCCGATCTTGCAGATGGGGCAGTGAACTGTCAAGGTCACAGAGCCCAGGAGTGGGGAGCAGTTTCAGGAAAGCCAGGACTGTTACTTGGGGTGAAGGAAGTGATTACAAGCTCAGGTCTAGAGGAGAATGAGCGCTGCTCGCCTGGGAGCTGGCCTCGGCCCTCTGATTACTGTAGGACTTTATTACTTTCCGATTCCCTGGGCCTGGCACACCTGCTTCTTCTGCTTCTCCTTCCGATGCCCTTTCTCCCCATGCAGGTCCCAGCCCCTCTATCTCCCCACCCTGCCTTCTCTGCTGAAAGTGCTGGGGAAATGGTTGCCCTTTCCTGTGCCACAATCCAGCCTGCAGTTTTGTGTGTGTGTGTGTGTGTGTGTGTGTGTGTGTGTATTCCTGCACGAATAAAAAACAGGAAATGTTGCCAAAATTATCGTTTCAATTTCCCTAGACGTGCTTCTCTACTCTCGTCTCTTCCACTTTCACACTACAGGGGTTAACCTCCACAAGCCACCTCTTCTCACCTCTACCTGAAACCAACTGAGAATATTACAGGGTTTAAAAACTACCCAGGCTTCTCCTGAGCACCAGGCTGCAGACCAAGCCTTGAGGGATTAAGAGGACTCCAGATTTACATGTAAAATACAAGTAACTTGCTCAAGAGGCCATCAGTGACAGTGCAGAGGGCAGAGACACCCACCTCAGCATTAAGTCACAATACCCAGAGCACCATGGAGGGCTTGTGATGGTCTGGGAAGAGCCCAGGAAAGAGCAGATGGGCCTGAGGGGGATAGTGGAGACAAGTCCACACTGGCCACACCCTCAGGACCAACCCAAGAGCTTAGGGAAGAGGATGACCAGGCCTGCTTATCTGTAGCACAGGCCATGAGAGAACTCACTTTCAGTGATGCCAAGAGGACATGCAGGGAACATGGCGCACTGAGCCCAACCCTGAGCAGATACCTAAAGAATGTTCGTGGGCAGCATCACTGTTACCTCACATGGCTTGTGTGGCCCATCGCAGAGTAAATGGCCTTGTGAGACTCACCATTCAGCCCCCACTGTAGAGAGAACATGGGTGTTCACAGCTCCACTTGCACTGGGGTCCTCTTGACGAAGAGGTGTACCCAGAGGCGCTGCAGGATGCCAAGTATAACGGGATGGGAAGGAAGGGAACATTCCCATACCTAGCTGGGCACATATGAACCACAAGCACATGCCCAGGAGATTGGACAATGACCCAAGACCACAGACTCAGGAGCTGAGAGCCAGCCGAGAATACCAGTTTTTCACAGGCTCAGGGGGGCTACGCCAAGTTAGAGTTTGCACTGAGCTAACGGGAAGGAAGGGAGAGGGGATTTGGGGTGAGATCTGGGTCAGTGCACTCGGTACAGTCATCATCTGCACTCACATGCTACCTCCCTGTGCACCCATCACCCTCCTGTGTGCCTGGTCAGCACCCTTACTGCTGCTCCAGGTCCAAGGTTCTCAGTTCTGCAGTATGGCACGAAAGGCCCATGGCTGGCCAAGGGAGCTGGGTCCACTAAGGAAAGATTTTCAAGACTTCATAAAACACTTCAGCTTCTTATTGTCACAGCACTTCAAAGAGTGCCGGTGGCAACATACTCCTCTCCCTGAGCCGCCTCGGGGACTTCGGGCCCTCCCAGGCTCCTCACGTCTCGTCCTGATACCCCATGGTTCTGTACACTGCAATCACTCAACAAATATTTTCAGAAGGACAGGACCCGACACAAGAATGCCAGGCGAGGGCAGAGACCCTGTAGATTTCTGGCAACGAATGTGTAAACCGTACCGCGGTTGAGACGTACAAACTCCATCTCTCTGGACACCCCTGTTATCACATCTTGTGTGGGATGATAATACATCCTCATTCGAGACTCCAACCAACCAGACTGTGTTGCTACGGACCGACTAGAAAGTGGGGCCTCTTGCATTCCTGTGGCTATGAAGATCACTCCCGAGGTCCTGGGATTTATTTCCCTTTCTCGAGAGCAGAAGACAGATAATGAATACACCTCCTCAACTGATCAATTGCCTGCACTTATATCCTGGCACCATCCCTCCTCCTGGAACAAGGTGAAAAGAACGGACCCCATGAGTGATGGTCCTAAGGGACTGGCTTCAGAAAAGGAAGGAGAAAATATTAAGAAAACAACATGGGCATTTAAAAGCAAAGCCTTCTCCACCCCGCTGAAGTGACTTGGACATCCATCTTGTTCTCGGACTCTGCTTCACCGAACTTGATGGAAGATGGTTGAACTGACATAAAGACCAGCTCAACGTGAGCAGCTGTGATTGATGGAGCCATTCCTAGCATCAGACAAAACCAGCACTAAAAGATTCCTTGAGCTTCCTGTTAGCTGTTTTATGAAGGGGCCGATGTTTGTCCGTGCCCCCTCCCCGTGTTTCAAGAATAAATTAGCAGAATCAGTGATTTCAAAAGTAGAGGGGCATTCAACAGAGGGAGAAAGACTAGGTCATGGGATGTGGACCTCTTGGGGGAAAGACAGTGGTGACCCCAAAGACTGGGCCCTGTCTGGTTTTATCTGGATGCAGCAGTTTGGGTCTTGGGATACACAATTCAAATGACTTAATGCCATTAAGTTGTCCCATCATGTAATCACGATGGCAAAAGAAAGAAAATGTAGCTTTCCTTGGGAGCTGGGAACACAGACACAGATGTTCCAAATGAGCCATGCTACAGAGAGTTGGGGAGGACAGCCAGTTTAGCATGGCCTGTGCTCCAGGACACGCTCTTTCAATTTGGAGACTGTGAGACATTTGCAGGAGGGCTGTATTCTTGCGAGGTTTCTTAATATGGAAAGGAAAAGAGCAGGCTTTCAAGACTGCTGGCAAGCCCTTCTTCCTGTCCTCTCTGGATTGCAGGAGACCTTTCCCTGCCTTTCTTCCCTCTTAGTTTTGAAGAAGGTTAATTATGACCTGGGAACGTCTTGAAACATCTTGATACTTGGGATGCGGCCATTGTTAAGGCAGGACGATGATCCCCTGGCTGCGGCAGGAACTAACTTAGGAAGCATCCAAATCAGAAGCCATGTCATGGTGTTCCGTGTGATGGCAAATACCCCTTCAGCATCCACGTGACTTTTAAGATATATCCCTTAAGGAAATCTCAGAGATGCTTGGCTTAAAAAAAAATCAAGTGGCTCTTGGGCTGTCAACCACAAGCTGGTGCCTCCTCATTTCCAATGAAAAGGCATCTGTGTTCATGCCTTCTGCCTGGTTCATTAGTAAGGTCCGGGTACTCTCACTACAGTACATTTCTGGCTTGGTTTAGGACGTACTGGGAGTCTTCAAGCTTCCTCAGCTTGACCCACAATTCCTAGGGCTTTCAAAGCAGAGACGTTCATGGCCAAATAACAGCAAGTTCAAGGCCATCCTACACAACTTAGTGAGACACTGTCTCAAGATAAAAAGTGCAGAAGGATACAGCTCAGTGGTAGATCACTAACCTAGCAAGCAAGAAGTGCTAAGTTCAACTCCCCACGTGGAAAATTAATGTGAATGTGAATACATGAAGTAATATAACCATCTGATGAGGTGTTGTGGCAAGGAGTCAGGGTTTATAAACGGAGGCCAAGTCACAGGTAGAATCCTACTCTGCACAGTGAGTCTCCATTTCTTCGTCATCAGGAGGAAGAACAGACTGGGGTGGGAGGCCTCAATGAGGCATATCAGGAAACATGGCCCAAATGACAACCTGGCATCATCCGTGATTGCTAATAACGGCTGGCCATTTCCTCATGCTTCAGGCTCCAGGAGACATGACATGCCCTGTCTCACACAGTACATTATTTCATTTCCACCAGAAAAATATAGTCTGTGATAGTTATGGTTAACTGTCAACTTGATGGGCTCTCAAGTCCCTTGGGAGATGGGCCTTTGGGTATGCCTGTGGAGAATTATCCTGATTACATGAATTAAGCCAGGAAGACCTAAACAGACCGGCTGCTTGCTGCCTCAACTTCCCTGCCATGATGAACCGACTGTCCCTCAAACTCCAAGTCAAACAAACCTCCATCCACTGGGTCCACGCTGTCAGGCTATTTCTGTCACAGCAATAGGCAAAGTAAGTGAAAACAACCACTGTCACCTCATTACCTTGAGGACCCTTTGGTGTCACTGGGTTAAGTCACCTGCCCACCAGAGATGGAAAAGGAGAGAGCAAAGAGCAATACCTGGTGCAGGAGATATCCCAACCATCTGAGAATCCCTCCATGATGTATAGGCCCTTGCTAGGAAGTGACCAACACAGGAAACCAGGTTGTACAGTGAGGAGTCAGTCAAGTTCAAGCACAAGTGTGTGTTCTGTGATTGCACAGCGGGGTAGACTAGTGTGAGACTCTCAGTCCTCCTGGACATTCTGATCAGTGTCTGCCTTCACCCTCTCCTGTCACAGGTACATATGTGTCCTAGAGATGGGAGAATAGTCAGCTGTCAGAGAGGGAGGCATGAGAATGTCATACCACCCATTCCCACCTCTTCAATAAACCTCCTCAAACCTCTCTTTCACCTATAGGCTTGTGTCTCATTTACAATGGAATGCAGCATTTGGTGGGACCGCAAAGAAAACTCCTCGTTATAAACGAGGAGACTTGCGGAGAGAGAATTATTTACCCAAAGGCTGTGCTCAGTCAGTGTTGCCCGATATTTATTTAGCCCACACACAGAGAAGTTGTGTTAACATTTGCCAGAGAATGTAACTTTATAAAGTAACTGGCTTTAAAAAAAAAAAAAAGACAGCGTATCATTTTACAAATAACTTTACAATTGCTCGAGTTAAACGGCTGGTCTCTCTCAGGTTTGTCTTACCCAAATGCTAAGGAAACAATATCCAGAATTATGTCTCATAAAATACAGGTATTACAGACTGACTGTTTAGCCCATTAAAGAAAATGGAGAGTGAAATGTGAATTATTTCTACCCAAGGCAGAAGCAGACAGAGTTACCAAAATTACGTTAGGCCAATGTGGCAATTCTTTAAGTCCGCGGGGCAGCGCGGCTAACGGCTCCTGTGCCAAAATCCTATTAGGAGGGCTGTATTTGTCAGCCGACGGTGACAGGAATTCCATTTCTCAGACCCAAATCGAGTGGAGCTGGAGAGAATTTACCCAAAACATTTGTTTTTGGTTAATCAGCAACATTTGCAGGCCTTGAATATCCTGTGAGAGTGTGGCCAGTTGAAAGGAGAATACCACTCCAGGCTGTTTATTTAATGAGTAAGAAGACAAGCAGAGGGGCCCGTGGGGGTGAGGCCCAACACTGTCCTCTACCAGGGAAGTCAAGCTGAGATCTGATGCTGTCATAATCACTCACAGTAACAAACCACAGTCATCAGCACTTCCCAGGTTTGACATAGTTAAGACAATGCAGGATGAGACCGGAGGAGAAAGGCAGAAAGAAAAAAAAAATGCCTGTTTCTTTCCCTATTGCTGTGATAAAATACTCTAGACAAAAACAACTTAAGGGGGCCTGAAGAGATGGCTCAGGGGCTAGAGAGATGGCTTAGTGGTTAAGAACACTGGCTGCTCTTCCAGAGGACCCGGAGTTCAAATCCTGACACCCACATGGTAGTTTACAACTGTCTCTAATTTCAGGTCCAGGTGATCTGATACCTTCACACAGACATACATGGAGGCAAAACACCAATGTCAATGCAAATTTTTAAAAAACTTTAAAAAGAAAAAAATAAAACCCACAGGTTTCTCCTGGCTTACAGTTCAAGGGTACATCCTGTCCATCATGACAGGGAAGTCTGGCCAGCAGGAGCTTGAAGCAGCTGGTCACATGACAGAAAACAGAACAATAAATGCATGTATTGAGCCAGTGTTCTGTACTCTTACACTGTCCAAAACTTCAACTAGGGAATAGTGCCACCCACAGTGGGCAGATCTTCAATTGATCCGACCAAAGTAGTGATTCTAGATCTCATCATAGCTGAGATTAACTATCGCTGGAAGGAGAACACGCAACAAACCAAAGTAATGAAGAGACACTGCCGAGAACTGACCACTTACTCTATGCTTAAAACCGCAATTAGTGCTCAGCATGGGGAGTGTGCCTACTGCATGGACAGCCTAGAGACTGAATACTCAGTCACAGGTCACCATACTCACGTCCGCACAATGGGGACTCCTCCAGACATGGTATTCATGGAACACAGTGTGTCATGGACCATGAGGTTACAACGGAAAGCCAGTATCAAAGTAGGTGAAGAACACACTTACTGAAATGGGGGTCAGTAGGTCAAGACCACAGTAAAATGAGGAGTGTTTGGCACTCGTTCAGTCTTAGAATCTGCCAACGTTTGGCAACTTTGCTTGAGTTCTCATAGAGCTAGAGCCAGTACCCAGTTCCTTGCCTGCCTCCTCAATGGGATGGAGAGAGAGAAACTGCTCTCCACCCCAGCCTGCCTCTGAGAGGCATTCTGTGAAGATTCATTTAGGAATAGTTCAAATGCACATTATGAGGCCTCTACTCTGGAATGATTGATGTGAGTGAGAAAGACATTTAGAGACTGCAAATCAAGAACAAAAATGTTAAGTTTCCTCAGGGAAGTTCCACAGTGCTTGCTAGGGATTATAGAGAAGAAAAAAAAAATACCAGAGACTCCAGGGCTTGAGACAACAAAAATTTGCTCTTTAACATCTCAAGAGCCCTGAAAGCCAACATCAAGCTGTCTACAGGGTTGGTCTACCCCAAAGCCAGCCAGTACCCATCCCAACATCACAAGGCTCTAGAAGGTCTTGGTGTCTCCTCATTGATGACTACATCACCAATTTCTGCATTTACTGCTTCTTTCATGTATCTCTCTGCCTCCTCTCCGCTGCTGTAAGAATTGTAGTTATTGGACTTGGGACTCATTCCTCTTAAGACTCTTAAAAATTATATCGTCAAAGACCTAAATTCCAAATAAGGTCCCATTCAGATTCTGGTTGGCAATGGAGGGGAATGGATGTAGCTGGGCTGGAGATGTCATCCTGTTGTCCACAGGCAAGGGCAGTCCAGGGTGTGTGTGTGTGTGTGTGTGTGTGTGTGTGTGTGTGTGTGTGTGTGTATGTGTGTGTGTGTGTGATATCGCTGCAGGACTTCAGAACAGAAGCTTGGGAAACAAAGATTCATCCATCCCTAGAACCTAACTAACATGTTTCAGTAACCGCCATCCTTCCTTGTAATACAGGTACCTCTCATACACAGTGTTGGGAGAAACCTCCAGCAGAAAGGCAGAAATGCCTTGACAATGACATTTATGTTGCATAAGTGAAAATGTGATTAAGAACACAAGACAATAAAAAGAAACCAGGATGCTGACAAGTCTCAAGTCAGCTGAGGACAAGTTCGACCAACAAATGGATTTGCTAACAATTTTTGGAGAGAAAAAAAAATTGGTTTTTTATTGTTGTTGTATTTTAGACCTCTCTGCATGTTGGTTTACTGCAGATGGGTCTTTACAAGCCTTGCTGAAAGGCTTTCTTGATCCAGGCAGCCTTATCCCCAGGAGGAAAGGTGGGGTGAGGAGGCAGGCTGGGCTCAGGCCAGGAAGGCTCAGGCCAGTCCTCCCACTCCCACCTAACTTCCCCCAGGAGGTTTGGTTTAATGAAAGAATTTGGGAACAACAGAAAAGACTGAAAATCATTGCTGTATGTCAGAGGTTGGCAAACCTTTTCCCCCTTTTTAGGTAGAGGGCCAGATGGTAAATAATTTAAGCTTTGCAGGCCAAGAGGCAAAATCAAGGCCAGTCAGAGTCATGTACAGGGAGAAAGCAAAGCCCTTTCTTTTTTGAAGGGACCCAAAATGTTAACGTTGAAACTGAAATATTAATTCAATTTTATTTGCATGTGTCTTAAAATAATATTCCCTCCTTACTTCTCCCCAACCATTTAAAATTATAAATCTATTTAGTTCTTATTCTTGCCCTTAAAAACTGCAGACTGCATTGGACACAGGCATAATAACCTGCAACACCCAGACTAGGATTTTGCAGGTCAGGCAGGACCCAGTCCTTGATTGAGACCTGCTTGTGACTGCTGTAAAGGGGGTCATGTGGGAGTCCATGGCCCAAACAGAAACAGATCTTCAACAGACACACCATCCGGGAAGCAGCTGCTGCTCAATTTTCAAAATCGAAACACCAAGTGCAGTATGTATGATAACTTAGCAAAGAGATTTTTTTTTAATAAACATATCTTTTCAAGTTACGGCTAGGAGCTGAAGAAATAACATAGAAGTTAAAAAGGCAGTTTACTGCTACTGCAGAGGACAGGAATTAGTTCCCAGCACCCATGCCAAGTAGCTCAGAGGGGTCTATAAAGGCAGTTGCCAGGGGTCAGATGCCTCTTCTGGACTCCATAAGCACCTGCACTCAAGTGCATAGTCTCATAGTGACAAAGTGCCACATGCACACGCAAATCAATCAAATATTACGTTGTCCTCTGGACACCTCCTCTGGAGCTCAGTGAGCCTGGCACACCTTCCCATCAGGGAACAACCCATCTGTGCCCAGATCCCCTGCACCTCCTCTGTGGCCCTTGTGCATGTGACATCCTGCTGACTCACATCTAATCCTCTTGACTTTGGATACAGACTTTCCGGCATTCTAATGCCTTATGCTTCTTGAGCAAAGACTATTCCACAGATTAGACAAACCCAGAGTAAGAACGTGTTCTCTGCCCTACCAGAATGGGAAATGATTTGAGAGGCTCTCTTGGGAGTAAACCAAAAGCAAGTCCAGTGTCTAAAACTGCTCTGAGGAAACGTGAATTCTCTAGCACGGAAGAGGAAGACCACAGTGATCTTTAAAGTTCCAAAGTGACTCACTGAGATGGCAAGGCAGCTGTCACACTGGAAAGCGAGAACAACCTCGGATCAAGTGTCCTCCATAATTGCACAAGGTCTAGGAAGACCTCCCTCCAACCTCCATAACTGCATAAGACAGCACAGAATTAATATGTGAACCCTGTAAGTTTTGAATAAATTACATCATCTACACTTTTCAAAATAGGATGAAGAAGCTGGTTTCACTCCATGTGATAGATAAGGAAACTGTAACACGGAATGAATTAACTTGCTTACGTTATGAGATAAGTAAGTATCGAAGGAAAGCATTCAAAGCCATGATCTAGAAGCTAGACAGACTGTTATACTATGGTCCATAGGGCAAATGTGGCCCTCAGCACATGGCATAACAGAAAGCATAAAGAGAAGCAAAAAGGCACAAGGAGGAAAAGAGGGACCTAGAGATCGTGGGGCCATACTGACTGACCATGCAGACAGAGCTCTTTATAGCCACAGAAGAAATTGGCATGTCAACACCCTCACCTCAAGTGCACTTCCATGACCTGCCACCAGGGCATCAAGAGAGCTGGCCTGGCTGGCTTGTCTCACTAGGCTGACAGCAAGAAACAAAGGCCTCGAGGGATGCTTCCTGTCAACATAGACATGTAAAAAATTATAACAATTTGAAATACATTCTTAATCATTTACATTTACCTCGACTATTGCTAAAGCCATCTTTGTGCATACTTTTTCTCCTTTAAAGCAAATAGCCTGGTATGATACATACTTTTAATCCCAGCGTTCAGAAAGCAGAGGTCAGGGAATCTCAGTGAGCTCAAGAAGAGCTGGGGCTACACAGGAAGATGCTATCTTAAAAACAAGAATAAGAGCAGGAAACAAACAAACCCCCTAAAGCCAAGTAAATAACAATTCCCCCCTCCTTTTGACAAACTGACTCACTGTTGTTCATTTTTATTCTGTTATCCTCTGAGACAGGGGTCTAGCTAGCATAATCATCATTAGAGTGACTTCACCCAGCAACTCACAGAAATGAATGCACAGACCCACAGCCAAACATTAGGCTCAGGGAATCCTGCAGAAGAGAGGAAGGATTGTAAGGAATAGTGAGGCCAGGACACCAAAAGAAAACCCACAGAACCAACTAACCAAGGCTAACAGGGGCTGACAGAGGTTGAACCTCAGTGAGCCTGCATGGGTCAAAGCGAGGTCCTCTGCATATATGTTATGGTTGTATGGTTCGGTCCTCTTATGGAGACTCCTAACAGTGGTAGCTAGGACTATCTCTTACTCTTTCATCCAGACTTAATAAAAAGAAGGAGCTCTTAATAAAAAAGAGTTGGTTTTACTGCAACTCAATATGTCATGTTTGGTTGATATCCTTGGAAGGCCCATCTTTTTCTGAAGAAGAATGGAGGAAGAGTGAATTGGGAGTAAGAAAAGAGGGACTGGGAAGGAAAGAGGGAGGGGAAACTGCATTCAGGGTATAATATAAAAGAATAAATAAATTATATATATACACACACATACATGTGTGTGTGTACATATATATATATATATATATATATATATATATATATATATATATAGTGTTTAAGACCACCCAGAAGGACGCTTCAAGTTGAGTTTTTTACTCTAATCCACTTGCTAGAAAAGATAAAAAAAAAAAAGAGGAAAAGAAATTTAAAGAGAGAGAGAAAAGAAGGTAAGGAAAGGAAAGTAAATGGAGGGGGGGTTCTATATACAACATCCTTCTTAATCAGTTTTGTTTTACTTAACTTTGAGTTGTAAATCCCCTGTGGGATGAGACTTGTGGTATTTTATAATTCTGGTTCTATTTTTAAAATACAGACGTCCAAAATCAGCCCGACAGACAGTGAGCAGCAGCTACTGTGTGACACTGGGAGCTGCCTGGGTCTTGGAGAATTATTAGCATTTTGACTCAATGGCTTCCTGGTTCTGCAAATTCAAACATACCCAAATGAGTCCAGGATTTCTCAATATACAATATTGCTGGCTTTCAATGATGTTAAAACCAAAAGGAGGATGATGGGAAAGGAGCCCGGGTGCCAAGCAACTCCTGTATCCTAAGAAATGGATACACGGGCCACCCTTGAGCTGGAGCTACAGCAAGGGTCTGGGCCCACAAAGCACACACGTGAACTTCTCATGACCCTCAAGTACACTCATATGATGTATCACATACACCATAAAACAGCCTTGTAATTACAGGGAAAAATTGATTTTAAAAGGCCTATATCAAAATTAAGAGTCATAAAAATATAATAACCCATGTCAGAGAATTTAAGAACCAAAGAATTTTTAACATTATATCTCAAACTTATAAAGGTTATATATAGCATTCACAAAGGCTTTTTTAAACAGAATAACTAATGCATTAGGGATTTATTATATAATCTCCATATTTAAAAATAAGTATTAATACCCTCCCCCCATGCTCAGGCCTAAAATCAATAAGTTCATCTCAAATCATTAAAACACTGATTCCCGGGCACATTCTCTGCGCCCCATACTTAAAGGACAAAGTGCCTACATCAGCCAGAAGAGGAAGCAGTCACACGTGTGCCTGCAAGTCCCAACACAGGGAGGGCTTTTCCCAGGGGAACAACCAGTATGGAGCGCCAAGGAGAAGAAACTTAAACTATTTGGGTGAAACTAAGGAATGTCCTGGAATGAAACTAAGCCAGCAGAAGCAAATGTTTTAAATTCTTGGTTCAATCCCACTCCAGAAGATTAAACCCACAGCTGGTACTGTTATTGGACCAAAAACCTCTGGCTAGACAAGTTCATGGGCCCTTGAGAAGCTTACTATTCTTATTCTGCTAAACGGGCATGGTATTAAACTAACTCCTAATGAGTTATCAATATACCATACCTCTAGATTAACATTCGATCCTCACCAGAGAAGCTTCTATCTGTAGTAGATGGTGACTAATACAGAGTCATACAACTGGCCAGGGTGCAGCGATTAGGAGACAACAGAATTATCAGCACTACAGGGAACATATACACACCCGCATGGCTCCCAAAGTTAAGAGTGTGAGAGCCCCAGGCCGACATGAGTGCCACAGGCTGATGATGAGTACAAGGCAGCAGCATCTGCTGGACCGAGCACTCACTACACATATGAACTCAGGAGCAATGATAGCAGAGGCTGGAGAGCCAGGTCGGTGGTTAAAAGCACTGACTGCTCTTCCAGAGGACCTGGACTCTTCAAGTGACCCCATGACAGCTCAAAACTGCCTGTCATCCAGCTCCAAGTGATCGGATGCCTTCACACATACATCCAGGCAAAACACCAATGCACGTAAAATAAAAATGGATCAATCGTTTTTTTTAAAAAGGGAAATGGGATAACGGGCATGAGGCCTGTGCAAACCCAAGTCGGATGGATTCCGAGCGTGAAGGGAGGAGCTAAGGAGCTGAGCGTGAACTCTCCCCCTTAGCGGGGGAGCTACTGGCATTGGTTATGGAAGGAGGAGTCAGGTTTTCTAAGAGTGCAGCCTCTGGTGCAAGGTCACTAATCCAAGAATATCTGCGCAGCACAGATTGGATTGGATGACGTGTCTTTTTTTTTTTTTTCCGTAAAGGACACATGTTGGGTTGATGGTGAAGAGAGGCGCATCTCAAGAGCACTGGGAGGGGAGGCGGGTAATGAATATGATCAAAACACATGATGGGGAATTCTCAAGGAACTGATAACATTTTTTAGATAAAATAAATTCTTGGTTAAACTGCAATGACACATATATACAGTGAGACCCACTGATGGGGATAAAGCCAAACACAAGACAGATAACACATGTACCCACAGTCAGCAATGAGACACTTCACACTGAGAGACCCCTGAAAGGAATTGATATCGCATTGAGTACTTTCTAAAAAAAAAACAATAAAAAGAAGAAGAAGAAATTAAATTCATGGCTACTGTGATTGGGAAAGAAACTGTCTCAAGTGGAGAGGAACAACTTGGTAAGGCTATGACACGTTGGGTAGAAACAGCGGGCTTTAGCCATGAGCCATGTTCTCGGGATGCTTCGGATGGATGGGGGGACAGGGACAGGCGGTGTTACCAAAGGCGCACAGGATCCCAGTGTCTGACACTGAGCCTGAGACGCTCCCAGCTGGAAGCAGCCACTTGCAGTCACAGCCATACATGTCTGATTCTTTCCTTTCCCTCACCACCCGGGACAGGCAGCCTAGCAAATGGAGACGAGGCATTCAGAAACCAGCACGGGCATCTATTCAGTCCTTAGTTTTTGATATTTGGTAGAAAACGAGGGTCTGAGTTGAGGAGCAGTTTGTATTTTTTTTTCTGTAGTTTTTGACAAATTTGATCATCTGTTAATCCTCCATTAGGGAAAGTCAGTTCGAGCTTAAAATAATTGTTTTGCCTCTGGAGAAAAACCTCCAACTTTGACATAATTCAAAATTTAGTTTCTCTTATCTTGACCCAAAATCTGTCGAGACAAGGACTTCTCCCCAACAATTAGCTCCCTTTTAAGAACCACTTGTGTGTGGTAGCTTGAATAAACCCATAGGCCCATAGGGAGTGGCCCTATTAGGAGATGTAGCCTTGTTGGAGGATGTGTCACTGTGGGGGCAGGCTTTGAAGTCTCACATGCTCAAGCTACTACGGGTCCAGTATGGCTAATAGTCTCCATCTACTGTCTACACAGTAAGATATAGAACTCTCAG
>NW_021604632.1:1307328-1310069 GCF_004785775.1 Grammomys surdaster
TAATAGTCTCCATCTACTGTCTACACAGTAAGATATAGAACTCTCAGCTCCTCCTCTAGCACCATGTCTGCCTGCATGCTACCACGTTACCCATCATGATCATAATGGACTAACCCTCTGACGCCATAAGCTAGTTCCAATTAAATGGTTTCCTTTATAAGAGTTGCTGTGGTCATGGTGTCTCTTCACAGCAGTAGAAATCCTAACTAAGACACCTTGTCCAGCAAGAGTCACCTCTCAAAACCTCTTCCAAAGCTCTGGGTCTACACCCTTCAAGACAGAAGTTAGACTGACATGTTCAGGATTGTTGTGGTGAGGAAGAGCTACAGTCAGCAGAGGACAGAAACCAGTTACATGGGCAGCGAGAAGTCCGTTTGGGAATGTAAGAAAGTGGCATCATATAGAAACTCTCTTCAGAGGCCCAGATTCCAACCTTAACTGTATGAACAGATTTGCTTAAGTTTGCTTCTGATCTCCAATACCCTAATATGACTTTTCCTCAAAAGAACTGAAATTTTAAGTTTGTAAATTGTCCTGCTCTGCTTATTTCTGAAAGGCTCTGCGTAGAAAGAACAGTGAACACTTTTTCTGCAATAGTGCACTCATGTGCACCTTCTTTAACTGGAACAGATATCTGTGTGCTTGACTGCTGTCCTAACTTGTGTACAATGACAGCAAGGACTCCCCTCATATTCACAGGGGCATCTTTGGATCTTAGTGTCAAGGCCTAACACAAAGCAGGCACTCACGACCTACTGAGTGACTGAGTACATGAATTCTAGAGAGTGTAGGGAAAGCTGCCCTCTTTAAAAATTAGCATGTCTTGCAGAATGCAGGGCCTGGGTGACCCTGAAGAGCAGTCCAGTGGGAAGTCATTGCAAACAATGGCCATGCCATCAAGACAGGCCTAGTTCCAGCCCCACAATTCTCTGAATCAGCTACTCCTTAAGTTCATATATTGCTCCTCTCAGCCAATGGCAATTCTAGGAGAGAAGCAATTGATAATAATTATGTTTTCCGCCTTCTCTCGGGTTATGAATTTATCATGATGCGAAAGTCGGGCAACTCTGATGCCGCGTTAACAATGATAAACACCATAAAGACAAAAAGAAACTAAATTTAAGCATTTAGATTCTGCAGGGGAGTTTATTAAACAGATTAACTAGGGAAAGGCAAAGCTACACAATTATGAAAAACAGGCAGCAAAGCTCTAGCTGGCTATTTCTGATGGCCACCTGAGAGTCTGCTTCGGATGCCCCGGATTCTGCAGGTACATTACCGTGTGCCTTACTGTCATTCACAGTTGCATGTTGATTAATTTGTATTCAGAAATTGTAGGTGGCAAATGCAAGCTGCATAGTAATACAAACTGCTTCATGGACATGGTGACCATGCCAAAGCCACCTCTCCTGGGGAACCCATGTTCAGCCAGACAGCAAGAGCCATGAAAAGGCCTTCAAAAGACTTTGGTTTCAAAGGAAAACTCTGAGAGGCAGCCTTTTCATCTCAGGTCACCTGTGTTCTCAGTCACACCTTTCTTCTCCCTAGGTCTCCCCCCAACAACATGCAGAAGTACCAGCCATGGCACAGTAGCAAGATGGACAGAGTAGCCATTGCCGGAGCAAAACAAGCGGATGCTGGGTATGCCCCTTACCTAGATGCAGTCAGGGCAGGCACCTGAGAAGATTGAAGCTGCTGTCATTTTCTGCGTGAATGGGTGAGAAGGAGTTCGGGCAACCTAAGCTCGTGGGAAATAATATCCCCAGAGAACACACATTGTGATAGGTACTGGCCTCCTTGTCCACGTCCTGGCTGATGTATCTCCCTGATCTTACAACCTTTGATTTACAACAGTGAATTCACCTTCCCTTCCACAGGGCCCTTGTAAGTGGATTTAAGACCAAGCTTCCAGCCCAGTGGTTCCCAACCTTCCTGATGCTGCAGCCCTTTAATACGGTTTCTCATGCTGTGCTGACCCCCCAACCATAAAATTATTTTGTTGCTACTTTGTAACTGTAATTTGGCTACGTTTATGAATCATAGTGTAACTATCTGATATGGGGGTCATGACCCACAGGTATGAGAAGCGTTGTTCTAGCCAAAGAAAATAATGTACTTTCTTGAATGCCTCTGAAAATGACTCACTTTGGAAAATGGTTACTCCACAGTTGACAGCACTCTCCCTGGAAAGCTTTAACTTGAATCTACATGGTTAGTAGCCCACTGGATGATGAGATAAATATATTCACCAATGTAACATAAATGCAATATCGGCTTCCCTTTTCATCAATTCCCACGTTTAAAATTACTAACGGTTTTCCAAGGCTGGCTGCCGGGAAGGTGGCCCACTCAAAGTCAGTGCCAGTATGCACACTGCAACCCTGTTCCCTTCCGGCACACTCCACGGGGACATCGAGCCTACAGAACCAGGCCTTCCTGAGGTTCACGGGGACATTCTAAATGTGATTTTAGACCTTCTAAGTACTTGTCTCTCTCTGGTTCCCACATTTCAGGAAAGGTTGCTTGGTTTCCGAAGACAAATCCTCACTATGTAGCCCAGACTGGCATCAGACTCAATCCTCCTGCCTCTAAACTCCCCCATGAGATTATAGCCCAGGCCACCTGCCCTAAAGTGAAGCCGTGCAGCATTCCGTGTGGTCTGCAGGCTCATGGCTTACAGGCATGGGGTCTGCAGGCTCGTGGCTTACATGCATGGGGTCTGCAGGCTCGTGGCTTACATG
>NW_021604632.1:1310079-1324876 GCF_004785775.1 Grammomys surdaster
GGCTCGTGGCTTACATGCATGGGGTCTGCAGGCTCGTGGCTTACATGTGTATGTGTGGTCTGCAGGCTCATGGCTCATATAAGCTAAGGACACTAAAACTGCAGATTTAACTAAGCCAAAACCCAGGATTTAGGTTGAGAGTCTGAAACCAAAAGATACTGCAAACAGAAACATTAGGCCCCTAAGGTGATTAGCCTGTGTTCTGGAAAACCAACAATTAGGTTACAGAGAAATACCAAGTTTCTGACCAATTAGAGATGATTTCACTTATACGATGTAAAGAACCATATGGAGGTAGGCCTCCATTTGAGTAAGAAAAAACAATTTTAAAAATATTTCATTTTGTTCTATGCATATGAGTGTGCTGCCTGCGTACATGTATGTGCATGCTGAAAGTCACATCCAGTCTCCTAGAACTGGTGTTACTGGGATGTGAGTCACCATGTGGGTGCTAGGAACCAAACTCGTGTCCTGTATAATAGCAGCAAGTGTTCTTAACCATTGAACCATCTCTCCAGCCCCTTCACTCTTAACTTCAGCTTAAAAGAGCGATGGGATCAGTGATAAGGAGCTTGGGAAGCCACACCTGGGTCTTCTTCCTTGAAACAGATTTATGAAAACTTTCTAGGTATCGACAGTATGGTAGTTAACTTTATTCTTGCAATGGAAAATCGATGTTTATCCCTACTGGTCTATTAAATTTAACCAAATTAAGAAGACATGGGATCGGGTGTGGGAAATATCTACAGGGCTATAAAACTGGGGCATGCAGGGATTCTAGGGACAGACAGCAAATGTCTCAATGCGAACCAGCCATGGCATAATGGAGGATAACAAGTGACCCGATGTACAAGAATAAGGGTGAGTGGTGCTTGCACCATTTGACTGTCTTCTGTATTGTCATTTATTTTGAGAGACAGTCTCAACGTATGACTCGAGCTGCCCTCTAACTTCCAATCCTCCTACTTTAGCCTCCCAAATACTAGGACTGTGGGTGTGTGCCCCATTCCCAGCTTAAGATTTGAGTTTCTCCATGAGTATCTCGAAAGATTCAAACACTTTAGTGTTGTCGTAGGACTGCTAGGCACAGAAGTTACCACAGCTCCAGGCTCACACAGCCTTCCCCACACATCGAGAACTGAGAAGAGACTTATATCACACCTCAGTGATATATCTGTTAACGGATGACTAACTTATTGTGTTAACAGACTGTCCCTCCCCCCAAAAAAAAATTAAATTTTAAAATGCTAAAATGTCTACATTTTAAGTTACCTGAAATCGTGACTTATCTAAAAGAATAAAATAGCCGTTGGTCTGCATGAACTTTCAATCAGAGACACACTCTATCCTGACGTCTTCCGTGGGTCGCCTGCTACCTCACCCAATAAAAGTAGCATCTGGGCTGATTGAACACTTTGGTCTCTAAGATGAACCCTCTCTCATAAAGGCTCCAAGAGGTGGGATCCCAGCATTCCTGACAGTGTCCTCCTGCTGTTTTGACTAGGATGTCTCCGTGGCCTGAGCCAGGTGGTCTTTTATGACTGTCTTTGCCAGAGAGAGGACCTACTGGCCACGTTGGTATGGTGTCCTAGCGACATCTTGTGGTGAAACAAAATACAGAGATGCCTAAGGTTCCACCCATTTGACTGTGCCAGGGTGTGTGTGTCAACCCAGGTGACTCCTCATTTGTTCTTCCTTTTGTATGAACACTAGGAGTACACATTTGTGTCCGGTGTGTAGACACGGCTAACAACAGATCAAAGCCAATGACTCCACAGAGGAAAGCCATGACCTTGATTTGCCCAACAGACACATTCAAAATGAGCGATGGTTCTAGGTTCCACTGGTCACAACTGTCCCAGTGGCTGATGAATGAAAAGGTAGAAGACTGAATCAAGGTGCAGACATACACATCAGCAGCAGCACATGTGCCTAGGCTCTTCAGGTAAAACTGAGCTCAGATGACGAAGTTCCAGCAAGTGCAGCAGAAGACTGTTAACCTTCAACTAGCAAGTCTGTAATCCTGAAGCATCCAACTCACAAAAGCGAAATGTTGGGTGTTAGAAATGAAAACTGGGCAAGACTGAGCCTCTGAAAAACAAAAAGATTCCTAAGCAATGTCAGGAGGTCACTCGGCAGCGGCTGCAAACAGATCAAAAATAACAGCAGGAAGGATGATAACGGAAAGGGTGGCCATTGGCACTTAAACTAACACAGGTGAATAGAAGCAGACATCTGACCATTACTGCTCAATGAGGTGATAAAAGCACTGGTCACAGAAGCCCTGAGACCTGAGTTCAATCCTCAGACTTCATAGAGGTAGGAGAATACAAACTCCTAAGCTGTCCTGTGACCTACATAAACAAACACACATACAGAGAGAGAGAGAGAGAGAGAGAGAGAGAGAGAGACAGAGAGAGACAGAGAGAGACAGAGAGAGACAGAGAGAGAGAAACAGAGACACACCAAAATAACATTATTATTATTATTATTATTATTATTATTATTATTACATCATTACATCCAAAGTAATTTCTCTTTAAGCCTTCAGAAGGCAAAGGGTACAAGTACAGGAAGGTCTATAAAGTGTAAGGGACACAACATCCGGGAGCAGCTCTCAACACAGCATGCTGGTCAGTAGAAACACTTTCCTTTGACACACTGCCACGCCCCTTTGGTCAGTGTGCCCATTAGTAGGGACCACAGCAAGGCCAAGCCTGGCCTTCATCCCCTGCTCAGGTGTAATGATGAATGAAACCGGATGCACACATTTGTTACCTGCCGTTGTCCACCAGAGTGGCATAACATCGAAGCCTCAGCTACACAACAAAGAGTCACGAGATCTTGGTGGGGAGCACGTTCCTTTTAACAGTTTCTAGGCAGAGCAAGGGGGGTGGTTACTAATCCGGCTGATTCTGCTACATTGCTGAGAATGGTAGGGTTTCCGACAGAAGGCCTTTTACGTCAGATCCGGAGACACAACGTCGTAGGTACCCTTCTGTCTGAGCTCACGGGAGGCAGCACGGTTTGTGTGGTGCAAACTGAGTATAATTTAAACTCAAGCCTGGAGTGCAGAACTTGAGCATACAGCCCCACAAGGTGCAGCTCTGAGAGCTTAGGAACGTCTCCCCTCCACTCATCCCATGTGTGAAGGAGACCTGAAGACAGCGTAAGAAGAGATCACCGCAAAGTAGTCTGCGCAGTCCTTCACTGCACAAGAACCAAAATGCTGAGTTTTCTTTTCCCTTGCTCTATTGTGTGTGTGTGTGTGTGTGTGTGTGTGTGTGTGTGTGTGTTTTCTATTTCTACTAATGTCGGTTCTTTCGACGCAGAAGTAGCAGGAACCATGATGGCAGTGGCGCAGTTGTTTAGTTTTTGAAGTCGTGGGTAGAGAAAGGGGGACAATACGTTACTATTTGACACAGGCTACAAAAGTTAATCAAATTATGAGACCCAGAGCATGGGATATAATTCAAAGAGATGGACAGTCAGGATGAAACCCGTTATTCTGAACAATTAAGACAAGCAATAATCACAACAGATGCACAAGCGAGACCATTCTGGAAGAAGTGACTGAACAAGGTGAACAAGGTGAAGTAGGTGGAAGGAGAGCTAACCAAAGGTGGGGGGGGGGAAGTGGGAGAGGGCTAACTGAAGGCAGGGGTGGAGAGGGTGGGGCAAAGGCATATAAGTGCACTGGATGTCACAAAGAAAATGTTCTCAAACAACTACTAGCGAGGAGAGCGTAGCTGTTGAGGTTGGTCACTGGATTTGAGCATAAAATGAAAAGAAAAACGTCCGTGAAAAATACTTGACATTCAACGATGGGTTGCTACCTTAATACCCAAATATGCAAATATGCTAATATCTTAGTACCCAAATATGCAAACGTTCTTATCATTCATAAATATAAAGTCATCCAGATAGAAATTAACCCGGGACAAGAAAAAGCAATCTCCAAAAGAAAAATGTGTTAATAAATCCACAAAGAGAGTTCAGCGTCACCAACAGTGAGGGTAGCACAGGGTGAGTCCGTCTGTCCAGCCTTTCCCTTTACAACCTCGATTTGGAAATGTGAATGGTTCTTACGGAAGACAAAACCTTGCAACCTTTCAAGAGGGTGAGTGAGCGGGCTCGCTTAGGACCTCCGAAGCATCTTACCCTGAAATGAGCAGGCCTGTGAATCCCTGGCTGCTGTGTGCTTTCGCTGCAGCTCCATTCTTTGGGAGCCTGTCAGTTATTTTTGTTTTTAAAAAGAACCTTATGGACAAACACACCTTTAGCATCAGTAATAGATAGTTGAAATGATCATCTCAAAATGACCTATTTTTAATGAAGAAGGGAGACAGTACATAGGATCTTCAGGTCCCTGCCCTTCTAGTGATACATGATGTCAGCTTCACCCATTTAGACCTCAGCTTCTTCCTCTGGCATAGAAGAGGAAGAGCAGCCTCCATCCTGAGTATGACAGAGGAGACAACAGCGCTGTCTGAGGACTTGCTCTGCCCATGTAAGTTACGGTGTCGCTGCAAGCCACGTGAAAACCATTTCCTGGCTCCACTGGCAGATGTGTCCTCAACAGCTGGGCACAGGCACCCTCCCACCAGGTCTCTGCACTGAATTCTAACACTCTGTCTTCCTCCTGACCTCCTGACTCCTGTGTGGACACCAGGGTGCTCTGGCCACTTCCAGTGTCTCCAGGCCCTTCACTTGATAGCTTGCTAGCGTCCTTTATTCTCAGTGTTCCACTGTCCATCTATGCCTTGGGTTTAGAAGTGCCAGGGACACATTCCCCATGAGCATGAGCTCTCCTAGCCTTGGCATTACTGTCTTTTGGAGCAGGCAGATCTTCCTGTCCTGATCTCTCCTGTTGACTCCAGAGTGTTCTGCAGCATTCCTAATATCTCGAATGCAATTAGAAACCCACTCTTCCCTAAGGAATGATAACTGAAACAAATCAAGATGTGGCCATGTAACTCCTCAGGTCCAGCAGGGATTGTGGAATCACTCTGGCTAATAACCATAGCATCCACTGAGTGAGAAAGGTGCTATTATCTTCATCCTGACAGGTCTGACCCAGAAGCAGCATGTCCCAAGTCAGATAAAGGACTGTTGTCACAAATGCTCCTCCAACCTTTGGTCTCCAGAAGAACTGAGCCAGACTCTCCAGAGGCCGCACGCCTCCTTCCTTCTCCTGCTACCTCTCAGCCTTAGCAAAGGAAGGGGACGGCCTGTGGAACACGGAGCCTGCATGCAGCTCCTCTGAAAGCATTCTGGAAGCACCACACGGGCGAGCACGAAGATCTTTTTGTGAGATTACTTATCTCAAGCGTGTGTCACTTTTTCAGCACCATAAAACTGAAATACTTGAAATAGATGTCACTACATTTGTCATGAGCTGACATGGCCAATTAATATTACAAATTCACCATGGAGAAACCCTTCCAGCTCCCAAGGAATAAACTGCTGAACACCACAATTCCGCCCTGGAACAATGGGCCGACCTCTCCAGGGCTATAAATACGATGCAGCGGACTGATTAAATGGCAGGAGGAGCTGCTCACTGGTCGTCTCTCTCCAGGGTTGACACTTGGCCTATGCCTAAAGTTAACAGGTACCGCCAGCGACGTGTCTGCAAAAAAGAAATGTCTTTTCACCCTTTCTTTACGAAGAAGTTGACTGTTACTTGCCATGTCGTCCTTCCTCACTTTCTTCATGGCTAGTGATCGGCACATGCTTTATACAATATGAAAGATTCTAGATAGGTTATCGCAAGCTATGTCGTACCTAGTGGGGCTTTTTCTGTCCTCCCTTCATTCCTTCCCCCTCCCTTCCTCCTCACTCATCCCAGGCTGTCACAGCCAAACTCACTTCTCTTAAGGTACAGGTGGGCCCCTGGCCCTCAATAAATCCATGTTGGTGATGAGCTACAAAACTCTTGGCTTCCCTAAAGCTTTTAAAGAGATAGTGTTGCCCCTTGGTCCCCTTGGATGTGGCTGGCTTCTTTCCCTGTGGCCATCTTAGCCCTCAAGCAGAGAAAATAAGGCCACTGTTCAAGCTGCACAAT
Organism: Grammomys surdaster; assembly: GCF_004785775.1. Taxonomy (NCBI): domain Eukaryota; kingdom Metazoa; phylum Chordata; class Mammalia; order Rodentia; family Muridae; genus Grammomys; species Grammomys surdaster. The sequence continues at coordinate 1,316,147 of NW_021604632.1, forward strand.
GACTTTTGGTGAATTGTGACCATTCTACACTCATGCCTGCAAAGGGACAGCCACTGAAGTGACTCTGTGGGATGTTTGGGGACCTCGTGGACCATGACCTTTCTTTTCTTGGCAGAAGTTTTACGTTCCACTCCTCTGGCATCATCCTTTAAGCTGCTGACTTGGAAAACAGAGAAAGTGTAAAGGAAGTAAGGAAAGAGATTATGTATTAAGGAGTGTCTCAGTGAGCATCGATAAATTACCCAAACTGAAGACCCTGGAGGAAGGCAGGACCTGTATGAATGAGAGTATGAAATCAAAGAGAAATGTGTCAAAAACAAATTACAAACTTCCCACCATGGGGTCATGCAGGAACACCAGCTCGGGGTGAGCCAACAGTCGATTGAGTGTGCCCTGCGTTTTCTCAGTTCCGGAGAACCTGATAAGCAGCCCTGCATTCCCAGATCCCCAGACTGGAAAGGAACTGAGAAGCGGCTCCTGCGTCTCTGGGAAGGAAATCACTTCCCCACCTGCTCCCTTTTCTTTGCTCACTCCACTCAAAATATCTTCTGAAGGGGAGACAAGACTTTTGTTTCCTCAGAAAATGCCTCTGGTCCCGCTCAGAGTTCACAGCTCACCTAGTAAGTACTTTACTGAGTCCCTCACGTCTCACACACAACAGCTACACGGGACATTCTAGGCCTGTTTTTTATAACACAACACTGCCCCCTTGTTCTTCATGTCTCCATAATGGAATCTTTGTGTTTTATGTAAGCTCAGCCACTCCAGGCAAAGAGCAGTTTGCTCCAGTACAAACAGAAATCAGAGAAAATATGAAAACCCCACCAAACCCTTTAATCTCTACTTCCCGAGCAGGTGAATTAATAGTGAGCACATTTGAGATTTCTTTTCTTTAAGCTCCAACAGGAAAGAATGTTTCAAAGTCGTTCTCAAAGCTCTGGAGATTTTAAAAATCCAAATGAATCAAGCTTAACTTGGTGGTATGATATATAACAAAGCCAGTTCCAGGGCTCACCTGCTTAAAGATACACTCACGGTACATTTAGATGAGAAAAAGAAATTAAGGAATCTAAACATGCATGGCATGAGATGGCCAAAATTTAAGCAAATTAAAGACATTTTCAATAAAGGTTTCTAGCTTCAAGTAATCAGGATCTCAGTGGATACTTTCAATCACAGTGTTGGAATGAGCTCAAAAGAAACTACTAGACTGTATGGAAGGAAAGGAAGGAGGAAGGGAGGGGGAAGGAAGATAAATGGAAGGGGGAGGAAAGACAAGGCCAAGAGGGGAGGGGAGGAGAGGAGAGACGGAAAGAGATGGGGGGAGAGAGTCTGGGAACAGACTGATGAGATCACCCCCACCGTGCCTCGAAGCTGTGACACCTTTTCTCACACTCTAGCTTGGAAATGGTTATTGTCCCAGGCCTTTCATTAGCCTCAGGACTTGTCAGGTGACCTGTAGACTTTTCAATATTACGGGACATATAAACGGCCTTCTTACTCCTAAGCATCTTACAGAAGAAAACACTAAGCGCACTTCAAATGAATGATTTTCAACTGCCCACAGACAATCAAAGGTTAAAATATCCTACAACGGGAGACTGCTGAGTTTGACGGGATGGTAAAAATGGAACAGGAAACTTTGATTTCCAAGTTCCAACTTGGAAAAAAAAAATCAACGGCAGACTGCTGAGAGACCAGAAGGATTTACAGAGGTGTGGGGGAGTTGTCTGTCACAGTCACTCCTGTTACAGAGTAAAGACCAAAAGCTGCAACTGTCACAGGTGGTTGTCCAGTTTGGTCATTACTGCAAGTGAACAAGCATGATTTGCTTTGAAAACTTGTATCGGAGACAGTGAAAGCTCTACATAGTAGTGTGTACAATCAGAAGTATAAGGTAATGCTATAATTTCTGCTTAGATGGACGTCTCCATAATATAGCACATAGGATTCGTTGATATCAAATATAAAACTCCCCAAAACTAACCCCCAACTCAAAAACACACCAAGCAAAATCATAACACAGTCTATGCACCATTTGGTAGAGAATTTCAAAGAACGTCTCAAATAAGCTTGTGCAAACACGCTATGTGTCAGCACATGGCATTGGAGAACCCGTCATAAATTAATTTTGAATTAATCAAAATATCGTCTCTAGATTATTTCCTACTGAAGACAATTCAAGAGGTACTTTTTCTAAAAGTGCACTATGTAGATGTGGTTCATATATGCTTCACCCACTTAAAATATACAGCTCAACAGCTTTTAACATACGGATAGACATATGCAGCCATCGCCACCATCAAGAGAAAGGACAAAACAGGAGGAGAGAAAACGGAGCCAGCAACATGGCAAAGTGATCAAGAGCCTGGTGACCGGATCTGAATCCCTGAGGCCTGCCTGGGGAAGGAGAAAACTGATTGCCACAGACTATCCTCGTGATCTCCGTACATCTTCTCCAATGCTCGAGTGTGCACATGAGCGTACGCACACATACACACACATATACATATACACATAGCACACACGGACATACACACACACACTTCAAGCAAGCACACACAAGTAAATAAATAAATAAATGAACACACAAATAAATGAGATGAGAGGAATAAGAAGAAAGGGGAGGGTGCAAAGAGGTTCTATGGTGAGTCTCCACGGTCCCTGACACATCGTCCCTCTGTGGCATTGCAGGTGTATTTGCCCGGTAGCCAAAAGACTCCTCACAGACAAAGTTGGGGAGAAAGTAAAAGAATGAATGCTGTCATCTGCAAAGCTGAGACTCACCCAGTGAAAAAATTAAGTTGTGCAGATGAGAAATATAATCTTGGGGGACAAGCTCTGAGGGGCCTCCCATCACCGTGGGGCTGCGTCAGCTTAAACTCACGTCATGTTAAGGAGGAAGCCAGCTGCAAAACGGACACACCTGGTGTCGCTTTGGATTATGTTGGTTGTTGATGCCAGGCTGCCTGTTTTGCCAGCTCTTTTACACTGTAAAGATAATGCTTTGTGGTAATGAACGAGACGCTTGTAACTGACAACTTGTTCTCCCTGCGCAGACATGAGCACACAACACAAATTAACATGGAGGGAGAAATGAGTATTGTCCATATAGATTCATATTAGCATATTAACTAACTTCTTCAGCGTATCCTGACACGAGGCAACTTCAAAACCAATGGTCCTTTTTTTAAAAACAAACAAACAAACAAAAAAAAACAACAAAAAAGAAAAAATCCTTTCTTCTACTTAATTTATACAAAAATCAATTTGTGGTCTATCTGCCCTCACCTACTCTACCATGGAGGAGGGAATTGGAAAATTCCATCTCGGTGTGTTTCAGTGTCTCGTCAAGTGCGACTTCCCTCGTCTCACTGAGATCTTGGTAAATTGTACGTGAGATCAGCCCTGGGCTCGGAAGACTTCTAAACATCAGGTTGCAGGAAAGTGACACTTCACCAATTTAAGTGATAAGTTTTCAAATCGTGGGGTATCTAATTGCGACGATAAATTCACCTTGCTTTCCTGTATGGCCAGACATCTGTATCTTTAACAAACAAAAGTGGCAGCTTTAAAACAATTAGACTAAAAAAAAAACTCTAATGAATACAAATCACTGTCTCTACAGAGGGCACATGACTGTGGATATGCACTTTTGCTGTGTATCTACACCACGCAGCGAAGAGAGGACATAGAGACCCCTCTCCTGGAAGGGACTTGTCCCCCGAGTACCCACTTCCCCGCTGCTTTCTCAAATGGAGACCATTCTATGAATCCCGAATCTAGAGAAAACCTATAAGCCTTGATGCGAGTATCACAGATTTGATTACATCACCACAGCTTGCTTCTCCTTGGGGGGAGGAAAGTGATCTACATACTGTTTCACAGTAGAATCAGATAAGGAACTGGTTGTCATCTAACAAAGTCAAGCCATGACATCTGCCCCAAATAGCCCTCGCCTTCCTCACATGCCTGAGTTCTCTGGAGACCCATCCGCTTATTTTAAGAGCCGGGAGAGGAAGGAGAAAGAGGACTGGGGCATGGTAAAAACCTGAGTTGTCGGGTGAGATAGGACCCTTTGCCTCTGTTTCCCTGAGGAGAGGAGGCTACAGTTGAAACCCCAAGTTTTCAAGAAAAAAATTGGCAGATGAACTTCCAAACCAGCTATGAGTTGGCTCATGCATTCTGGAAGGCTCGTGCAACTGTGGAGTGTTATTTGGCCAGACTCTATTCCCATCTTCTCCACCCACTTCAGAACCCGCCAAGTACAGAAGATGAGGTCTCACGACCTTCAGAACGACTTCTCCCTGGGCTTCTGTACAGAAAAACATCCTGTGTGGATAAGTGAAACAATCGCTTGCTGAGTGAACAGGCCTTGTACGTAAAGCTCCAGACAGTATGAAATACCTTCAATAGGACATCTCTCCTGCAAACCTGTCTGAATGTGGTTCAGCACCAAATCTGTCATCAGGATAAAAGTAAAACCCATGGAGCCACACCCCTCCACTGTTGCCTAGCACTGGGAGCACTTGCTTGATTCTCCTTAAGGTTTGCTGACTATCCATTGTCAACTTACTTTTGCAATAACAAGACCGCTCATTAATAAAGACCATTAAATCAAACCATGAAGCGAATGCAGGCTAAACATGCTGGGGGGACACGGCTGGAAATGAAAAGTTCTGACAGAGACCTGGACTTGCTTGCTGAAGAAGGCTAGGAACTTCACCACGAACTTAGGCTGTGAATCTTAGCAAGGTCTAAGCGTGGCAGTTAAAATTGTCACTAGTGGAACCAATAGGTATGACTGAGGAAGAATCCTGGAGGTCTAGGGTCCAGGAGAATCCATGAGTGGATAGAGAGGGTGACAGGGGTGTAGATGCTGGTGATGATGACTGCTGACAGCTGTGACACCCACTGAGACCCAAGCACTGAGCTCATTGATACCGTCCCCTCACAAAGACTCTAAGGACGAGGAACAGCTACACACCACATTTTGAAGATTTGGAAACAGAAGGTTAGAGGGCTTCAGTGCTTGGTCTGAGGTCACATAAGCAGGGTCTTATGAAGCTTGAACCTGGAACTGACCTATGCAATACTCGACACCTTAGCGTGAGAAGTCACAGTGACAGTGACTTTGGGAATACAGGGACCCTGTGACCTGACGGTTTGGGTAGTATGTCTGAAATATAGGTACATGGCCCCTGCCGCGAGCCCAGTATACACAGGCCATGGGCAGCAGAGCAGCAAGGAGAATCTGGTGGGCGAGATGCCGGTATCCTGATGGCTGAAAATGGTAAATACCCCCCACACAAGGTGCACCTCATTTCAGTCCTTGGAGGAGCCGAGGCAGCCACGCTGGAAGGCATAGGGCACAATATGACACGCTCACACCATGGACAGGTCTGGAGACAGCCTCCTGAAACCGCCCTGGGGGCCCCAGAGGCCCTGAGGTCTCCGGGGCTTGTCACTCACGTACCGAATACACTTAGTCTAATTGGATATTGTTCTTTCTTTATGAAGCCAAGCAGGTTGTTACCTGGTTCCTGGATGAGACATTTGCGGCTTCATTTTGCAATTACATCTCCCCAGCATTTGTCATGGCACAGAAGTGAAATTTCTGTTTCTGGTCCCTCGATGTCATCTTTTCCTTCTGTTTAAAATATAGGAGCTAACCCAGGTCTTTTTTCCCCCTTCCCATCTGCAAGCTGTTTTTCTACCCTCTACCAAAAAAAAAAAAAAAAAAATTCCTGCAATATCTAACCAATTATTTTCTCAGTCACATTAAAAATGGATGCTCCTTCCATTGACATGTGACAGATAGTAACATCTGCTCACAAGTATCCCAGTTCCTGACTTCATTAGGGCACATAGTAGGGCTGTATTCCCCTATCCTTTCGAAGTCAATCTGTCCACAGGTTTTTCTTCACCTAAGAACTGCTGTAGAAACAAAATTAACTGGTCTTCCCTGTTCTCTTCCTAGTGCTACAGACTTAACAGAGTCTGTGTTAAAGATTAATTTGAGAGTCAGTCTGGATCCCTGACAGACTTAAAGAGCACAAGACCCCTGCCTGCCTTCTGCTCAAATATCCTGTCAAGAAATAAGGCACTATGTGAGAGCATGAAGCCACAAAGATCTGGGTCTGCCCCTAGAGGTCCATCATTGTGCCCCAATTCTTTGTCATTGGGCTGGCTTTTCTTTTACTTCCTGATGCTATAGGATTGCTCATGCGTTGTGTGTTCTAAACTGTCTGTGTTCTGTGGACACAAACATGTTGGTGACCCTCTGTCTTGTATTTAAACTAGAATTACATCAAGAGAGTATGCCTCTCAGTAACTCATCATGAGAGGCTAGAATAGGTGGACACACCCTTCTCTACAAAATTCAAATTCAGATAAAGTCAGCCTGCTGGAACCCAGGGCAGGCTATGCATGTCATCAAAGAAAGATTCCTCACTCCATTTTGCCCTGGCAGATCACCACCATCTTGAGACCTGAGTACTCCTAGAAACGTAGTTACCATGCCCTCCGACATCCCCTACCAGAATCACCCATCACTGTCCACCTTCAAGTCAGAGCTCAGCCTTCTTTGCCAGGCAGTGAGTCTGCCTTTTTCGACAGTTTCTGACTAACAAAAAAAATCAGCCAGCTAACAGGTCTGCAGACACACCAGAAGCTGACCTCTGGAATAAGGCTGGGATTGGGCAGTGATCCCTTCTGTCCGGCTGTCCTTCAGTCAGCCTCTCTGACCGTTACAAAATGGATCAGTAAATAAATAAGATCAAATACATATAGTCAATTATGATTACATGCTAGGAACATAAGACATCTAACCAGTAGTATCCATCACAAATGAAGTTCAGAGAGGCCAGATGCCTGTAAATGGCTGAACCTGGGTTTAAACTGTACTCTTCAGATGTTGTGCAACTTCCCCTCAACCACAACACCAAACAACTCCTCTTCATGCCTTTTCCTACTGTTCTCTCCTCTCCTGGATGATGCTAACTCCAGAACAGCCTAGGTTCGTTCCTGGTTTCCCATCAGCCATCTGTGTTTTCCACACGCACCCTCAACTTTCCTGAAACTGCTTACCATAGTTCTGCTAACAGGGCTAGCTCTCCACCTCTGGGCACAGGCTGGTTCTCTGTCTTTCCAAGCTCTCAGGTTGCACTATGCTCGTGGTATCTGAACACAGGTCTTAAAGCTGTAGTTGCAAGAGCATTATCTGCCTACAGCTTTGGAGCCTTCTGGATGCCTGGTGATTTACTGAGCTGTGCCCTCCTATCTGCCTGGCCTCTCCTGCAGCCAGGCTCAAATGTCACCTCCCCCAGCCAAACCTCCCACCCCTGAAAACCTGACAAGGGCAGTGCTGAGAACAAAAGGGGCCCCAAGGAAAGATGTCATGAACAAATGAGTGGATGGATGGATGGATGGATGGATGGATGGACAAATGAGATGGACGGACAAACAGACGGATGGACAGATGGATTAAAAAAAGCCCCCGACATCATGTCTGTGGACTTCCTGTCACATGGGATCCACACAGCAGCCACAAGAAGATTCTTTCTGAGAAGCCGTGCTCCTGAAGACTCAAGGGAAGTCTGCCGCGTGAGAACTAAAGCCATAGTCTCTGTCCTTCCTATCGAGCAGTGTGAGGGTCAGAACCAAAAATAAATCCCTCAGCCCTGCAGCTTCTCAGCTGGAATATCCAAAGTATCTTTAATCAAACTCTAGAGGCTCAGATTGTCCACAGTTCTAGAAATGCCTCCAGTTACTGTGGATTTATCGGTGAAGAGAATGAAAGAAGTAAAATTTGTTTCATAGTCAGGGCCACTTTATCCCAGATGTACTTAAATCACTTAGCGCTTAAGAGAATCTTTAATGATAAATATACTAAATTTGGTAGCAGGATAGATTAACTACAAAGGAAAATTAACACTGCCTTAGAGAAAAGAGATAACCGATTAAACTACTGACAGGCTACTTTTGAGAATTATAACTGGGTAGACCTAACGGTTTTAAACAGATATTAGAGAGGAGGAAATAGCCTTTATCCCCGTCTGAAATGCAATTGAATTTACATTGATTAAAGAGGGGAGGGGAGAAAATCTAGGATTGTATGATGTCTTACACTAAAAGCCTTAAGATGTGCCCCAGAAAAGACTCATTCTGGTGACTAAGTAGTGTCATTAGACCTCCAGGGAGAAAAGACACGGGGCTTCACTCCCCGTGAGCGAGTGTCCGTGGAGTTGCGTGTGAGGATGAATGGATGGATGCTCTCATTCCGAGGAGATCAGCAGTGAGAATCAAGTTTGCAGGGCTTTGTCGTGAGCCCTGTTTGCATTCTCCAAAGCGAGCTGACAGTCTCATGATACAGCGCATTAAAAAAAGCCCTCGGTGCTATCGACTGCCTGGAGCCGGTGCTTCCCCGTTAAATACAGCACGGCTCAATTAACAGCTCTTCAATACGCAGTTTAATTTTTCTTTCATCTTGATCCACAGCCTGGCTCGGGATGAGGAATGCGGGGATGGATGTACTTTGAATATTGAAGTCGGTCTTTATAAATAAACCTATCACACTTGTAACGATTTCTGTCGTGACATGACAGGACACATGAAGCTTGGCGCCTGTCACTTCAGCCCACACGCCATTGCCCCAGCACTGCCAGGAAACCAGGACCCGGGCGCATGCTCATACACACACACACACACACACACACACACACACACACA
>NW_021604632.1:1324976-1372549 GCF_004785775.1 Grammomys surdaster
GAGAGAGAGAGAGAGAGAGAGAGAGAGAGAGAGAGAGAGAGTTTGGGCTTTTCTCTAATAGTTCCCCCCTACTTCCCTGTTGCCTCTCAATACCATCCTGCTATTTTGGAAAAGTTTATCTTTCTTCTTTGTTCCTTAACATATGTGACAAAAATCTTCAGAAAGAAATGAAGAAAATTACTATTCTGCTACGTGTGTATAAGGTGAGGCATGCAACTTATAAATGAATTATGAGGGTCTTAGCCTTGGAAAGACATGCATATTTCATCATAGATGTAATCCACAACACTTACTACACATACAGTATTTATTCTTATATGTGATTATTCAAGGCTTTTTTTTTAAGTCTTACTTTCATAAGCAAATCCAACACTCTCCTTTCACCTGGAACACACAAAACAGAGTGTACAAAGGAATGCTCAATTGACCCCACATGTCTGCCCTCCCCTGGTGGATGTTCGTGATGGACTCAGTGAATCCAGCAACATCTCGAAGGCACGCAACTCGGTATTCAAAGCACTCCTTGTGTTGCTGTCTGTCAAGAGGACAGTGTTTTGCCTTGGCTAGATGCAATTCCTTATGTTTAAACACATCCGTAAAGAAAGACTGAACGCCAGGCAAAGCCATGGATTTGGAAGTGCACAGCACTGGGTTTCTGAGCTGATGCTTGGAAAAGAAGAGGAAGCTGCTGTCCCTAGCACAAGACAAAGCCATTCATGTGGCCAGACTGAAGCCCACAGCCTTTCCAGCCTGCTACCCTGAGATCTCCATCACAATGTCACCATCACACCGTGATGACAGACTTAATAAGAACTTACTAGCTCTGCCTCTGTTTACTGATGTGCATGTTATCGTTTACAACCTATTTTTAAAATTTTCCAGATGTCTTCCATATCCGTCAACTCATTCACTGTCTCTTTGGCAGGAAATAGGAAGTACAGATTAGAAAAACGTACATTAGGGCTGGCCAGAGAGCCCAGTTACTAAAGCACTTCCTGCATAAGTGTGAGGACCTGATCCACAAGCTGGGTACAATGGAATTCACTGGTAATTCCGGGACTGAGGAGGTGGATACAGGCAGATCCCTGGGCTAGCTGCCCAGTCAGGCAAGCCTGATGCACACGCCTAAAGAGCAATGTCCAATGTTGGCCTCTGTCCTCCACTCACTATTACACGTGCACACATAACACCCTTAGCACCCGCACATGTAGAAGTGGCACACCAAAGATGCACCAAAGTGTATCAAACAAGTCATCCAAAATATGGGCCGGTAAAACTCTCCCCCATTTTCTAAGTATACTCCTTCCTTCCCCAGTGCCCAACGGCTATTCATACAAGGGGCATGGGGGAAGGTGAACAAAAGCTTTAAGAGACCTTTTAATTGTCAGAGACAGAATACTTCAAAGGTATAGCCATTAACTACTCATTATTTCAAATAAGAACATTAATTGGTATGTTGAGAAAATCTGCAGCATTGCAAAACTTAAAATAAACATTACAAAGATATCATTTACAACTAATCTATATTTACCACTGAAGTGAGCTTCAAACTGTATTTCTTTCTATTATGCTTTTATTGGCTACAGCGCACAGTAAATGGGGTGTGTTACGCACAGCTTCCGAAACACCTACATTTATAAAACCCAATTACATAAATTAATTAGGAATGAATGCACACATTTATGCCTTTGTTTGCAACTGTAACGTATTAAACATGACAAAATTAATAAGTAGACTCTGAAAGGAAAGAAATGGTGTCATGTATTCATTTTCCATAGCAGACTTTTATGAGATTTAATTTGACTTCTCTGGTCCTAAGGGTCACACTTCTTAATAACTATGCAGTTCTGGCCATTTCCCATATACATAAGAGCATGTTTTCATGTTCCTAGAGGACTAGGAATGTATATACATTCAAGAACATTCGTTTCCAGGTCTACAGGCAGAAGGGCAAAGCATTACTCAACTGCTATTTCTGTCTCGCTTCTCTCCTACTTTATTATCAAAGACAGATTTTGGTAATTAGAGTGATTTGCTTTCACCTCGATTATCATAGGAAACATCCATTAACATAAGCTTAGTCTTAGTTCCACAGGGGAATAGAACATTGACATATGATCAAGCCAATCAGACGAACATAGATGGAGACAGATATAAATGCAAGGAGACATACACACACACACACACACACATACACACACATACATACACACACATACACACGCACACACACACATACATACATGCACGCACACACACACACACACACATACAGTTTCCCAAAATGCCCTCAAATATACCTTTAAAATAATTGCCTAATATTGTTATACATAATGATTTTGTTTTGGCATGGAGGATGCTAAAATAGTCTGATTCTGGGGAAGGAAAAAAAAAACCATAAAACTAAGCCATCTGCCCTATGTCCCTGTTGCTAACAGGATGGCTCCCAGGAGCCTGAAGGTGCCCAGCCAAGTAAGGAGTGTGGGTATGACACACAACAGCCACTTATGACGACAAAGCTGTCTCCTTCCACCCTCTGTTTCCATCCTAGGAAACAAGCGAGTCTTCAAGTTACAGACTACAGAGGGTCAGACATCGACCCAGGCTCTTTAACCTACTAACTTTCCTTGCTGGGATAGAGGCAAGTCCCTCACTGAAAAGGGTACCTACTTCAGGATTTCCTACCTCACCACACAAAGTAACCCATTTCTGAACTGGGCCAAACTGGAAAAATTCATGAATGGGCTATATAGGTGTATCTCCCCTGCTCAGCTACAGAGCCTCTGAAGCCAACCGGAAGAAGGTGTGATTCACTTCTCAACGGAAGATGTGAACATTAAACAGGAATCTAGCTGAGATCCGTACAAATGCCAGTGTCTAAGTAAGACACAATAGAACACAGTGGACATTACCGTGCTCAAATTGACCACAACTAAAAACATTGTTAGACACAGAATCTCTATCAGAGACCAAATGTCTTTTTTGGCAAAGGGATGAAAAACCAGTTTCAAACACCTGATGATGGACTCTTGACATATGAGTTAAGAGTTTAGACGCAGAACTCAACAGTCACTGGGAGGCAGTATTGTGATTGATTGGTGATGTCTGCCGTAGACATGGGAGAGGTGAATTATGGTAACGTCATACCTGACAGTAATTAGAAAAAGAGGCTGATTAATGAAATCTATGTAAGTAGCTCGTCCATATTATGAAGAAAAAATAAAAACTAATGTTCATATTATTATGAATCCATCAGTTTGGAAGTTCAAAATTCCATGTGCCTCATATTGTTAAGAAAAATAGACACATACATCCATCAGTCATGCAGACTCCAAACTTTAGTGTCACCCCCTTTAGGTTTCTCTGGCCTCGAGATCCAGTATATGTGCACAAGAAGCTTTCCCCAGGCCCCTGTGCCGTCTCTTAGCAGGATTTGAAACACTCACTATGTGCACGATGGACAACTTGTATCTGGGCTGGCATGCCAGCATCGTGTTCTACTTCCTTCTTTTCTTTTCCACTGACACTATTGGGAGATGGGCAGGGCATGTAAAGGCCAAAGGTTAACACACGGAGTCTTTCCATCGGTCTCTTTCCACCTCATTTTGTGAGATAGGATCGCTGGCTGATCTTGGAGCTCAATGATTCTGCTAGACTGGCTGACTCAAAGTTCGGAGGATCTACCTCACTCCCACCAGGAACAAAGAAGTTACAAGCGCATGCCATCACCCCCGCCCAGCTTTTTATAGGGAAACTGGGGGATCCAGACTCAACCTCCCTCAAGATGCAACGGCAAGCAGTTCTCTGGCAGAGCCATCTCACCTGCCCCTTCCTTCTACGGACACTCTCAACATCACTTAGAATTGCCAAAATCGAGATGCTTGCTCCCAGATTATCTGCTGTGTTTCAGAAATTCAGTGGGAAATGCAATTAAATGTCTTCCGGACAAAATGGAGGTTGTCCAATAAGTGGCAAATATACTGATAGTTTGGACCCTTTCTAAAACGGGGACGTACTACAGAAACAGAGAACGGAGTGGGTCATTACTGCAGAAAGGGTGCAACATTCAACTTTCTTGTATTTTGAGTTGAGTGACATTTCCTTCCCAATGAGACTGCATGTTTCAAATGTTAGAAGCTAAAGTATGTCTTGTCATCAATATGTTCTCCCAACGAAAATTTGACCCCCCACACCACCCCCCGAAAAAAAAATTCAGAAACTAACCTAATTCATGTTGTGGTTATGACTAGGGTGCGGAAGTCTTCATTATAATTCAAGGCTTGTGATTTCAGCCATGTTCCAACACCTTAGAGTTCAACATGGACAATCTTCTGATCCACTGGATACAAGAAACGTAGCTAGCTATGTCTCAGGAAGGTAAAGAAAACAGAAGGAGGATGCATAATCAGAGAGAAACACCCTCGTTCAGATCAGCAGCCTCAACTCGACATATCTAGACAAAACACCACTTGGCCAGCAAGGCTCTGAGGGCAGTCAACCAAACCCAGCCTAGAGGAGAAGACAGCAGGCCAAGCAGGTTGTCTAAAGCATGCACATTCTGGCTGCCAATGTGGAGTCATCGGGTCTGTTTTCAGCCAGGTTGTGAGAGAAAGGGGTTAGCAAACATTCAGAAAATAAAACACAGGTTGTGGGGGGAAGAAAGTGTAGACTGTTTCAGAAGGAATTCCCAGAGAGGGTTCAGAGTGGGGACATCCAAAGGTGACTCAAAAACAAACCCACAAGCAGCTTGGCTGGTATGGCCCAACTTGCACCTCTTCCAGAAAGGATCAAAATGTTTTATTGATACACACGGCTCTCTTCCATATTCTTCAGCCTGACGCTAACTTGACTTTGTCAAACATTTCTTATTTTGGGTCTTTTTCTACCAGCACACTGGGCTTAGAATACAGTCAGAATAATCAAGTTTAAATCGTTAATATGGTCTTATCATGCCTTCTCATGCTTTCAATATTCTTGTAAGCTTAATAACTTTTCCTTACACCCTCAGCCTTTCCAACACTCTCTGTGTGACAATGATGTATTAATTTGCCTGCTCAATAAAGAACTGTTTCCAGACACACATCCAGTCAGAGCTAAGACCCCTTCCCTACTTCAATAAGCACAGGAGACACAGATTCTGCTGTCACGTTAACAGGTACATTTTAACATCTGATGATTAAAACACTGTATTCGGGAGTTTCTCAATAATCCATCACTTCCATCCAGGGTGGCCTAATGGGTACCAGGCTAAAACCAAGCGATGTTCAAAGCAGCTTCTGGCCCAAGTTCCTTCATAATAGCTTCTGTGAATGGACAACTGCCATCTGTTTGGAAGGCAGGAGTCAATGTGTATCTTTCAATCTTGAGTTTCCCTTCTGTTTACTGTCCCCTGTGCACTTAGACCCATGCACAAATAAGATCGGAATGAATGTTTAATTGTATGAATGAAATGTGGTAGTGCTACCTGCTTTCCCAGAGTACGTGCACGCAGGCCGAGTGATCCCACTTGGAGCACCGTACTGCCCAAAGGGCAGGTCCAGGATGGAACCGGTGATTCCCTGAACAAACAGACAGGCCCACCTGGACAAAGGCCACTGCGCAGGAAAATTAAACCAGCCCTTTTTGACAACAGAGCTTCCCCTGGGCCGTGCACATTGACGAGGGATCTCCCGGTCCATGGATTAACTATGAGACACCATTGAGGAAGGGCAAGCCCCATGTGGTCACCTTAGAAGCCAAGTGCCTGGAAGAGGAGCTCAGCAATAATAAGGGTGGTAATGAAAACTTCGGGACGGGCGGCAGTCCATTGGGTCTGCTGAGCACGTCCGCAGAACTAGCTGTGCCTTACCGCAGTGCTGTGCTGCAGACCGGAACACAGTGCAAGTGGGGGAGAACTGAGGCTCCGGGGCCTGGAGAGAAGCTTTCTGAGATGAGTACTGACTCTGTAGCTTGGAGGTCACCTGGAAATGAGACCAAACTTCCTCCTCATCCTCTCAACTCTCAGCTGACAGGCATGTGCCACTACACCTGGCTCCTTTCTTCTGTTTGTCTACTTATCACTTCCGTCTGTCCGTTTGTCCATCCAGCCTGCCCGCCTTCCCTCCCTTCCTTCCTCTTTTTTCCTCCCTTTCTCCCTTCTTTTCTCACTCTTTTGAGAGAGCTGTGATACAAAGTTGTCCTCAGGTATGTGTGCAGAGTGAGTGGGACAAAAATGAACCAGCCCGCTTAAGTCAGTCACAGGAAACCGACGAGGGGGATACAAGACTGGGAGAGATTCTGGAAAACCTGCCATCAGGGTGGAGGAGTGGCCAGCCATTAAGAGCATTTGAGGCTCTGACCCTCTGGGCATGCAGTATTCACACTTGAAGGGCCTATACTGCTGTGGTCAGAAGGATTAAAGGGCAGAGCATTTTCCTCCTTGCCCTCCAGAGTCAACTGAGTCAGAAGACTGTTAGCCATCTCCCAAAATATCCTGTAACTCTGGACAGTCATCTATGCTCTTGGTTGGGGATATCACAGAAACACCACTGGGTGGACTCTAACCAGTGTCCAGTCTACAAAGAGAAGGGTCAACACACAGGAAAAGTCACCTTTACATTTCCAAGTGAAAAAGTAGCCAAGCAAGGCCTCTGGCTTATCCTCACACAATGCACTAACAAATAAAAGAAAGATTATAGGGGCCAGAGACCCCTCTGAAGCCCACATGAGCCCTGAGGATGAGATCTTCAACTGGCCTTCACAGTAAATTTAAAAAAAAAAAAAGCTATTTTAGGCTATGACATGGCCTTAAACATCCACTGAAAAAGTATAACCAGGATTTGAATGATTAGTTTGTTTCATTAACAATTCAAGGAATACAACCTCAGACATTATACCATATACCACAATGAGATGTTTTTTGGACAATTATTTCTTGATAATGATTGTCTTCTTGAAAAAACATATATTGCCGGGATATAGGACAAGAGCTTGGCTCCCTTCAGTATGCCAGTGTCTATAAGCAGCAGAGAAAAACGCCTCTCTCCTTGAATACTGAGGCCAAATTTTAAGATTAAAAACTGTATTTACCAACTATGGAATGCTATCTCTCTTTGGAAGAGAGCTTCCCACCACTGTGATATATCCTTTTACACCCTAACTGCCCACATTTCCTGATTAAAGGAACCTCCCAGATACCTCATTATCAAACTGACAAGCCTGGGAAAATTATTCAGGATACCAAGTAGTGTCCTGGGAAATTGGGATAATCCTATACAAAACACAAACAAACAAACAAACAAACAAAAAACTAATGGGATTCTATTTCTCTTAGATTGTCAGTAAGATGTTGATGTCTGGTTGTAACCTCAACAAATTGCATCTAGATTTCACTCAGGTTTGCTCCACCACGTCCACACCCACTGGACACGGCATCTGGTACAAAGACAAAGGCATCGACGGCTGGGAGGGCACTCCTAATGCGACAGTGACTTCTCCTACAATGTTTCCAGGTACGTACTCCTTACGCTGGAGTCTGGTGTAACAAAGAGCTATTTGCATACTTTGATCTGTCAGACAAACTTCATGTCAATCTTGATACAGAGAAGACCACTTCACCAACCTTACAAGGCTCTGGTGTGTGGTCCAGGCAGCTGCAAAGTCATGCTTTTCCCCTTACTAGACACGACTTACTTTAGTCATAATGTTAAGAACTTTCCTCTTTAATTTTGACTGTTAATGGGCCCCACAAGGTTGTAACTGAGGAGCCCTGACGGCTCACTTCTGAACTTACACTGGCCAGCAAAAATCATAGCGAGCTCTTAAGCCAAACCTTCCCTACGGTGGACGTCTTGAAGTAGACAGTGGTGGCAATTACTGTCTCACTGAAGCATATAGCAAAGCCTTCCAAGGGTCTTTGGATAGTTTTCTCTGTCCTCTTCATCAAATAAGGGCAAAACAGCTCCCAACCACTTTTCTAACTATACTCGCAATAGGAATTATAGCATTACTGTCTTGCTTTTCTGTATGTTACGTTACAGTCGATAGGCACTCACACAGAGCAAGCTCCAAGGATGACCATTGTCATGAAACGGCTGTCATGCATGAGTCCTGGATCTCTGCTCTCAGTATTTACGTAGAGCCTCCTCTGAGGCATTCTAACTGCTGCCCTTTCTACTTTGCCAACTTAGGAGCAGGTAGAGCAGTCTGGGCTTCAAACCCCTCACAGCAGTTACGGTGACCTCTGAGAGGAGGTGATGGGTAACTAGAAGGTGGATAGAGAGAGGAGCCGTGACTAGATAAGAAAGATGGTGGATTTCCAAGAAGAAGAAGAAAAAATATTTATTGCTCTTGTAGAAAGTACTGGCATTTGGTGCCCAGCACCTACACTGGACAGTTCATGAACCTGTAACTCTTGCTCCAGAGGATCCAGACACCTCTTCTGGCTTCAGGAACCTAGACACAGACACAGACACACACACACACAGACACACACACATAAATAAAATCATTTAAGATAATAAATGAATAAATAAATAAACAGCCTACTGGGTGCAGAAAGAACTGGTGGGAAAAACTCCTGCTCCATCTTACCAGTTCCAGCAAGGACTAGAGATCTAGCCTTAGAAATCTCTTGGTTGATGAACATAACTTAGGAGAAGTTATTAAGAATATATTACCTACTTCTTTCCTTGCCATCTCAAAGGACTGAAAATGAAAATTGGTTCTATGTTTGCTCCCCAGACATTGGTGACCTTTTTGAAGTCAGTAGTCTTATGGACACACAATGAACTCTGTCCTAATAGGAAAGGGCTCTGCGTATGTATATTAACGGTTTTCCCTCCCGCCATTAATCAGCCCATCCTAGAGCCTGCTGAGTCTGTTGACGTTTGACACTGAAGTGCACATTCACAGATGCCATCAGCTGACAGATGAAGTCAGAAGGGAAGAGAGGTCTCTGGTCTACAATTCAGCCCAATTCAGACTTTCCCCATTTTATTTTTTATGGTGCCATGGGGACGGCAGATGAGCATGGGGCATCCCCACTAATTACAAACCCCTGTGAAGGCGACAAGGGGCATCTGCAGGAAGTCACTTGTTTTGTCCCCTTTTTCTTATTGTACTCAGTTCCTCTAGTAGAAATCCAACGTGCAGGCTCTGGAGGGGCTCCCTACTTTCATCAGTGAGGAGCTGAGAACATGGGAGAGAAAATGGCTACACTGCAGGGTCAGCCTGAGTAGTGCTCCACAAAGGCGGTGTCAACTCTAGGAGAGATGTGGTAACCCAGGACTGGAGGGCAGGAATATGGGCACCTGTGGGGAAGAGAACTGGCCAGCCAACACTGCCAAGGATAGCTGTGACTTTCTGGTTGAGAAGCAACAATCTGGGGGCAGGAGAGAGAGCCCAGCAGGGAAGAGCACTTGATGTTCTTACACAGCTCAGTTCCCAGCACCCATGTCAAGCAGCTCACAGCCTCCTCAAGTTACAGCTCCTGGGGGTCTGCTGTGCTATTCCAGCTCTTCCAGTAATGTGTGGTACTCATACATACACTCGGGTATACACATAAAACAAAGCACACGCACATACACACACACAAATACACACCACACACACATACACACACACACAGACACATACATACACACATACACATACCACACACGTACATATACATACCACACACACAAACACACACGCACACGCACATCACACACCACACACATACATACCACACACACATACACACATACACACACACACTTACTTACAAACACACACATACACATAACACATGCACCACACATACAACATACACACAAAACCACATACACATACATACACATAACACACACGCCACACATACACACCACACACACCACACATACACACCACACACACACACACACACACAAACCACACATACACACCACATACACACACAGATACATACCACACACACACACACACACACACACACACACACACACAAACACACACACACACATAAAATACAATAAATGAACAAAGTTTTGAAGAAAAGAAATGACAGATTTAGACAAAGGGGTGGAAACTGTCCTCTGCCCCACAACAACTACAAATTTGCTAGATCAAGAAAAAGAAGAAACATTTTTTTAAAAAAAGAACAGGTACCAGTCTGGGGTGGCTACTGGGGTGACCATGACAGCTCGCCGCACATGGCTGAGACGAATGGGCTCCATTTTCAAATTCTGCTTCTATGCAGGAATCGGGAACATGGCCTCGGGCGCGCGGCTCCCCTCCTCCTGCAGTCAGCGTGTGTCACCACACTGTCACTTCCCTTACTGACCAAGGGGAGATGGTGACAGTCCTTCTGGTTATTAAACGATTAAATCAAATGGTGTCTGTAAACAGGTGGGGCACCGCACCACAGAGAGTCAAGGCACTATGTCCCTTCCCCCTCCTGCCCCTCACAACAAGCGCTGAAGAAGACACAGCTCTCTGCTGCACAGGAGATTATTCATAAATGTTTCCTGAAAGGAAAGGACTCCTGTTATAGCGACATAATTAAGCTCAGGTTCAAACAAACATCAAAGCGGGTGGGAAACGTTTTAATGTTTTATGCCTCTGTGTTTTGATGAAAAAAAATTTTTTTAATTATAGAATACAAACATCAGTCATTAATCAGTGACTTGGAAAAAAAAAAGTATACTACAAAACATTAGACCTGTGCAGAGGGCTAATTACACTGTCACCCAGATGCTGTGTGCACACTGAAGCTGGCTGTCATGTCCTATGAGGAACTGTTTCGCACGGGTCAGGTGACTTTGCAGTCAGGTAGCCTCTGAGGCTGGGTCCTGCCTCTGTCACCTAAAAGCTGGGAGACCATGACTGAGCTTCTTTCCGAGTGTGCCTCAGTTCACTTCTGCAGATGACATTACAGATGGTACAGAGCTGCTGTCAGGGTTTGGGTGTGAAATCTCCCCTCAGCCTCACGTGTCAAAGCTTCTGTTTCCTAGCTGATGACCTTCTTTTGTGAGGAACACAGAGGGTGAGAGGCATGACTGACAGATGTGTGTCACCACAGTGCACCTTTGGTGGCTAAAGCCAGACGGTCACATCTCCTCTTTGTGATCTGGGGGATATGAGAAGCCACCATAGACCAACATACTCCAACTGCCATGCCATCCCTGACATGATGGACAGGCTACTTCTGAACTGTGAGCTAAGATAGCCCTCCCCTTCACTAAGCTGCTTCCCAAGAAGTGTTCTGTCAGAGTGAAGCCCAGAGGCCTAGGGCCCGAAGCGATATGGGGCTAACGTGAAACCCACGTGAGTTACTGTGTTTTGGAGTGCATACACGCAGAGCTTTGTTCGTATGATCTATTTTCAGAGTGCTGTTATAGAGGGAGGATTCCACTAAAAAAAAAAAACAACCGAAGGCATTAAGAACCATGCTTTGTTCTAACGTACAGGGCTCAAGCTAGGCAGTGGTTAAGTGGGGGTGATAAAACTCCCTGGTGGATGTTCCAGTGACTTTTGTCCAAAATGATCAGAGAGCACATTAAATCATTAGCAGAAACTTTGCTGCCTGCTGATTTTACAATGTGGGCAATGAAATTCGTTGCAGAAGCAAAATAGGGCCAATAATATAATTACGGTGCTCTGCCTATGCGGCCGGTGCTAATGCTATTATTTGACATGGCAAGGCTGCGCTTTCCCCCAGAGTGTCGGTGGAGACAAGGTTCGTCCTAATTGGTTCCAAAGCACAGCCTCCCCACCACCATCTTTCCTTAGGACCAGTAATGTTAATTTCCACACGACTGTAAATAGTATTTGCAAACAATACAAACATGGTAATAAGAGGCTAGGTGGGTAATTAATGTGGGTACAAAGCGGCTTATTTGCATTTTTATTTAAAAAACGGCCTTCTTTAAAAAGCAGCTCGGATTCCTCTCTGCAAAGGAAGCCTTGGTTAAAAAGCACGGCGGTAATTACTCTCTTTAGGGGTTCTTTTATATGTCCTTCAGGGAATTAAAATGAAAAGATAAGCAGAATTATAAAGGAAATCATGTAAAATACGAAATGTACTATAAACACTTAAGTGTATTTACCGGAAGGTAGGCCTACCTTCTTTCTTAATGGAATATTTTTAACCAGCTAACAATGCATTCAGGTTCGTCACAGATGTGGTTAAAAGGTACAATCATCCAGTTAAACTATTTTTTTCTTACTGTCTTTAGGAGTTATTATGTAAAGATTTGAGAAGTCCTCACCGTAAATTCCATCTGCCTGCATCCTGCTGGAAAAAAAAGCTGGAATAAGACAAAGAGTTAAGCTTGGACCACAGTGAGATTGGGTGTGCTGAGCCCCTCTAACAAAGGGCAGCTTTGGAGTGGCGATGCCATCCATCTCGCCGTGGCTTGCAGCTTGCATTTGTGAGATCAAGAAACGGGAAGTGAGACAACCTATCGGGAGTAGAGTTCAGTCTCCCAATTTGGTTTTGTCTTGTATTCTGAGACAAGGGTCTCCTGTAGCTCAGGCTGGCTTTCTCTATAGCCGAGGATAGTCTTGAATTGCTGAACTTCCTGCCTCTTCCTCTCAAATGCTAAGGTTTCAAGTATTTGCTTGTAACCTGTTCTGCTTCTCTTCCTTTCTAAATGTGTAAAGATTTCTGGAAAGTGTCCAGTGCATCAAAACCAAGAGTCAATGAGACATCACTGGGAGGCCATTTAGTGATCATCACCTAGCCCACGGTAGGTGAGCTGGGGCTGGATCACAAAGTCATAAAGTCACATCTCTATCACTCAAGAATGGCACAGTTTGAGTGGTAGGACTGTCACACAGGTGCACCTGTCAGGTCAGGAGAAGGAGTGGGTTCCTGTAGGTCTGCTGCATAAGAAAAGTCTCACACAGGACATGATTCTCAAGCTGACTCCTCAGAAGAAGGAAGAGACCCCAAGGGTCAGAACATCTGTGGGATAGGTCAGTTCACTTGCAACTTCCAGCCAGGGCCAACGCCCTTGGCCATGGAACAGCGTGAGGTAACTGGAAAAGCATGGGGGAACTTAATGGGACCCCAGTGAGCAAACGGTCCAAACTCAGACTTTAGCCAGGCCATAGATATGTGCACATAGCTCTTCAAGGAGTATTTATCAGAGGCCTGCTATCAGGGTGAGGAGTTCTCTATCAGAATTCAAGGTTGAAAGGCAGCGAATGGTATAGCCCTTGCTAGCGTATACAGGGCCCTGTGTCCCCAGCAGTACAACGTAAGAACTCGGAGCATATCCATTTGGGGACAGATAGTCAAGAACACATAAGAAAATTAAATAAGATGCTCATGTATTATATTGTAAGTGCAAATTAAAAGGGAAAGAGTAGATATTTAAAGAGGGAAGAGGGCTGGTTGGTGACACGGAACCCACCTACAGAAGAGGCGGAGTGAACATCACCTAGGCCAACATGGACCAAGTTCTACTCTGGGCTAGCAAATCCCTGTCTTTCATTTCAACATTTTTAAGAGAAACCAGAGCTTTGTAATCTTGAGGGGGGAAATCTTTTTAACTAAAATCAAAGAAAAAAAATGTTATGTAGATAGTCCACAGGGCACCCTTCAAACAAAGCCTCCAAAAGCAGCGTTCCAGTGTACAGCAAACTAGAGCCGAGACATAAGAAGTATGTCTTTGCTCTCATTCACCAGGCATTCTGAACACTCCAGAAAACAAACAACAGATGCCTGACTCGTTCTGGTTGTGTCTGACTCTCCTCTTCTCCACATCTATATCGGTATATCCATATGGAGCTTCTGTCTTCTCACCCCTGGTCCTGGCCATGCTTTCAACATCCAAGCCCATTCCTGACAGCAAGTCTTGGGACACTACGCTGCATGAGACCAGACCTTCAAAAGGCCGCCATTGTTTTGGAAATACTCGCCCGGTTAAATTTATTTATACTTTAGATAGGATTCGCATGCAGTGATGAAGTTTTAAATACGATTTCAAAATGCTAGCAAAGAACAGAGATGCGGTGAAGTGGAAGAGAAGGGTAATCAGTTGATGACAGCCAAGTAAACATCCGGAAAACTGGGTCATTTATACGAGAGCTGCAGTCTCCCCTGCTAAAACACGCCAACGACAGTATGAAAAATGGTTTGTGATTTTAAAGAAATATAGCACTCCAAATGTCAGCGTGAGAGAATTCAATAACACTTAATGAAACTTTGGATTTCAAATTAATTACTGATTGACTATAGCATCAGGGGAGAAAACAGCCTCGATTACAGGAGCTGGGATAGGCTATAAATCTGGATGGCTCTCTCCAGGACTCGGAGCCGGTATTTCCTTCGCAGGTCAGTAAGGCTCGGCTAATGGGGTTACGGCCACTGATTGGATTGCCAGACATTTGACTGGTACATACTTTCCTGACTTGGCTGTACCTTTTGCTCTTCTCCTTCTTCCAGACTTTATGTTTAGTAACACTTAAACTTGTATTGGTGGTCCTGAAAACTGCTTACAGGAGCGTGAGATAAAAAGGTAAGCAGATCTGAGGCGTGGTGTTTTATTAAAAGGTAGTAGGTACACACGTGTAAAAGCACATTTTGGGAGAATAGTGCTCATAGTTTCCAGTTACTGTTCCTACCCTGCCTCTGCCATGCTTCCCTGAAGAGAGAACACAGTGCCCTGTCCCACTGACAATGGTCTTGACCATGGCTTCTGGTCTGACAATCAAGGTGTGAAACAGACATAAACACACCATGTCTAAAGAGTGAGCCCTGTGGTTTTGCTCTCGGAAGCCCCTCACAACAAGTTCTAGGATGTAAGTTCGGAGGAACAGAGCTCACTGAGGCCTAGTTAAGGCCTCAGACAGATCTCCATCGTGTGTCATGGGAAAACAAGCCTGTTTGTTAGTGAAAATGCTCAGAAGGCTGGAGTGGCTTGTCCTGCAGCAAAGCTGGCTCATCAATATGCCATCCTTGCAACAACAACAACAACAAAGGGCGTGACTTTGGTTTGTTTGCATGTCACAAAATATAAAATGCTCAACCACAACAGCACTAGACATACATACTAGACATACTAGAATCTGGGCCACTGTTTTATGGTTACTGCTACAAAATGGACAAAGGAGAGGCTGTATCAGCCATGACTTGTATCAGGAGTTTCAAAGCATTATGGCCAGTGGTGAGGCCGTGAGAGCTACACAGGAAGCCAGGACGTTTACAAGGTGCTGACTGGGCTGACCTGGATCTAAGGTTGCAACTCCTCCTCCGCCCGGGGACAGGCATCTGTTTTCTTATCCCTGTTTCATAATGAGGAGGGCTAAACACCAGGAGGCTGACAAACCCACCCACCAGAAAACCTACCTCATCTCACCCGTGTCCATCTTTGGACAATTCCTCGTTATTTCTCACCCCATCTTAGTATTCTCTGAGCATCCGTCTTTCGATAGAGCCAAAAGAGATTAATTAAAAAGTAGTCCGAGTCCAGGCATCTCATCCCTCGGGAAAGTCACTCATTCTTATGATCAAATGTCCTATAAATTCTGAGACCTATCTAATAATCACGGCGATTCATTTTCCGCATAGCTGTACTTACCTCTCGACAATGCTATTCTCAAATCCTCCCTCAGATAAGAATTTCTTCCAAGGATCAAGAACCCGCCTTGCTTTAAATCCCCACCCAAACCCTTCCCCATGTGGGAAATCTATATTAATTCCACCAAACTAGAGCTATCAGACAGCAATCATGCATAGGACTTGAAAATAAAGGACTAAAATTCATAAAAAGAGAATTAACATACTCACAAGGGCTCTGTTCCTATGTACAAAAACAGATATGGAAGTGTTCTTTAAAAGAATGAGAATATTCACAAGGGACGCTCAGTGTACCATATACAAAACAGATATGGAAAGGTTCTTAAATGCAATCTCTGAAAATGTTTGGAAAATATATGTATATTTAGCATATTGTCCTAAGCCCGAATAAATATATCTGAAATGGCCTATAATGTTATTCTCCATCAGCCAGTATCTTTTTGTGTGACTCAAGATGATTACACACACACACACACACACACAGAGAGAGAGAGAGAGAGAGAGAGAGAGAGAGAGAGAGAGAGAGAGTCAGAGAGTCAGAGAGAGAGCGAGAGCGAGAGAGAGAGAGAGAGAGAGAGAGACAGAGACAGAGACAGAGACAGAGAGACAGAAACAGAGAGACAGAGAGAGAGGAAAGGTGGGATTGGCTCCCAGCCAGCCTTAGCTCACCAGGCCATGTGTCCAGCTGGAGGAACAACATACCTCAGGAGAACAAGGTCCCTTTCCTACTTCTCTTATGCACTGTTCTGGGTAACGACTCAGTGGTTCAATCTAGGTACCTAATCTAGATCTCATCACCAGGGATGGGGAGGAAGCTGATAAAATGAATTGCATTGCACAGTTTCATCTTTAGGATGAAATGGGGTAGCCTAGAAGCTAACAACTCCTTGTAGTATACACACTTTTAAACCCAGAGACGGCAGACCTAACTGAGGAGAGGTCATTGAGAAACGCAGTGCTGATAGAAACTACCAGCCCGGGTTCCAAATACATACCACCAAGTATATTTAAATAAACACCACCAGGTACATTTTAGAAGATGACACAAAGTGGGCCCAAGTGTGGCAAGCCCGTGCGGCAGAAGGCACTCCCTCACCCATTATCAGCTGGTGCTACGATTCGATGAAGTATGTGGTGTCACCGCAGAGATTAATCACCTGGCTGAGGTTGGACATCCACTTATAAACTGACCTGGGATCCAAACCAAATGG
Organism: Grammomys surdaster; assembly: GCF_004785775.1. NCBI lineage: Eukaryota > Metazoa > Chordata > Mammalia > Rodentia > Muridae > Grammomys > Grammomys surdaster. The sequence goes on from NW_021604632.1 coordinate 1,341,735, forward strand.
CTTCAAATCTAGTATTCAATATGCTTTCCCTTCACTCCAGTGTGACTACGGTAGTGTTTGAAAGGATGCAGGACCTCAGCCAAGCCATTCTAAGTACGCCTGGCTCCCCCACCTCCTGTTTGAACAACACAAGAGACTGGAGTGGAGTAAGGTGTAGAGCTGATAGAACAGAAGGGGAGAGACTCCAGGAGTAACGGCACCAACCAGGCAGACCTATGGAGGCCAGAGCATCGCTGTGTCTATTCTACTGGACAGATTTCACTGCAAGTGACAGAAACTCAGTTTACACCAGCTCAAACACAGAGAGAGTCGTTACTCTGTAGAATAACAAGGGCGAGGGTTAAGCTTAGCCAAAGGAATGCTTTCATTCAGCTTGAACTACCCTCTCTTACCCCACCTCCCACCCACATCTCCTTCCAGGTCCCAGTCCAACAGAGAAAATGGTGCATTTTGTCCACTGACTCTCGGGGACGGCCATAATCTGATGAGTGGCCAGCACAGTGCTGCCTGCTGCTGATGTAGCAAGTGTCCAGCGTGGCACTGACCGCTGTTGATGGAGCATAATGAACCATGATCAGCCTAAACCAGATCATGTAAAATACCCTCAAGCTTCCCAGTCTCAACATAGATGAAGTCGGCATCACAGCTGCTTCCACCATGGGAAGAGTGGGGTGGGAAACAGGGTGGGAAACCAGCTCAGTAGAAAGCGGGGAAGGGCTTAGCTGCTGTGATGATGTCAGCCGCTGGTCAGGGAATGGTCAGGGAAGCCAGCACGGTGAACCCTTCATGAGCCAACTGCTCCAGCAAAGGTGAGGACAGAGCCAGGAATGACAGTGCTGTGTCACTACAACTTCAGAAGTGCCCACACCATTAACAAGAGGTGGCAAAGAGCAGTCCCACTGGGCTGGGACTCCTGGGAAACTGCCACTACCCAGGTGAGCTGGGCCCCTTAATGTGTCACACATGGCCCCTTCTCACACTATCTGTGGAGCCTGTACTTTCCTGGTCCCAAGGCAGCGTGCAGGATTCCTTGTTTCTGGCTTTGCTCAGCCCCAATGTGCTTCCTGTAATTCTGTCCTCCAGATGGACCGAATCAGCAGACCAGTCCCTCTGGTGCTGTCCTTCTCTCTGATGCCCAACATCGTCTTCCTGCCTCATTACCCGATTCTCCTCAGCCACTCCTGTTCCCCCAGCCCTTTAATGTAACATAGCACAATCTAATCCAATATCATATTTACTTGTCTCTTATGTTATTGAGCACGGGATCAAAATATGATGTGGGGGCTGGAGAGATGGCTCAGCAGTTAAGAGCACTTGTTCTTATAAGGGATCTGGATTCAAATCCAAGCACCCACCAATGTTGGCTCACAAGTATGAATAACTCTAATTCCAGGGGATCCAACATCCTGTTCTTCAGTTTATAGGGACCAAGTACATAGACACACATGCAAGCAGAACATACGAGTCAGGCATAACAGTACACGCCTCTAAACCCAGCACTTGGGAGACAGAGGCAGGTGGATCTCAGATGTTGAGGCTAGAATGATGTACATTGTGAGTTCTAGGACAGCCAGGCTCTGGGGGGGTTGAAGGGAGAGAGGAAGGGAAAGAGGGAAGGGAGAAGGAGGGAAGGAGGGAGAGAGAGGGAGAGGGGATACTTTTAACAAAGGAAGGCTCATTTTCTCCAGTGGTCCAAGGAAAATCCCCTCATGTAACTTCAAAGAGCATGTGCTTCCCTCAGTGCCCATGGAGAGTCTTCACACCCACAGGTCTGTCAGTAACCTTACTTCTGCCTCAGCCAGTGATTTGTTTTCCAGCCTGGACTACCTCATGATAGTGCACACCTTACTGTCTACTCTATAAGGTATTCCTTACTGTAATTCTTTTCTAATGTCAGCTTCTAAACATCTCTGGACTGTGGTCTTACTATTTAAATAAAACCCCATTACTGCAAATTGTCTACTCTTACTACTCTTTCCCCTGCGTGGCTAAGAGAACTGCTCTACGTGGTGATATAAACACCTCTTCCGTTTGTGATCCCCTTTAAGAATATTGATTTAATAGACACTGGCAGGTACTAAATTCCATGGAAAGCAGTAGTTGGAAGCCCACAGAAAATGCCATTTAATCAACTGAACACTCCCAGGTTCTCATAACCCTTCTGAGGAATCACAATGAAGGCAGTGATGCTATATTAATTAAATTCTTGGAATGCATCCATGATGCTTAATGGAAATGAAACGTTCGGAGGCCTCAGTGCTTGAGAAACACCCATCACAGCACCAACAGCCCCAGAACCCACCTCCCACGCCTGCCAGGAGATCTGCTTAAATGCAGTCATGGCTATCACATTTTTTTAAGGAGGAAGACTTAGGGAAATGTTAAGGAGAAAGCAGAAGTTCACTGGCTATCTGCATACTGTTGCTTCTGGGGAGCTGGCCCGCATGTGATTTATTACGGAGTTTCTTCAACCTCAAGGCAGAAAGCTAATTGAAACTGGAAAAATCATGTTCACGCATGCCATCATTCAACAAACAAGATGAGGGAAAGACATGCACCCACCCATTGAATACTCTAGTTGTCTGTGTGATAGTTCCTCAGAGATCATGGAGATGAAAGTCAAGCTTACAGAAAGCCACCAGGGTGTCCAATACACACTAAATTATAGATGTCTGAACAACAACACACATTGAACATGAAAGCATTGGTATCGGGCTCTTTAACTTACACTGGCTGAAACTGAGACTCAAAGAAATTAAAATCTTGGTCTGTCATTGCCCAACCCCAAACTTGCATCTTTGCAGATTCAGCCTCAGATGAACTGCTCTCCCTCGGACACAGCTGCTCATCTCACGTTCAAAACAACTCATTTCCATTTGATTGATTCCTTTCTGGAGATTTTTCAGAATCACAATGGAGTCTAAAGAAAGGATCCTAATGAAAACAAGTACAACAAACAAGCTTCTCCTCGTCAGAGGGGTGGGCAGGAAGGCATGCCCTAGGAGTCACACAGTGGAGAACATGATACACAGGGGTGGGACACGTACACGTGAGAGTCCAGTCTTCAGTTTGTTCAAGACGTCTATTCACGTTTTTCGTGTGTGTGCACACATGCCACAGGGCATATGTGGAGGTAAGAGGGTAGCTCAGAGCAGTCGGTTCTCTCCTTTCCAACCTGCGGGCCCCAGGAATTAAACTCAGGCCCTCAGAGTTGAGTAGCAAGTACCCTTACCCAATAAATCATCTAGCCAGCCCTTTGTCTGAAAAGTTTTAAAGGAAGAACTGTCGAGCTGTGTGGTTATACTGTATGCCTTTAACTTTGGCGCTCAGGAGAAAGAGGCAGGCAGATCGCTGAGATCAAAGCCAGCCTGGTCTACAGAGTGAGTTCCAGAACAGCCAGGGCTAGGGAGACAGACACCCTGTCTCCAAAAGAGGGAGAGAGAGTGGGAAGAGGAGAGAAATATTGTTTCATGTTTGTAGGATGTTTTAAAGAGGTGCGGGCTGGCGGATGGGGGACACAGGCTGAGCTCTGGGGTGATTAGCCTGGGGACAATGAAGACAAGTGCTTCTCAACAGTGGCTGTATGAACTGTATGAAGGACTATCTGCCACCTTATGGACAAGAAATGCCTGTGGGTATTGGAACATAAAGTTTGACACCAAGGAGGACCTTGAACTTCCTGACCATCTAGTTTGAATAAGCCAGTGAATTCCAAGACAGAGATAGAAGAAGACATCCAATGTTTAACTCTGGCCTCCATATGCTTAGACTTCCTTACACACACACACACACACACACACACACACACACACACACACCAGTTAATTAAAAACAATAACTACAAAAGGGCTTGAGATAAGCATAGCTGTGGAAGGCAGTCCTCAGTCCCATCTATGACATTCCAGCCATCTGCCCCTGTCCGTGTACACATGGCAGCAGGTAATCCCTAAACTTGAGAAGGCCATGAGACTCGCACTGACCAATGGGATGTGAGCCTTGGTGACAGGTGTCACTTGTCAGCAGAAGCTTAGCTGCAATACAAACAAGCAAGCCTCTTCCTTCCTGTGCACAGCATCCAACAACATGGGCTGCAAGTCCCACCCCTCACAGCACTCCCAGCAACACAGACTAGAGATTCAGTCTAAACAAGAGAGATCTTGGTAGCTTCATGCCCTGGAGAGTCCACAGGGGCTGTTAGATATTATGTCCTGACCCACAATTCAGTTGTTCATTCTGTGCATGTGACATTAGCTATCCCGCCCGGGGAGTCTCCCTGAATGTGAGGGCTTATCTCATCTACTATATAACCCAGGCTTGGCTTTACAGTGGTTTCATTGCCAACCATAAAAACTGTGATAGTCGAACTGTATAAACAAACCAAACAGTGTTTTCACCGTAAAACATGAATGAAATATCAATATTTGCCTTTGCCTTCTCTCAGCAACCGTAATGAGGGTGGAAAATTCATGCCATATGTTTAGAGAAGAAGAGAAAAATAGATCTCAACAATTCACCCGTGTGGGTCCTGGCTACACTGTTTAATATTTTTAATCCATCCGATTCCCTTCACATATAAATCCTCTGCAAATCATGGACTGCTCGAGACTGCCAGTTACTAAATTCACAGTCATTTCTACAGAGGGCTCTTTGCTTAGGAGAGTGTGAACACACGCTGGTAATAGAGCTGGTGGCTCCACCATGATGAGAAAGGGCTAAGCAACCCTTGCAGAGCTAAGTTTGCTTTCCCAGTCTGGAGTATGAAGCTGCTTTGAGGGAGACGGAAATAGACAGAGCCTAGCTGGAACTGCATGTGCAGAAGAGCCCTTGCTTCTGACAGCTCTTATCCCCACATCCTTAATCCACATATGGAGAAGCACAGAGCACGCTAAGTGGATTCTGCCTGGGAGGACCTTCCGATACGGTGTGTGTTTGGGGTAAGGGGTGTTATCTGTAGCTCCGAGGTTTGTGACAGGCTACACATCCAGCTTCACACTCGGAGAGTGACGAGGGATGTTTTTATTTGGAAGCTGTGATTGAGCCCTTGATGTGAAGTTGCTGAAGCCTGCCCAGAGTGTTTGTGCAGGCTTTTAGGATACGAGCTGAGAGGCGCAGAGAATGATTCAATTTTCTCCAAATTGGCTCACGGACCAGAGGTTTGTAGAAGCTGTCACAATCCTGCAAAATCCAATACCACAGTGAGGAAGCTCTCCTTTGAACCTGAGGCCAATGGACCCAGAGGATGCTGTGTCTGGCCCTGAGGCCGGCCCTGCTGAGGCAGGAGGGCTGCTGATGGGGAGAGGAGAGGGAAGACGTGCAGAGTGTGGAGAGGTGACGAGCAGAGGCTTCCAGCACCATGAGCAGGGCACTGCTGTCCCATTTACACCTGACAATCATCTTATGATGCAGGGACACAATAGCCCCTTCTCCCTCAGAGAGATGGCAGGCACATGGAGGACCACTAACAGCTAAGATTACCACACAACTACAGAAATGTAGAGCCTGGGAGGGTTCCTCAAAAAATCAATCAATCAATCAATCAATCAATATCAATCAATCAATCAATTTCATCTTTCTAGTTAAGCTTAGTGGTGCCTGTCTAAAATCCTAGCACTGAGGAGACAGAGAGACATGAGGACTGGAAGTTCAATGTCAGACTGGGTGACATAGCTCTAAACATGTCTGCCCCTTGCCCAAGTAACACTGAGCGTGTGCCATAACCAGATCTCAACCCCGTTTACCTTCATACCAGATAGACAGACAGACGAATGTCTTGGATACTATTACTCATTTACACGTCTGTCACTAGACTCAGACTCCATGAGGACAAGGACAGTGAGGTGTATGCACACATACTCAGAATCCAGTAGACTACCTGCGCAGATGGTGTCGATAGGTATCCGTTCACTAAATAAGGAGCCCGTCCGGCAAGCGTTCGATACACAATGTGATCAATGCTGTAATCAATCAATGCATAATTTAAAAACCAAATGCTAAAGGGGACATGGAAGTGAAAGACAGATGCTGAGGAACGTGAATAGGGAGGTGTGGGGGAAGGGAGGTGTGCGGGAGAGGTGACGGTGACAAAGTACGTTATCCACCTGTGTGGAAATGTCACAGTGAAACGCCCATTTCAAGTTAGCATACCCCAATCAGAAATTAAATAAATGAAACCAAAACGCAGTCTGTAAGGCCTGGGAGGCAGGAAGCTTCGCTTTCTCCAATAGTGCTCAGCACAGCGCCCAGCTGGGAGGGGCGGGGTGACAGGTACTTTTAGAATGGGGGAATAGGACAGCATCCCAGCCAGAGACTCTGGGGAGACTCTGGAGAAGAAGCAGGCACAAGCAGACTCACAGGGCGCGGGGACATATGGTAAGCGGACAAGCTGGCTGTGATCCCTCCAGGCTGCGGAAGCAGACTGTGCCAAGATTGAGGGAGGTGGGAGGTCGGGTGATGAAGTGGTTCTGACACGGCTTGAACAAGGAGCAGAATGGCTGAGCGGCCAGACAAGAGCTGGACAGGCAGGTGAGGCCATTCTGCACCTGTGCCACAAGTGAGAGGTTTTTTTCCTCTATCTTGTTTGTGTGTGTAGTGTGCACACGCGCACACACATGTGCGCACACGTGTGCACACGCTAGTGCAAGTGGGATGGAGGAGACAAACTTGGCTGACACTCCTGAGCCGCTGCCCACCTTCTTTTTGAGACAGGGTCTCCATGGCCTGGAGCTTGTCAAGTAAGTGAAACTGGCTGGCCATCGAGACCCAGGGATCTGCCTGTCTCTATCTCCCCAGAGCTGGGATTAAAAGTGTGCAAAATCAAACCTAGTCTTTGTGTAATATAAGTTCTGGGGTTTGAGCTTAAGTCCTTGTGCTTGTAAGGCGCCTCTCCAGCCCCACTGGGTTGGCTTTCGATTGTGTCTTATCTCGGCTGGCACTTGGATATTATACCCAGGCACCACTCTACGTGCACTTGTATCATTCTTAGTTCCTGGTGAGCCACACTGCAGTTGATCTTCACAACACTGGGTACTATTTGGATACTACTGACACACCATGTCATACATGGAACAGGAAGTGAAGGCTACCTGGCTCTCGTGCGGTACCAACAGGACTGGGACTCGGGCAGACTGAAGGCTGGGTCTGTTGCTTAGGCCTGCACGACCCTTTTAGGCTTTGCAGCCCTCCCAGATACCCAGCCCGGTGCCCACCAGATAGAGATTATGGACTCTAAATGAATCCTTTCCAACAACCGTTAGACTGACTTTGGGAGCCATTTATTCTTCCTAAACAAAGTCTTCATATACTCCAGTTTGTCCACTTACAAATTTAAATATATATACTATGCTTTTTTTATAAAAAAAATCTATATTTAATTATACACGGCATCAATGAAATTTCACTTGGGGAATGATAATCCAACATAAACGAATGCTTCCAATTGGGGAGGGGAAAGCCATAATTTAAACTGAATTACTATACCAGTCAGGAAGAAAGACTGTGTTCTCTTTATAGGAAGAAAAGGAAGTATTATCTAGTATTCGGTGGCCCCAGCCAATCGGAACACAGCATCAGTAGCAAAGGACTAGAAGCACCCTAAGCTCCTCCTTCCCTGGTTCAGATCTCACCGCGGATGCAGGCTGCAATGTGTGCTGCCTGCCCTGGCCTGACTTTCATTAAGGCTTAAAGTCAATTAAGCCACGAATTGGAACAATCATTCCTCCTTTGCAAAGTATTGATATTTGCCCCCCAGACGCTTTAGGGCTTTTCCAGCACTCGAGAAGAGATTTATGTTAGACAATTTCTTTCTGATTAAAACAAATCATAGCTCAACAATTCTAATTTCTTCCTTTCTAAGCAAGAAATGACCAGGGGACATAAGAAACAGTGAGCCCACTCCCTGATCCTGCCCTGGCCGGTCCAAGAGGACACTCCTTAAGAGGCTGCCAGGAAAGTTTCCAGCTCTACCTTGTCTCCCTGTCTTTGTCTGTCTGTCCTGCCTCTGTGTTGCCAGCTCACTTGTGTTCTTTTCTTCTCCTTCCCTCTGTCTGTCCGTATATACACACAGGTACATGCATATATAATCTTGGCAAATTTTACCACTTATCACTTTGAACACTTATTAACCAAGAAGCAAGTGCAGTGTTTTATGCACAGTCAACCCTTGCTGTTTCTTCTGACCTGGGCAACAGGAAACCAGAGAGATTTTATGTTTGCCTTCTCAAACTCTGACAACATCTTGGGCGTTTTAAAACAATTACTGGTGCAATTAATCCCAGCAGAAGCAGAGAACCAAACAACCATCCAAGCCCTCCTCTCCCTGTTTATATACACTCATGTGAAGACCATGGGCCTACGGACTCTATCTGCTGGCCTTGAGCTCCCTATGGACCATCCCTGGGTGCACTCAAACCGTGGCAATTCTCCTTCCTTAGCCTCCCGAATGTGAGGATTACCAATGTGTCCAACCATGCCTGGCTAGTTCTTTACTTCATCCCCTCTGCTCTTCGGTTTGGCTCTGGAGCCAATCTTTCTGTGTAAAGGTTCTCCTTCCTGTCCCTTCAGGTGCACTCTCCATCACAGGCAGTCCTCCCAAGACCAGCATGAGTGGGCAGGCCGGCTACTTCTAATAGATGAAGGATTAGGAATGCCCAATGAATGGGAATAAAGACCGTAACACAGTGTTCTATGAATAACTACTTGCTCTTGAACAAGCTAGAAGCCAGTTGAAGAACTGGAGACCCCAGAAATATAAACAGGCTAATAAATTCACATAGCACAAGACTTTTGAAATATCTGTTATATATATCCTGTGCTGGTTACCTTCCCAAAGAAAATCAAGCACAGGACTGTGCTATCTGGGTTTCAATGTCCACGACTGCGTTATCGACCTTTGCTGCCCACTTGTTCTCTCCAAGAACACTTGGTAACACCTCCTGTGCCTGGTGTTCCGAGGCACAGAGAGGATGTGGCAGATGAACTGAGCTAGCAGGAGTGCTTCGGTGAAAGTGCCTCATCCCTGTGGCATCTGTGATGTGTGAGTTTGCACACGGTCCTGAATACCTCTGTGCCTTAAGATCTTTTCAGGAAAACAGAATTCATTAAATTAACGTGCAGACAGGACCATCCTTAACATGTGCTGAATGAAAGAACTAGAAGTACTTTACACAGCAAGTACACCATCATTCTTATCATTATGATTCTCCATGTCAAAGGAGGGTTGACCAAGGGCTGGTGGGATGCAGCATAAGGCAAAGGTGCCTCATCGGGGCTGGAAGTCTCTGGGATGGCTCGGGATCCAGGTTAGGACAGTATTTAACTTTTGTAAGCCAAGATAAAACTGTATACCTACCCTCTTGGCAAAAACAAAGAGGGGGGAAACCAGAGGGCAATGTCTCTCAACGTCTGCATGTAGCCAGATTTCCTTGAGTCCTCACCTCCAGAGACTCTGAATTGGTGGCTCTGGGCAGGACCCAAGAATCTGCGTGTCTAGCATGTTCTCGGGTGATGCTGATTCAGCCTTGAAAAGCACTTTGTGAGTTTCTGCAGCACTGGAAACCACCGAGATTAGTCAATGAGACACTGCAGAGCGCAGTACAGATGTGTCCCTCTCTCCGCATCTCAAATACAGCACCTTCCCAGCCTCCTCTACGCTTACATTTTTGTCTTCTCTTTGCTTTCAGTTTGGGGTTGGTTTTAAGCATCCTGTAATTCATCAACAAATTCTCTCCTGGCTACACATTCCAAGTAATTAAAGTTTAGTAATGACTGAGTCTTTCTGCTCCAGCACCTGCATTTCATTTGTTTATTTTCCCAGAGTCATAAATCTGAAGGGCTGTCAAAGTGCCATAATATTAGTGCAATAATCAAAGTTAATTAGTCCCTCTCAATAAACAACAACAAAGCTATTACAAAGCTGCATTGAAGTTCCTCCCAGCCTAACGGGTTGCAGACTGCCTTGTAGTCGGAACAATTGGAGATCCCAGAATCGTTGAGTGAATAAATGTGGTGTTCCTCCATCAGTTAAAGGCAGACTGTGCCCTTGGTGCGTGCTGATTCATTAACTCCAGGGAAGGCAAAGCAGGCCCAAGCTCCCGCAGCTGCTGCCTGCTGCAAGATTCAGGGGCTGAGGTTCCCCAGCTGCCTAGCCTTACCATGAACGTCCCAAGCTTCAATAATAAGAGAGGGACAAGGGTCGCAAAGAAATGAGAGGGGGCAGTCTCACCGCCAACTCTCAGTAACTTGATAGCTTCAATAACTTTGGATTTATTATTTAGGGAATTTGAGAGATACGCGTATTAGTTGGGCTCTGAGAAGGTAGCCAATAGTGCTCTAGGGAAGGAGTGCAGACCTCTGTCTGGTGGTCCAGAGAAGAAGATGTTATTTTCACTATAAGGTAGGCATTTCTAATTAATTCACACAGAAGCAGGATGGGATGACTTAGTTGACCCATGGAGAAAGGAGTCCATAGCAAAGCAGGAGGCCCCTAGCCTGGGATGCTGTAACATGCAAGGCACCCGGGATGCCACTTCAAACTTCAGATACCCTACGCTTTGAGGCGCTCACAGGGTCACAGGGTCCAGTCTGTCTCAGAGATGGCTTCTCCCCTGGAAGCCACTGCTCCTGTGTTAGTTACTCCTGTTTCCCCCAAAAGCATTTGACTGAAAACTGTACACACTGTATATCTAATCAAATCTAGCAGGTCATAAGCTGGGAACTGTTTAGCCACTGGGTGGTTCTGAGCAAAGAACTCAGCATGTAGATCTAAAGGATCATGGTAGCAGCTGGGTAACAGAAGGCCGAGCTGGCCAGAGGGTTCTGAGTGGGTTCAAACTAGCATTGTGGTGGCAAAGACTTCACACGGCTGCTTGTGTGTTCTCTCTATATGGTGCCCAAAATCCAGTGACACAAGACAGTGCGCAAAGAAGATGCCAGAATGCCTTTCAGGAACTTTCACCTTTCTTGGGAGTCGCCCTCCATCACTACCAGCACTTGGAGCTCACTGAGACAACTCGCCAGCTCCAGTTCACAGAGGGGAAGGAGAGCCAGGCTCCATTCTTAAAAGGAGAACTGTCAAAGAACTGATGCACAGGCTTTGACTCCACCACAACACGCCTGTAACCCTTCCCTCTGCAGAATTCTTAAAACTTAGTTGTATCTACATCCCCCAGCTGACAGGGACAGGAACAGACACCAGGTCTCACGAATCCCCTGGGGATACAGGGTGGGCTCTGCCAGCTCCACTTCTCTTCAGCACTAACCCCAGCCTATGCAGCATCGGCCAGCTCCAAGTCATGCAAGGCTATACCAATAACAACCACCTCTCTCCTCCTAAGGATGGAAGGGAGCGCCACGCTTTTATCTCAGCTCATTTCAGTGATGATTGGCACTGCTGGGAAGCTGAGGGGATGCAATAGGAAAGCTTAGAAGTGTATCCCTCGCCCTCTACTTCCTTTCCCCACCCTCCCCCCTTTCTCTCACTCATTCCCTTCTACCCATCTCTTCTACTTCTCTGCTCTTTAACGTGAAGAGACATAGTGAGCTATAAGATGGGGACAGTCCTCACTTTACCAAGCAGGCGGTGGTCGGATTTCCAGATTCTGCAACACTTGGAAATGGATCCTACTTGAGCCCACTGCCTGTGGCAGTTTTATAAGAGGATCCTGGACTACAGCAAGAAGGGAATGCGTTTTCAGGATGCACAAATGCATCTGTCTAATTCAGGGATCTGTGTCAGAGATCCCAGAATTCCAATACAGCTTTCTGGATTACAACAGGCTGGGCTTAATGCAGAAGAGCTCTGTGTGGCTACCCTCTGTCCTCGTGGTGACCCTGAAAGTTGTCACTCCTGCCAGTCTACAGAAAACAAGCCAGGGGCATCAGTAGGCAACTGTTTGTGTCAGTATTTGATCCCAAGTCTCTAGGACCCCAAAGCAAGGACCTAAATTAGTTCTGTTTTAAATACTTTTTCTTGGATTAACCTGGACCTTCTGCCCCACATGCTGGCCAGCCCGAGACATCACTGCCAGTACTGCTGCTCTCTATTTGTCCTTGCCTGGATGGTTTTATCAGCACAGTGACTATTTCTCTTCTATTTAATCTAATACACGCTACATCTGAGGCACTCTGAATGCCCCATAATAAACGTGAAAAACAGTCTCAAGTATATTTTTCCCCTCTTAAATAACAGGCTAAAAGCTGAGTGGCCAGATGCAGGCCTTGCAGCCACTGGCTTGATACCATCTGAAGATGAAATCTGTCTTTTCAAACTGTGTCAAAATTGCTTAATAAGAACCCAGGGGAACCCACATTATTGAAAGGATGGGTCTTCTTTGGGCAGCACACGATTGGGGGTGATGGTTGGGAGCGAGCCACCTGTGCTTCCTGCTCGTCCTCTTAAAATTCTGCGGTGAACCACAGCCCTTGTTATATAACGGTTATAATGGATATAAAGTTTGAAAAGATTCAGTTCAAGACTGCCAGGGATGGCCAGGAAGAAAAAAAAAAAATGAAGACACGGAAATGGTGATCAAAGGACGGTGAATACGGTCAAGAGTAAGTCAGTGCAAAATTTTCAGAATGAGAAATGAGATGGAAAAGTTGGAGGAGAAGGACCAGGCACAATTTTTCAGACATTCTGAAGACAGGGAAAACTCAGAATATTTTAGCAACCAATTATGTCTACGAGGGGATGAATAATTTATTAACTGATAAAGAATCTTTCCTGGGCCTGTGACAAGAAAGGTCAAATGGGCAACTTAAGCAGAACAGTAAATACACTACATACCACTTAACAAGGAAGGGAGGGGGCGGAAGAGAAGATGCAGCCTCCTTTGACCCAGTTATCAATGACATCAAATTACAAAGAGCTAAGGAAGTTCCTTCCTAGGTAACCACAGGTACCCTCGTGTTCCTGACACATTTCCCATCATCAGACACTGAGTCACACACAGATGAGGCACTTTGAATACGGTATCAGGCTGAGTCCTTTAACGAGCCTAGTCAAGACTAGGGGGGTGTGGCTCAGCTGAGAGACTGCTTGCCTGGCATGTACGAAGGACTAGGTTCAATCCCAGCGTCAGAAAAACTGCATGTGATGATGCCAGGCAGTGATCTAAATGCATGAGAGGTCAAAGCAGGGGGTCAGAAGTTCGAGGTCACTCTTCTCTACAAGAAAACCAGAGATGGCTCGGTGGTTTTCCCTGCCAGCATGAAGTTCTGAGTGGGGATACTCAGAAGCCACAAAAGAGCAGATATGGTGGCATGGGCGGCTCCAGCATTCCACTGAGAAGTAGAGACAGAAGCTCCCGAGCCAGCTACCCGGCTCATGTTGAAACAAATAAGATACCCTTTCTCAAGCTCAATACCCAAGATGTCTTCCGACATCTACATATGCGCCATGGCATGCATGCACCTGCACTCACACATATAAACAAGTACATGCACAGGCATACACACACACATCACTCACTCACAGACACACACACTCACAGACACAGACAGGCATATATGGAGGTTAGTGGTTAAGAGCACTAACTGCTCTTCCAGAGGACTCTGGTTCAGTTCCCAGCACCCACATAGCAACACCTGCCTATAGCTCTAGTTCCAAGGGATCTGACATCCTCACATAGACATTCACAGCCAAAATACTGATGCATGTAGGTAGGTAGACAGGTAGACAGACACACAGACAGACAGACAGACAGATGAATTAAGAAAACTGAGGCCAATCTTTAGGAACAACACACATCAGAAATTTTAGATTAGGTAACAGAATGGCTGAAAACTGGGATGATATAATGTCAAATTCAGAGTCCCCACTCATCCGCCAGGAATTACACACCTCGTACCCAGCCCCCGCGGCCTTGGCAGTCAGGTGGGTTAATCAGATGCTGTATGTTTCATTGTTAATGCTAAGCACATCATCTAGCACACAGACACCTCAATAACATATCAAGATGACAGTAAATGACATGTGAAAATGTCCCAGGGCAGAACTTTAGAACTTTATCCCTGTCTTCTGCTGTGGGCGCTATGCTTACTGGCTCAAGCAAAAGTTTACATAGCTGCTGTTGGCTCACAGAATTGTTCATATCGTATTTTATTTACTGAAATCCAATACTGTGCAGAAAAAAAAAAAACAACTTTTAAAACAAATAAGTGAGAAAATCCAGAGGCTGATTTAGGACTAACTTTTCCTAGTGACTAACTGTGGTGGTTTAAATAGAAATGGACCTCCTAGACCCATGGTTCTGAACGGTTGGCCCAGAGACAGTGGCACTATTAGGAGGTGTGGCCTTGTTCCAGGAAGTGTGGCACTGTAGGGGCGGACTTTGAGGTCTCACATGCTCTAGCTACTGTAAGCCCAGTGTGGCTCACAGTGTCCTTCTGCAGACTGAAGATCAAGATATAGAATTCACAGCTTCTTCTCCAGCACCGTATCTCCCTGCTTGCAGCTATGTTTCCCAATAGCATAATGGACTGAACCTCAGAAACTGTAAGCCAGCCTCTCTCTCTCTCTCTCTCTCTCTCTCTCTCTCTCTCTCTCTCTCTCGGTCTCAGTTTCTTAATGCCTCTCATCTCCCTCCTTTCTCAGTAACCAGTCCTTGCAGTCAGTTCCTGGTGACTGAGCCCTTAATAGCATTTCCTGAGTCTATGCAAAGGGCAGATCTTTGGAAACACAAAGGGAAAGGCAAGCACGTAAATAATTAAGACGGCTTTTCAGACGGCAGTTGAGTGCTAATATGAAGTGCACTGGAAAATACTAGCCAACCAACTAAGTGTGCATCTAATCAAAATGTGGGCCAGACGTGAAAAGCCAGGAAAACAATTCATCGTGACCCCGATTCAATCGTGTTGGTGAACACCCTCCTTACAGCTCCCCTTACCGCCACTTGTGGAGGGTGAGGAAAGCAAACTTCACGATGCTCTCCATGTAAACGTAAGAAATTAGTACCTCCACCACTGCGATTAATCAAGGCAGCTGGCACTTAGCTGAGCACTTAATCTGTCTCCACCATGTGTTAATACTTTACCTACCCTTAAGTCTTTGTGTTGACCACAAACCACCTCTGCCTTGAAACACACACTATACCCTGCATTTTACAGACGAAGAAGCTGAAATTTCCAGAAGACATTTTACCAAAGTCATAGTGTGTATCTGTTCCTAGTCTTTGCCGACATGCTACAGCTTTATCTTTATTTTTTTACTATTGTGTATCCCTGTGCGCCTGTATAGTTTATGCATGTAAATACAAGTGCCCAGAGGCCAAAAGAAGATATTGGGTTCCCTGACCCTGGAGTTATAGTCAATTGTGAGTTGCCCAATCTGGGCGCTGAGACTAACACTCGGGTTCCCTACAGGAGCAGTGCACACTCACTCGCCAGCCCTGCATCTTTTTATAACCATGATAATTAGCCAGAAATGGGTTACAATCCTCCTAGAAAGCATCTGGATGCTGGGCTGTGTGGTGGCGCACGCCTTTAAGTCCAGCACTTGGGAGGCAGGGGCAGGTGGATGTCTGAGTTCGAGGCCAGCCTGGTCTACAGAGTGAGTTCCAGGACAGCCGGGGCTATACAGAGAAACCTGTCTTGAAAAAAAAATAAAATAAAAAATAAACAAAAAAAAAGAAAGCATCTGGCTATGTCCAGAGATGTTCTAGGTTGTCAGAAGAAGAAAGGTCTATTGTATTCACGTTGGTCTTTAGTGAGTTCAACATCAGATCAGCTGTAGGCCCTGGTAGACCCAAGGCTGGATCTAGTGGTGCGCACCAGTAGTCCCCCCCACTTGAGGGACTAAAGCAGGAGGGTCATAAGTTCAAGGCCAGAATGGACTACATAGGGAGCTCCCAGATAGAATGTATTACAGTTTGAGACCCCATCCCAAGAAGGAGGAGGAGGAAAGGAAGAAGGGGAGGAAGAATGTGGCTACGTTGATGTTTATGAGTTGCTTTTTCTAAATATGACTGAAACTAGCCATTTGGATGCCACCAAAGAATCTAAAGCAAAGACTGCAAAACTCAAGGATGGGACACTCAGACAAGAGGGAGAAGACACAACTGATCTTCAAGGCGGATGGCATAAACAAGGACCCGTTCCCTGAGCCCCTTTCTCACAAGCTATGTGGCTCTGGGCACTGCCCTTCTCTGGCACTTGTGTCTTGGCTCCTCTGTGAAGACTAGGCTTTTTTTAATGTAATGGGCCATGCTGGGACACAGTCTATGACAGGGATTCCATGAATGAGGGCAGTCAGCTGCCTCAGCACTGTGAATTGAGAAAAATCATTGCACTGGCTGAGACATAGACATGAAGCACTGGGAACATGGAGATCCTAGAAGGTACTGGAAAAATTGGAAGAGAAAGCCTTTGGTGGAACAAGCCACCTTGGGTGGATGAAGAAACCAACTCCATCTTCAGAGCTTAGCTGAAGGTCGGTGTGGAGCCAAAATGCCCAGGGACTTCTGAATGAGCTCTTGCTACAACAAAAAACTGTGGACCACTCAGAACCTCCCACAGGGTGGCAATATGTCTTACTGTATCCCCAGCCAGGTACAGATATGGTCTATCCCAGGTAAAGTATGATCACATTCAAGCTGGCTTGCAGACTGAAAACCTGCAGTGGGTTAAACTGACCTTGACAATCTTCACCGAAATGCCAGATGAGATCCCTGTGCAGAAATGGAAAAGAAGGAGGAGTCTGGAGAAAATCAGACCAGCAATGTCAAGGGTGAGTGTGTGGGGAAGGTGTAGGGGCCAAATATAAACAAGGTGACAGTATTGGGTCTCTACACTGCACTGACAGGGAAGGCAGTGACAGGAAATGGTGGCCATGGCTTTAGGTGCTAAATATGGGCCTCTGTAATCACCATCTTGGGGGAATGAGGACTACCCAGAGAACAAGTGTACCAGTGAGATATGACCAAAGGGCTGAGTTTCTACAGCCCAAACCCTCCAGGATGCGATTTCAGAATGTGAAACTGCAAGAGATACATTTGTTTCCACTAGTGTTTCCTGTTCCCAGGTCTGTAACTAGAATGTTTCCAGATAATCATTCCTCTAGGATTGCTACTCCACATCAAGAAACTGTCTAGTGAAACTCCACGGTGATAATTCCCATCATCTGAAGCTGGCTCACAGGGACAGCATTAGGGCTTAACATGAAAGGAGAGAGTACACGCTGGGTCTCTGAGGTCATCTCGTTAAACCTTCTTCAGTAGAGATGTGCCAGATGTATTAAAAGACTTGCCTGAAGTAGATCCAGGAATTTCTGCCTCTGTGTATCAAACAGTAATGGAATCAGGACAAGAGTGGTGGGTCATACCTATAATTCCAGAACTCAGGAGACAGATGCAGGATGACTACTATGAGTTCAAATTAGCCTGGGCTACACTGTGAGATCCTGCCTGAGAGAGAGAGAGAGAGAGAGAGAGAGAGAGAGAGAGAGAGAGAGAGAGAGAGAGAGAAAGAGAGACAGGACAATAGATAAATGGAGAGACAAATAGGTCACAGAAAGATCAAAGACAATTAGATGACAGATGATAGACTGATAGATGACAAACAAATAGATGATAGACAGGTGATTGATAGATGATAGAAAGATGATAAGTAGACAGATGATGGATGGATAGACAGACAGACAGACAATAGACAGACAGACAGATTCAAATAATACAGAATTGGTAGGTGATAGTGAATTTAATAGAGGATAAATAGATAGATAGATAGATAGATAGATAGACAGACAGACAGATAGATAGATAGATAGATGAAAATAGAGGATACACAGACTTAAGATATCAAAATTGAATCACTACAGAGCAGTCTGTCCCCATCTGTGGTGCAGTCTAAGAAAAAGATCAGTTCAAAGATGAAAAGCAATTGAGCTATGCCATTCCCTTCTGAGACCGGCTTCCATGTTAACATCCTTGTATAGTATACGAACTGCAGAATCACTGAAGTCAACACAATCGTACTCTTAAAACTTGAAACACATCATTCAATCAGGCAAAATCTGAGAAGTCTACCCATCCTTGGGACACCAGGTAAGCTCTTCCACACAATCACCAGGAATGGACACTGCAGCAACAACTAGGCCACCAAAAGTTTACCTGCATATGTAACTCAGTGAAGAGAGGAGCTCACTGTCAAGTTTCAGCCCTGTGGGTAAGTCACAGACTTAGATACTGAAGAGGGTTCACATATTTTAGACCTAGTTTCACATGAATTTAGGAGAAAGTCTGATGCAGGTGACGGAGGTACACTGTATCACTTGCAATAGTACAATATGTAACACTTGTAATCGCACAAGAACGCTAGCAACCTTTCCAGGCCCCAAAAGGGACCCTGGTTAACAATGTATAAGCACATGCTGGAATAGCATACAACCATTAAAGAGAATGAAGTTGTATGGTTTGGAGGTGCCATGTCCCCCAAAGGTTCATATATGAAGGCTTATTCCCTAAGGCAGCAGTGCTCATATGTGGAGCTTTGAGGGATGAAATTAGTTCACAAAGATTCTGAATTCATGGATGGACAGGTCTACTGATTGATACAGAATCAGATGGTACGGTCGAGAGGTCCTGGAATTTAGAGAGGAGTGCCTAGTTGAGATAGGCATAAGATGTCCTAGAGGATACACATAAGCCCAATCAGTCCCCCATCAACTCCCTTCTTCCTCCCTCGCTCCCCATCGCCCTCTCTTTCTCTCCCTCCCTGTCTGGCTTGCTTCCTTCCTCACCAGTCTAAAAGCAAAGGGGTCAGGCTGAAACCTGAGCCAAAACTAATGCTCCCTCCTCCTTTCTCTTTGTCAGGAATTGTAGATCCCAGGGAGCAAAGCCTTAGCCCAAAGGCTATTTAGATTTCACTCTACGGAACTATGGTACTGTATATTAAATGAGCCAATCAAAGCGCAGATCACCGAGTGCATCTGATCTGTGTGTGTGTGTGTGTGTGTGTGTGTGTGTGTGTATGCATGTACACGGTACGTGCACTTAATTGCCTACGTTTGGAAGCTTTTTCTGGAGGGGAGAACAAGAAATAGTTAAGGATATGTACCCTCCAGGGTCCAGGGAGGACTTTTACTTCTTACCTTCTCTTTCTACAGGAAAACAAGACTCATGTAGGTGTTACCATCTTGCTCCCCTGTGACTCTCTGAGGACCCTTGAAGTCTGTGGGGTGGGCCCTTCTGTGTCTGAACATGCCATTGCTACTGCTCAGTGCCTTCTTCCCCTGCTGCCTGCATGGCTTACCCTCTCACTTCATGAAGTCAAGGGGGACCCATGGATAAGAAGGGTTTTAGCGGGAGGAGAGGGGATTAGAGATGGGGGGAGGGATGAGGGGGATGAAAAGGACTAAAATGTATAAGATCCACGTATAAAACCGTGAAAAGAAAAACAATCAAATGACTGCAGAAGCCAGTGAACGATGGCATGTGAACACATATATCCCAACAGCATCCATGGGCGGTTCATTTCTCTTACTAAAAGATTTAAATAAGTAAACATTCTCAAATCCCTAAGTAATAAAGCAAGTGACACTGGCGGTGAACCACAAACAAACACATGGGTAATAACCGTCTCACTCACGCTCCCCTTCGCACAGTAAACAACGTGAAGACGACTCAGAAAGCATAGACGTCATTCCAGGAGCAGCGAACAGCACGGGCCGCACTGAAACCTCCGTGCACTCAGCCTGCGGTATGTACGGATTTGACAGTTAGAAAACAAAGCAGCTGGGCACTTACCCATTCCTCCAGAATGCGGGACACGGCCTCGCTGGCTCTGCTCATGTTCCTACAGGCCAGGATCACATGGGCACCATGGAGGGCAAAGGACTTGGCGGTTTCAAACCCTGTGGTTGAAAGAAGTCCACGTTAGAAATAACCCTAGCATAAACATGTGAATCATAAAGGGATATGTCATCGGACAGTACTGACAAGACTCGGAGGTTCTCAACCAGAGGTGATTCTGTGCCTCAGGCAACAGGGACAGGTCAGGAGATATTTTCAGTGGGTGAGACTGTGCAGTGGAGTGCTAGTGGCTTTAGTGACATGACAGAGAAACTGTCTTACTTTAGACATACAGCAGAGCCCTGCTGAGAGAGACAGCCAACAGCAAGATGTGAGAAAGCTGTCCCAACGATGTTGGGACACATTATATATATAAAATGTGTGTGTGTGAAGGCATGTGCCTATGTGGGAAGACATGCTTACACACACATACACACACACAGCTATGCATATACATCTTTCTTTGAAAATATCATAGAAGTATGGTACAACTGAGGACTCAGAAGGCCAAGGTTTGGGAAGGCAGGGCAGCACATAGCAGGCCTATGGGATGTCACTCAAGTCATTTTCCAGTTCTACAGTAGTAGAAGAGAGACAGTAAGCTTGCCCCTTACAGGCAGAGAAAGATATCAATGTAAGGCCAGCAAAAGGAAGGGTCCTGGTAAATATACCAGGGCTACTGTCTCACAGGAGAACTAGAGTCAGGCCAGCCTTTTGGGAAGCTTAGCCTCAGGCATCTCAGTTTCTGAATGGATTAATGTGGGCTATCCCTATCTAACTACAAAGCAAGAGATAATGAAAAGCTCTCTAGAGGAAGGAGCCCGCCATCCAGAGCCTCAACTGTCCCTCCAACAATTTTACAGTCCCATGTAAAATCTCGGGAACGAGAGCCTAAAATAGTAAGACACACAAGAGAACCAGATGTTACAAACGGCCAGAAGAGAGAAGAACAGAAGCAAACGCAGGAGCAACCGTTCTTGATGATATCAGAAAAGGTAGATGAAAGCATTATGGCTATAATCTCCAGGAAAGGGGAGCTAGAAAGAACAGTTGACAGCACTTGCTGCTTTCCCAAAAGACTAAGTTCAGTTCCCAGCACCCACCTCAGGAGGCTCACAGACTCTTGTAACTCCAGACCCAGGGGATCTGATATCCTCTTCTAGCCTTTATGAGCGACGGCACACATGTACATAAACCCTCACTCTCCCACTAATAACCATAATGTAAAAGTGCGTAAAGAGGGTCTGGAGAGCTGGCCCTTATAGAGATCCTGGTTCAGTACCCAGCATCCACGTGGCAGCTCACAATTATCTGCTGTCTGTAATTTCAGTTCCAAGGGACCCAATGCCTTCTATTGATCTCCATGGGCACTAGGCACACACAACGTACATGCGCATATATATATACTCATATGCATAAAATAAAAATCAATACATCTTTAAAATATAAATAAAGTCTTTGTAAGTCGCAATGGTGGTTTCATGGGGAGTCCTCTCCATACCATCCAATCACATGTAAAAGCATGTTCAGCTCCTGTATAGTATTCTCCTAAATTTTAAAATATTATAATAAAATAAAAAATAAGAAGAAGACTACATACCCACAAGCCCTAAAGCGATTCTGAGAAATGTTCAACTACTTCAGGATGATAAATTTATAAGGTTTAAAAAGGCTAACTCTGAGGGAAATACTTCTGGGAAAAAAAAATGTCACGAGGATAAACCGGTAAATTGAAAGAGTCTACATATGTAAAGATTTTGACTCCACATGTCAAAACCATCTAAAAAACAAAACAAAACCAAAAAATGGGGATGGAGCACAGGGTGAGAGAGAGAGAGAAAGAGTGAATCTCATTCTAGAGTTGAAAACACAGTCATTGTGCTGAATGGCAAAATGACATTTATTTTATAGATACTTTTTAGGTTAACCCATATGTGTTTGTGTATGTATATTTGTGCATGCACATGATTCATGTGTGTGGTGCACAGAGGCTAACAGATCCCATGAATCTGGAGTTGCCTGTGGTTTTGCACCATCCAACATGGCTTCTAGGGACTGAACCATAGTCCTCTGGAAAGCAGGAAGGCCTCGAGATCACCCAAGCCACCTCTCCAGGCCCAATGCCTCATTTTTTAAAGTTCCAGGAAATTCAAGCGAATACAATTTCTTTTTTTAAAAAAAAAAATTGTTTTATTACTATTCCATGGATGTGTTTATATGTGCATCCATATATGTATGTGGACATCAGAGAACGTTTTATTCTTTCTATTACTGTTGCATGGGTGTGTGTGGAGGGGCACACAGGTATGTATATGGGCATCAGAGGACAAATTTCAGAAGTCCGTTCTTTCCTTCCACTGTGGGCTCCAGGGACTGAGCTTCAGCTCTGGGGCTGAACACTGGTTTTCAGAACAAGCACTTCTTCTACCCACTGAGCCATGTCCCCAGTCTCCAAAATGCCACATTTTAGAAGCTAAGGCAGATGCAACACCGTTATTTACATGAAGGCAGCACCAACGGGCCAATAACACCTTCATCTGTCACCTGGGACCTGATGTACCCTTAAGATCTTTGAGAAAATAGCAAAACCTGGATCCCTCCTGAATTTTCATGTCAATTCAATGACCAGAAATATTTGTGTGTGTGCGTGTGTGTGTGTGTGTGTGTGTGTGTGTGTATGTTTCAAGATAGGGTTTCTCTGTGTAGCCCTGGCAGTCCTGGAACTTGTTCTGTAGACCAGGCTAGCCTCAAACTCACAGAGATCTGACTGCCTCTGCCTCCTGAGTGCTGAGGATTAAAAGTATATACTACCACCACAGAACTATTTTAATCATATTTCAATCAAATGATATTAAATTAAAAATTGAAGAATATGACAAGCACAATTCCCAGGCATTCCTTGGGAACCATTTTGTTAAGTTTGAGACAAGTTCTTGCTATCTACCCTAGGATAGCTTGAAACTCACTATGTAGCCCAGGATGGCCTCAAACTCCAATTCTCCTGACTCTACTTCCTGAGCATTGGGATTTAGGGTGTATGACACCCTGAAGCAACTGTACTATTTCTGAGTGTAAGGCCAGGCTGGTGCTGAAGCTGCATTCAGCTCTTCAGATTATCAGTGAACAGTTGTCTCCGTGCCTGGTCGTCTCTGCATCCCAGAAGCAGTCACTAAGGAATGGATGGTTCATACAGCCTGCTAATGGGCCACAATGCTGTGGACCTCTGCAATAATCCACCTTCTCTTAGACAGCAACCCTAATAATCCTGTAACTTGCTTTTTAATAAATAAAGACTAAATATTAAAATCCTGTCAGAATCCTGTTCACTATAGTTTGGAATAACACTGCCTGAAAATCTGCAAGGAAACAGGAAACAGAACCTTCTCCGTCACCTTTTATTTTCCTGGGTTACGCTATCTCACTTGACAAAATGACCTACTGCATAGGAGCCTGTGTTACTAAAAGCTGTGCATCTGGTGTGACATCAGCAACAGGCTGCCGGGGGCGAGCGTGTGCCTTCTCTCCATCAGATAAGTCCTGACTAGAGCTATGGCTAAGCCATCTGTCTCTGTGACTTGTAAAGTTATTCTCTGAACTCCACGCCTCCCTTTATCAAAACAGAGCTATACACACGGCTAGTGGACTTGTCAAAGCTACGGCCGACAAGTCCATTTTCTAATCCTTTACAACTGCCTTTGGAGCGAAAACAAAGCGGGAGATATTTCATAAGATGATGGTTTAACAGCAAGGACAATAACACGTTTATAGCAAACCACATCTCTAGAGTATGGAGTTTTATAAATTAAAAAAAAAGTTTAATAACATTACCTACTGCTAAGTCCTGAATAAAGCCCATGAGGACAGCATCCCTCACGCTCGTAACACTGCGGCTGATGGCCAGCTTAATTAGCTAAATGTAGTAGTGCTAGGCCAATCCTGCATGGTGCCAAAGTTGGTGCAAAATAATGAAGGCAATGGTTTACTAAATTTAATAACCTGATTCATCTTATAAAAAATTAACTTCGTGACAATGTTTAAATTGCAGCAGCTTAACCATGAGGAGATAGCCAGTGGGTGTGGGAGAATATTTAACACTAATAAAATGAAGAGAATAAATAACAGAAGGCATTTTTAAACAATGGGCAGCAAGGTTTCCTAGCATCTGCAATAGGAGATCCGGACAGAGGAGCTAAGCGGCCCTGGGGATTTAACACCTCAAGGTTCCAGGCTCTCAGTTTTAAATACAAGCAGCTAAGAGAAAATGTACCCCCCAAATTAAATGCCCCCTTACCTTACATTAGTTTTTGTTCTCAAGGATAGAAATTATAACAGCTAACTACTGAACAAACCAAACACACAAACAGTTCTATTTGCCTCATTGTCTTCATCCACCCTTTCCATCCTCTCCTTCCTCCCTTCCCCCACCCCCCACCCCACTATCATCCCTACCCCACTATCGCCAGCTTCCCCTCTCAGTCCTTCCCATGTTAGTGCTTTCCTTCCTAACTGAATTAGCTGCAGGGTCAAGCATTTCTAAAGAAGCTTTAGATGGGGGCACTGGGGCTCCAACCACATCTGATGGCAGGCAACGGACCAGGGAGCCACACCAACCAGGGAGCCACACCAACCAGGGAGCCACACCAAACAGAGGTGAAGACTAGCATCTCATGAGGTCAGCCACAGAGAACTGGCAAGCTTGTTGTTGGCGTTTCCCTGGTACCACATGCTGAGATGGATGGCTCATCCAGATCTGTCGTTGTGGTTGTTGTTGTTGTTGTTGTTGTTGAGACAAGTTCTTGTTATGAGCAAAGGCTGGGCTCTAACTCATGATCCACCTGCCTCAGGCTCCTAAAAGCTAGGAATACAGCCATGCACAAGATACCTAGCCATCTGTGATGGCTATTATTGATTGTCAGGATACAGAATGCATCAGAATGTGTCACTGTGTGGCAAGCAGGAACCATGGGCCAAGAACTACATCAGGACTGAAGGAGATAAGAAAGAAACAGGCACACAGAAAGGTACCAGGAATGGCAAAAGACCAGGGATGGCCTCACAGGAGAAATTTAAAGACTGGAATGGAGCCGGGCAGTGGTGGAGCACGCCTTTAATCCCAGCACTTGGGAGGCAGAGGCAGAGGCAGACTGATTTCTGAGTTCGAGGCCAGCCTGGTCTACAGAGTGAGTTCCAGGACAGCCAGGGCTACACAGAGAAACCCTGTCTTGAAAAACAAACAAAGCAAAACAAAACAAAACAAAAAAAAGACTGGAATGGAGACTGAGCCATGCACACCAATGGACGGGAGGATATTGAGGAAAAACCCTGGACAGAGTGAAACACTGTGAGTTACTTGTGGTGGTGGTAGTAGTAGTAGGTGTTGTTGTTGTTGCTGCTGCTGTTGTTTACCCACCTTCCAGTGGCCTTGAAGATGAAGGAGTCATATAGACAGGAAGTGCTGTGATCAGCCAGGTGGGGACAAAGAACCCTCTGATGCGATGCTGAGTGGCTAAATTTGTAAATTAGAAAAACACTTGGAGAAATCTACAAAGCATGGCGACTGTCTAAATCTGGGCATCCAGAAGGTACTGGTGGTTCCTCAGCAGCATGGGTATGCCTAGCCACTTGTTTGCATGGACAGAAAACACAGAGAAGGATGGGTCTGTGCTCAGAGCCGGTGGCCACACATGAGCACAGAGCTGCCCACAGATTCCACAGGCACAAAAGACTCCACAGTGGGAAGGTAGAACCAACAAGCCCTGACAAGGTGTTGAGACATAGGCTCAAAGAACAAGGCAGATTCTTCCACAGTGCCAGGAATATTCTTTCTGGTTGGAGATTTTTAATTTCTTCCATATTGTGGATGTGCTTGGGCCGTGTCCCCATTTACTGTAAATTATGGTTTTAATTATCATTTTTATTAAGATGCCCAAAGGAGTTGGGACTTACAACACTGGTAATTTCTAAAGGGCTGTTATTATTAATTTAAAATTGTGAAACACTGGAGACAAACACTACTTCCAACTGTATGCCAATAAAAGGACCCAGAAATGGTAGTCCACTGCCCAGTGTACCCTCACACACACACCAAGAATGAACCATTGGTGCAGTCTTTGGGAACCAAGCAACAAGTCAGAGAATCTGCCCCCACCGGCTTTCATCATGTGCAGAGCAGGAGGATAAGCCTGGGCATTGCAAGTGATGTTAGATTTGGGGACAATTCAGAGTCAGGGAGCTGTTGTTTGGTTTTGGATATGATTGGGTGAGTGTGCACGCACAAGGTACAGCATGTATAATAGCTCCAAGGATAGCCTCAGGTCTGTTCCTGGGCAGGGTCTCTACTGATCACCATGTACACCAGGCTAGCTCCTAGCTGACCCAAGAGCTTTCAGGGGTCCCCATGTTTTCTGCCTCCCATCTTACTGTGAGAGTACTGGAATGATCTATGCTCAGTAGAGCCTGGCTTTTATGTGGGTTCTTGGAATGCAAACTCAGGCTATCTCCCTTTCCTGCTTTCACACTTGCATTTGCTAAGCCATCTCTATGTAAATAACCCACTAGTGTGGGCCAGGAGTCCTGCTCAGCAGTAGACTGCCTGCCTGTGTGAGGCTGAGTTCAAGCCCTGACACTACGAGATAATAAAACAAACAAACAACAAAACCCGGTAGTTTTAAGGATGTGAGTTTCCCTTACACCCCCTGAAATCCTCAAGGACTACATTTTCTAAACAGATCTGACTGATGTAAATGGAATTTAAAAGACATGACATTGACTGAGACACTGAATCCCAATTCTCCTGAGGCACTACAGAGGAAGTTCCGGGAGACACAGCCATCTCAGTGAATGAGGACAAAGCCAAGAAGCAGTGATAACTGGCTTTGCTGATTCTGTAATTCCTCTAACTCCATGCATAACTCCCTGCATGATCTTGCTTAGCATCCACACTGTTTCAATGACACAGCTCTGAGTTACAAAGAGTTGCAGGTCACTCTCACCGAACAGAATCCACAACTGCCAACTTTTAAGAAATTACAAAACATGCGATCTCTCCAGAGAAAGTTAGTCAAGACCAGCCTTGCATTGAAAATGATGCATCAGATACAGCCGATGAGAAGTACCTTACAAAGTACAATGCTTTCTCAACCCCCTTCCCATCTTAAAATACCAAAAGAAAGATACTAGTTCAAGAGACGGAACTCGGAGGTAGGAAATGGGTTGGTTCACTGGGACTCTTTTCCTCAGCATCCCCAGGCTTCATCTCTATGATTTGGGCAACACAGCACCAGAATGGTTTTTGCAGTGCTAGATAATAAATTGCAAGTGATTGTGTGAGATCTCTCAAGAGGCGAAACTGACCTCGGGCTGGCTACGAGTGCTGCCGCTGTACCTGGTGAGGAAGTTCTCATCCAACCTGCTAGTGACAGTCCACGTTAGAAGTCACAGGGAGAAGGTTGCCCGGAGATCACAATTAGCGCTGTCCTCGACAGGCCCGATGAAGACGCATTCTGTAATTGCAAGTATGTTGAGCAGTGCCTGAGTTGTCAGGGTGTGGGAGAACCAGACAACCTCATGTGTGAAGAGAAAGGGAGACATAAACTGACTTGAAGCCTCTGAGGGCAACTGGACATATCAAGTGTTAAACGGGCATGCTCTGTAGCCAAGGTATTCCGCAACTAGACATTTAGCCTATAAACACACTTGCACACGTGCACAATACTGTGGGAGAAACACTTGATGCCACGTTGTTTGCGAGAGCCAGGAAAGAAATATAATCCACCTAATTGTCCATCGGTTGGGCTGCACTAGCCACATGGCATGCAGACATTAAAATACACTGTGCTTCGCTTAAGCGCAGTGGGGCTGGATCAGTGGCTCAGTGGGTAAGAACACTTGGTGTGCAGGCATGAGAACCTGATTTCGGGTTCCGGCAAAAAGCTGGGTGAACCATGCCTCTATCCTTTAACTCCAGTACTGTCAGAGGCAGAGATGGGGTGGCTTACCCGCAAACAGCTTAGCTCCATCTTTAGGTTTAGAGAGAGATCCCTGCCTGCCTCACACGGTATGGGGGAGCATGATGGAGATATATCCAACACCCTCCTCTAGGCCTTTATGTGTGCACATGGGCAAACACTCCCACACACAATACACGTGGGTATATACCACAGAATACTGAAGGATACAGCCCAGACCCACCTGCCTAGAGATGGTACCCACAGTGGGCTGGGCCATCCTGTGTCAATCATTAATCAAGATAATCTCTCACAGACATGACCACAGGCTAATCTGATCAAGGCAATTCTTTCAACTGAGCTTCTCTCGTCCCAGGAGGCCCTAGATTGTGCTGAGTTGCCATTAAAACCTTACCAGGAGAGCAAGGGTTGCAGCTCGCTCGGTAGCAGAACACTTGCCTAGCATGCATAAATTTCCACCTTCAATCTCCAACACTGGGGGCAAAGAGGAAGCGGGGCTAGGCTGAGAATAACAGCTCCCTGGTAGAACGCTTGTCTAAACTACACAAGGCTTTGAGTTCAACACACAGCTATCTCACAAAGCTAAAGCATAGAATGGCCTGCAAAATGGGACATAACTGAAGAAGGCAGGCGCATGTATACACAGCGCAGACAGTGCTTATCCTGCGAGACAGCATTGTTTGGGAGCAAGGAAGATTTACTCTACATGTTACAACGCATGCCATTTCAATTTTTAACACGTGTGTGTATGCCTGTTATAGTCAGAAACTAAAAATAACCAACCAAATGACATCTAATTGATAATTTATGGGTCTTTATGAATTTTAATACAGAGCAATCAAGGCAGGTAAGAACGGGAGGAAGCAATTCCAACTTCAAGGATGGTTTTAGCTGTCTGGCGTGTAGACTATGGAAACATCCAGGTAAGGAGGAGGCCCTGGGAGAGTTCCTAGCTGCTGGGCATCATGCCGGGTGTTTTCTGCAATGCAGGGATTCTAAGAAGGAAACCTAGAAATGGTATCACCATTTCACACAAAGACAAGCAATGAACAGAACGTGATGTAACCCTATCTGTGCATGTCCTGAGCTGTGGCCGCCACTATATGCTTATGTGCTTTTGGCACTTGGGTGACTTAACACCAGTAACATCAGCAGCTGCCCTTCTCAAGGAGAAGTGGTTTCCATAGCTCCTGCTTCATTGCCAGTCATGTTTTCAAGCCTCTCTCGCATCTGTGTCACCAGAGTGGAAGGCAAGAACTGTGGCCTCTTCGGCTACCCCTATTGCACCAACACTCCTGCTTCGTGGGGTCTATCCCCCCAACTCTGTCTTCTCCTCTTTAACACTTCACCTTGGAGCACAGAATTAACACCACTTCACAACTGACTTCTTAAACAGGTCTCTGTGTGGGACCTACGAGGGGCGAAAGCAAGGCCACAGAAAACAAAGTCCCTCTGCACCTTCTTCCAAGGATGCTAACGGCTTTTCAGACTGAAGGGAATGGAGCCCCTTTCCTGCTTCCAATGGCCAATGTGCAATCTCAGCACTGAGGTCCCAGGGTGAGCTGACACTTTTTTTCCCCTTTAACTCCTAAAGGCTTGTGAATCCGAACATCAAAGGGATATCCTGATTGAATCCGGTTCCTGTAGTTCGCACCCCTGCTCCACAGAGGTAACAGGGACTCCGCGGTGGCTTGTTGCCTGTGCCTCTTTAAGCAGAGTACACGAGGCACAAGGATAAACGTGCTCCAGGGCCCTGGGACGATTAATTAAACACGGGACAAAAATGAAAGAGAGCAAGGGTCTCCTGATGCAAAATGTTTTCAAACCCGCCTTTTAGATGCCGAGAACGCTGTGCCTTGGCAAGACAGCTTTCTTTAGTTCACGAGCGTTGAGAGAAGTGGCGACCCCACGGATCCAGGATCTCACACACAGTCCACAGGAGTTCACTATGTTCTTTTCAGGATCCAGGATCTCACACACAAGAGTTTACTATGTTCTTCTCAGCTCAGGCTTCTATTTCAACATCCACACACATGCACGTGCATGCGTGCACACACACTTATATGCAAACACACCCCACACACTCAATGGGCACCCACACATTTGCACTTCTAGACCCTCGGCATAGTGCTTCTGGTTTGCCTGAGTGGAAGGCTTTACCCAGAAGCTTAGCCTTTCCTACTTTGAAGAAGTCACTTCCATACACTTCAAGAGCAGAAGCAAACCTGGCAGAGCCTCCTCTCGGGCTGTGCTGTACTGAACCTGCAGTGTTGTCTACGCAGGGACAGGATTGTGTGGAAAGAGACAGCCTCTCACAGGCCCCGCCCCCATCCTCTGGCTCTTGCACACTTTCCACCTCCCCCTCTGCAGTGGGGGAAGGGAGCTGATCCAGATGCCTCACTGAGGACTTCCTCAATGACCACTCCCAACATACCTGCCTATACCTGCCCTTGAAGGAGTGGGTAGGACTTAATAATGAGGAGGAGGGAAAGGAAAGAAGTGGGTAGAAAAAGGGAAAAGATGGGGAGGGGAACTCTGACTACACTGGGAGCCCTCAGCCAGGGAAGTCGGCCAGGGACAGTACTGCTCCTTATTGGTTTGGACCACCCACCTAGTCAAGCATTTTCTTAAGAAACATCAGTGACCTTGGTACATCATTGACCCTCTTGAGAAAATTAAGTTCTTCCTGCTCCATGGATGTGTCACACAAAACTGGCATGACTTGGCACTTTTTTGCAGTTCCCCTTTACAGGTCCAAATTCGCTCTTCCTTTTTTTTTTTTTTTCTTTTTCCACAAGGTCTCAGGATGCAGCCCTGGCTGACCTGGATGTGACTCTATAGACCAGGCTGGCCTCAGAATCACATGGAACTCCCTGCCTCTGCCTCCAATGCTGGGATTAAACATATGTGTGAGAGTGTGTGTGTGTGTGTGTGTGTGTTTATGTGTATGAGTATGTGTGTGTTTATGTGTATGAGTGTGTGTGTGAGTGTGTATGTGTTTATGTGTATGAGTGTATGTATGTGTGTTTATGTGTATGAGTGTGTATGTGTGTGTGTGTTTATGTGT
>NW_021604632.1:1372559-1412665 GCF_004785775.1 Grammomys surdaster
TATGAGTGTATGTGTGTGTGTGTTTATGTGTATGAGTGTGTATGTGTATGTGTGTGTGTGTTTATGTGTATGAGTGTGTGTGTGTGAGGCATCAAGCCCAGCCAAGGTGTACTTCTTCGCCAACACTCCTAACCTTTTCTTTTAGGAGGGACACACAGCCAAGAGTTACACGGTTTGTGTTCTTGACCCTCGGTGACATTACTCAAAACCAATGAGTTCTATAATTCTGAATTAAACTGGTGACTTAGAAACTTCCTGTGATTGACCAAGATACAATAATGACTAAGAACAAAAGATTTGCTCAAAGCATAAAATAAAAAGGCTAAGTGTAAAAACCCAAAGGTGATGCCAAAAAAAAGCCCTAATTAAAAGATTATCCTGTTCTTGGAGCCCGTTTCCAGAAAGTATCTCTAATAATCTACATAATAAATGGAATAATATCTTTAAGAAAATTACTTTTGAAGCTTGGTAAAATCTGATGGCTTGGCTGGCCTGTTGCTATTTTGTTCTGTCTTTATCAAACATAAATGTTGACAGTATCTAAATTCAACTTGGAAAAAAAAACCAAAAACCCCTACTTTTCTACCACCCACTCCCCAGTTTTCATGCAATACTCATACCCACACTACTGTGGGTGGCACAATCCGTAACTGCAGCCTTCAGAACTGGACAAAGGTCTGCATCACTGTTTCCAAGTACATGTGTGCGCACACGCATAGAGGCCAGAGGCTGCTGTCCAGTATCTTCCTCAATCACATTCCACAATTATTCTGAAAAAAAGGTCTCTTCCTGAAGCAGGCCGGCTAGCTGGCACATTGCTCAAGGAATCTCTGTCTCTACCTCCCCAATGCTAAGTTTGTAGACATGCACTGGAATGCCCAGATTTTTCCATGGGTCCTAGGGACCTGCATCCAGGTCTTCACGCCTGTGCTCCAAGCGCTCTCCTGACTGAGCCATCTCCCCGGCTCCCAGCGCACCTTTCTGATGGAACACACCTGGTGAGGAGAGCGCCCAGGTCCCAACAGAGCTTACACTCCTTAAGAAAATTACCCATCACGTTTTAAGCTCACTGAGAGCTGTTTGTATAAGAACCCTACTGACTTGGGAGGGGAAGGGGAAAAGGAGTGTGGAGTGTGATAACATCTTGGTTTAGACAGCCAGCACCAGATGCTAGTGAAAGCCATCAGCTTTGAAGTCGGCACTCCTCAGGAACCTTGCAAGCTAACCAGAGCTAACTGCTAGCTGTGATCAGGCACCTGATTGCCAAGAACTTCAGGAGCACCTTCGAGCTGAGGCTGGTTCTGCCTGACTCTTGAAGCTCAGCCAGCTCTACGCTTTTGCTTGGCTCCCCTCAGCCGGCTGCTCCCTCTGGTCCAAGAAGTCTGGGTACAAGTTTCCAACATCAGTAATGGGAATGATGGGAGATTAGGCTCAACTTCCATTTGGAAAGGAGAAGGAGAGTGCTCTGAGCTGGCAGAGGCTTTAGAGCCCTGACAGAAGATTCCAGTTTGCAGGGAACTTGGTTCAAAGCCAGGAGGTACGATGGCTCCGAACAGCTGGAACTGAGGCAAACGGGAGGTCATTCCAGAAGATTCCGGGGGAGATTTTCCATCATAGATTAAACAGCTTGAGGGAAGCATGCTCAACTAGCGCTCTTTCTTATTTAGCTCAAACATGCAACCGTATTTAGACTGCCCGGCAAGCACACAGTATTTTAGAATCTCCATTCCAGTAAAGTACACTTGATTTTCTTTGGCACATTAAAACAGACATGGAAAGGGACATGTAATAAACACATAAACAAACTTTTTCTTTCTAATTTTCAGTCAGGGTTTTATGTAGCCCAGGATACCCTTAATTCCTTACCCTCCTATCTCAGCCTCCAAAATACTAGGGTTACACGTAGGCACCACCAATGCCTTACTCCGAAAGCAATGGATTTCTCAAGTTGGAGAACACGTCAAGAGTCTTATTCCACGGACAGTTTTGTCACTAATGTAACCACAGGGGTCATGGTCCATCACAGCAAACAACAAGCAGAAGTCGGGGAGGGGTAGGGGGAGAAGAAAAAAGCAAAATATAGATGGGGCAAGGAAACATAAACCTCCAGGAGCTTGCGCACGCTGCTTCCTCTAGCAGAGTCCCACTTCCTGTTCACCATATCCACAAATATCACAGCACGAATTCATCACTAAAGCCACTTAGGAAATCAGAAGCCCCGTGATCTGTCTTGGCAAACAGGCTCTCTGATACACACAAATGTCTGTTCTCATCTCTGGCAACCAGAACCACCATCTCCACCCAGTTCACAGAACTCTGTCTCGGCAGTGCAAGTAAACTGATACGCTCTGCTTCTATGAACACCTGTTTCCTCATCTGCAAAAGAGGAATATTAAGAGACCACGACCTTAAGGGGTTACTGGAAAAGTCAAATGGGAATCTTCAACAGACTCTTTCACCAACAGTGGGTCAGTGCATCGGGTTTGCCACTAATACAACATTCACAAAATGCTCTCTGTGTAAGTTATGCTTCAAATCCTCCTGTGAAGATTTTTTAAATCTGTATCAGAGTCCGGATATAAGAAATGAATTTTGTTTGTGGACTAGCTATGCCCTTCACCCATTAGTCATGCATGCCCCGTTGACTTTTAAGAAGTATTTAAAATACCATGTAACAGCCAAAGGTGGTGGTATAAAGCTGTAATTCCTGCTTTGGGGAGGTATGAATAGGAGAATCAGGAATGCAAGGTTGTCCTCTACCTAGGGAGTTTTACACCAGCCCAAGCTACAGGAGACCCTGCTCAAGCAAGCAAACAGAAACAGGAAGATCTCCATAAGTTCCAGGCCAGTGAGTTGCAGGTCTGCCAGAGCTAACAGAGAGACTCTGTCTCAAAATAATAAATAAACACACTGGGTAACAAACACCCACCTACAAGAAAATTAAAAACTACTGGGCATTCGGTGATTGCCTGGGGTTAGGGTTGGGGCCGGGGGAAGAAGAAGGAGATCTTTGTAGAGACAAGAATCTACTCTGTCTTGAGTGGCTATGGCTGTGTGCACATGTCAGGCAAGTCACAAGTGCACACCAAATATGCAGGGTTTAATGAAGTAAGTTAGTGCAATGTTGCTAAGTTATAGGGCAGAGAGAATTTTTTTTAGAAGGGAAAGTTTTCAACTTTGTCAAGAAAAGGAAGCTCATCCATCAGGAAACTCAAGTGAGTCAATCATTCCCTTGAGCACCTGCATGTGAGCTCTGAACCTCCTGGCAAACCAACGCAAAGAAAATAGGCTACTTTACGGTGTCCCTCTTATTAAATGGCAAAAGGTATAGCAGCTCTTTAGGTGAGAAGTGCTTTCTTTGTTAAAAAAATACATAATGATAATTTAAGCAATATAGTAGTAGTGGCAGTAGAATGTTTTGCCTGCATGTCTGTGCATCATGTACGTGTGTGGTATCCAAGGAGATCAGAGAGGGCCTGAGATCACCTGGAACTGGAGTGACAGAGAGTTATGAGCCACCATGTGGGTGCTGGGAATCAAATCCAAGTCTTCTGGAAGGGCAGCTGGTGCTTTAACCATTGAGCCACCTCTCCAGCCCCAAGCTGTGCCTTCTTTTGTTTTTGTTTTGTTTTGTTTTGTTTTGTTTTGTTTTGTTTTGTTTTGTTTTGTTTCTCGAGACAGGGTTTCTCTGTGTAGCCCTGGCTGTCCTGGAACTCACTCTGTAGACCAGGCTGGCCTCAAACTCAGAAATCCACCTGCCTCTGCCTCCCGAGCGCTGGGATTAAAGGCGTGCACCACCACCACTTCATTCCAGGATGGGCTTTGTTAAAGCTGAAAGTTTAACCAGAAGAGCATCTTATCAGAAAGTCTTGCTCTGTAGCTGGCCCCCAAACTCACAGTAACCCTCTTGCCTCAGTGTCCCCAATGCTGGGATTACAGGCCTGCACCACCAAGATGGCGAATGCTTTCTGTAGAACGTGTCTAGGGTTTGTTGGCCAGCTGTGATGGTGAACTGTGAAAGCAACTGTGGACGGTACATAAATGAACAGGTATCCCGATATCTGGTAATACTTTATTACACTAGACCTGACAAGGCTAGGGTTGGTCACATGCCAGCTGGCTGACCTAAGGAACAAACACTGCACTTTTAAACATTTGGTTCTAAACTGACCTGAAGCAAATAAAGTAAGAACAAATGTCAGGATGAAGGTAACCTTGAATTATAGAATTTCTCTGATTAAAAGAAAAAAAAATTTTTTTAATTACAACAGCCTAGGTTCAGGGATCAAGCAGGATAATAATTGTAGAAAGTTTAATTTTAGACAATTTACAAAGTTCTATGCAAAACACGTATCTGGGGAGAATCTCACGAAAACAAATAGAAAACCAGAAATGTAAGCACCCTACCTGCATCAAAATCTTACTGTGCTGTCTCACCCATTCACTCAGCCTCCCCTGACTCTTCTTGGTCCTCATGGCCAATGTGGGTGTTAAAGTACATCCTGCATCCCAATCTCTGTGAAGTTGACAAACATGACGACTTTGGATCCTGGAATTCTGGAGAAATCCAACTTAAATGAACTAAAATGACTAACGTGTTGATCCTGCTTCCAGTCCAGCAGAGTGTTGATGTGAGGACCCTCGTCACATGGTGCTATGTGCTTGGTTCAAATATACCACCAAACATTGAAGGCCACTTAGTGAATGACTAAGCTAAGAATATGCCTTCCTCATGGCAGGATCTCCAGCTTGTTCAAATGAGTGAAAATTGGAACAACTTTGGTCAGATCAGCCTAAAGGGGAAATGGGGATGGTGGGGCCTCTGACATCCTCAGTAGTGTTGGCTCTCAAGAAAAAATGGGAGGCTCCCGACTATAGGTGGGGTAGAAGGGTCCATTTCAAGTCACTAATTCATAAACCACAACCTCACAGGAAGTCCTACACACCACAGCTGAGGAGCATGGCACCCATCTGGCCTTCGACTTAATCTGAACCCACCAAGATCCCCAAAACATCACAGCATGGGTGCTGATGCTGCCGGTGCAAGTGCGGCTCCTAAGGGGGAGCTGGTGTGACTGGTTCTCTCCCAACAGGATGATGCTTTGATTGATGTTCGTGCTGTATTTCTTTTCCATTGGCTGAGGAGTTCTAAGGGTTCTAACACATGGAGCACAGCTTGGTTGTCTATACACTAATGTTAGTTTTTAATGACGTAATATGTGAATAATTACCGTGTCCACAAAGGCAGTCCCTGTTTCTCTTTTGAAAGCTGTTAAACGAGCTGCAGGGCCTGACCTTGATATTGATACTCGGAGTGTTTCTCACCTACCTTCCATGGAAAAGACATTAAGGCCTTGGATGTGTAACTAATTCTAAGAGCCAGTCCTTCAAAGTCCCTTAAATTCATTGCACATACTGACCGTCAAAGGGGCTACTTCATTAATTACCTACAGTGTGACTATCAAATTTGTTACGAGATTATAAAATAAG
Source organism: Grammomys surdaster (assembly GCF_004785775.1). NCBI lineage: Eukaryota > Metazoa > Chordata > Mammalia > Rodentia > Muridae > Grammomys > Grammomys surdaster. The sequence continues at coordinate 1,378,050 of NW_021604632.1, forward strand.
GAAACCAATAATTAGAGGTCTCCTCTTTCAAAAAGAAAAGAAATTTAAATTTTTATAAGGAAGAATTTAGAAATTCAGGGTCTAGAAATGGAAACTACATAGAATATATGTATTTTGCCCCTAGGTTTTAGATTCAACTGTGACAAGCTGTCAGTGACTGAATTTTTTTTTATTACCTGCCAGTTATAGAGGATATTTCCATTGTTTAGCAAAGTATAATTTGGAAATCAGTAATACTTTATTAATTACACCAATAAATTTCTATTGAAAGCGTATACATTTAAAAAGAGTTAAGACCATCCACAGGCATATTTTCCTTCCTTACCCTGTTTGATGAATTTTTATGGATTAAAAGGGGAGTAGGAGCAGACGTGTACATTGAACTGTCACTAGTGATTGCAATTCCTAGAAAGCATCAGGATCGCTTCATTCAGAGTCCAGGAGCTAGCCCTTCCTCTACCTGAAGACGCTATACAAAGGCCTGTCTAAGGAGGCATCTTTTCCCCTAGGAGACAGGACAGAGCTATATTCTCAAAGGAGCACAGGATGCAAAAAAAAAAAAAAAAAAATTACAAAGGCAACATCCAATGGCCTGGGATGGTTTTTAAGCAGAAACCTACTCTGTTCCCCTAAAAGAAAACAAAGCCAAGTGCAGGACCATCCCTGTGTACAGGTCACATCATCAAAGCATGGATACAGGTCCTTAACCATCACACACCCTCAGTCCAGCCCAGCCCTGAAATCACCCGGCGCTGCAGCACTCTTCTCAAGCTGAGCACTTCAACACTGGCCTAAGTGGGAAGCCAGGTGCTCAGGGTGGCAGCTGTGTTAGCACAGAGAGCATGTCCCCACTTAGTTCCTAAAGGGCGATAGAAACAAGACCAGGAGCAAATCCTTCTGAAACTTATGTACCATAAGAAGGCCAGCCCCATAAGGCAGAACCACCATTGATGAGTCCTCATGATACTTAGACAGGGTTGTACATAATAGGTACTCGGTAAGTTGGTGTGTTCTTGCTGCTGCTGCTGCTGCTGCTACTACTGTTTTTCTGTTCTCGGTGGTGGTGGTGGTGGTGGTGGTGGTGGTGGTGGTGGTGACAGAGTATCATATAGTTCATTCTAGCCTGGGATGACCTTGAACTCCTGATATTTTCTCCACCTTCAGAGGGCTGGGATTACAGACATAAGCCACTGCAGCAGGCATATTAATATTCATCATGAGGGTCTCACTGGACAGCTGCTGTTTATCTGAACAGCACCCATTGTAGAGAACATCTTCTGTTTGCAGGACAGTTGTTACACTGTGAACTGAATCCCTCCACGGAACACACACACAAAAGAGGCTGAGCCGAGGCCTCTACTCTGAGCACTTTACAGGAGGTGATGTGAACGCAGTCAAGGTACAGTGAGGTGATAGGGACCAGTGAGACAGCGTAGCGGGTAAGGATGCTGTTGGCAAACCTGACGACAAGTTCAATCCCCAGAGCCCACATGGTGGAAGGAGAAAACCAAAGCCTGAAAGTTGTCCTCTGATTTGCACACAGGCATTGGGGCATACACACACACACACACACACACACACACACACACACACAAAGAGAGAGAAAGAGGGGAGAGAGAGAGACAGAGAGACAGAGACAGAGACAAAGAGGGAGAGAGAGAAGTATATAAGTATATGTACATTAACACATATATGTACACACAAGGAATAAATAAATGTAAATTTTATTGAGGCCATAAGGAAAGCAAAAATACCTGAAGTGCTTTGGAGAAATGGAGGAGTTGGAGACAGACACAGAGAAAAGATAATGTGAAGGGATGTGAAGAGATGCCTGTGCTGACAGAGCAACGGCTGGAACTGCGACCACAGCCAGTGGATTTCTTACAGGGATGCGCAGCCTTCCGGCTTCTCTGAGCCACACCATAATCTGCAAAGTTCACTTTTAAGTACCTTAAAATCTAGCTATCAAAACACACACACAGAGACACACACACACATGCCTTTGCAAACACATACACACACGAATCACACACATCCCATTATATATTAAGTTTACAATTGTGTGTTGGTCTACCATGTACTGCTATCCTGGGCTACATGTGTCCTTCAAGATGCACCTGTCATCACGTCTAGAATCTCTGAGGAAGAATCCTTTGTTCCAGGTTTCAGCTGGACCCTGGCCCTTCCCCACACCTTGGTTTCAGATTTCTAGCAGGATATAACACAGTGTCCTAAGCCACCAGTTCCTGGAACTTGTTAGAACTGTCCTTGCAAATAACGTGTAAGGCCCCAAAATTGACAATCAACTGGGACTGGTTTGTAGTCCTCATACCCTTTAGCCTGAAGGACACCTGGGATGATGTCCTTTAACGTCTCCGAGAGCATGAGGAGACGGAAGAGCGGGGCAATGGGTGGGCAGTATTAGGTGTCTCTCCCTTGCACCACTTCAGGTGCTCCCAGCTTCTTCTTACCCCACTGACTACAACCACAACCCCTCAAAGTCTTCAGCTAGCTCCAGACAACAATTCTAGCCACCACCACCCCCCATTTCCAATTCTGGAAGTCCCCTGACTAGATCATCGTAGCCCTACAGAAAGCTGCTTGGCGTGCCAACACACTATGGGGCCACAGTGGCCTGAAAGAGATGAACACCTACAGACAAACACCTCTCCTTCTCCACAGACAGCTCTCAGATTCGTTCCCCGGGCTCCTCAGAAATCCCTTCCCGGAAGAGCCCCTGTAGCACTGGCCCAGCGCAGAAACAACATGCTCACATATCCTTTCCCCCATCTCCTTGCTGAATTCTCACAGCCTCTGTCGGGTTCTCTGAAATCACAGCTTAAACGATTTGAAGTCTGCCTTTGGCTCAGGTTCTCCCTTTGAGGGAACAAAAGCTAAGAGATAAAAGACAAATTCTTAAATCATTCCCATAAAAAATATAACAGTTCTCATACAACTTGAAATTTTAAAAAGGCCTACCCCCATACACACACCAACTTTGGATCAGTTAAATACTGTGTCTTATAGAATTATGTCCATCGCTTCTGGGTCTACCCTTAGAGCAATGATTCTCAACCCTCCTAACTCAGAATAGCAGATATGCAACCCCTGTGAAAGGGGGTCATGTGGCCCCAAAGGGGTCATGACTCACGGTTTGAGAACCACTACCTTAAAGTATGTTAAATGTATCTCTGTCCCTAGTAGCTATCAGAATTAATTTATATAAATCTCTCCTACCAATCCACTAGCCATTCGCTCTTTCTTTAATGGTATGTCCAGAACAGAAACTTCAGCAAGCTTTCAGCTTATCTGTGCTTCATCCAGAAAAGAATAGAATAGTCTAGATCAGTGGTTCTCAACCTGCAAATTGCGACCCTAAGACCATCAGGAAAACAAACTTTTACTTTATGATTCATAACAATGGCAGAATTCCAGTTATGAAGTACCAATGAGAATAACTTCGTGGGTGGGGATCACTGCAGCATGAGGAACAGTATTAAAGGGTCACAGCATGAGGAAGGTTCAGAACCATGGCTCTAGATGTCTATTGCCATGGCCACATGTGTGCAGATGCCTGCAGAGTCCAGAAGAGGGCGTCAGATCCTCCTGAAGTTGGAGTTACTGGCAGTGGCGCGCTGCAGGATGTGGGCGCTAGGAACCAAACCGGGTCCTCTACAAGAGCAGCAAGTGCCCTTAACCACTGAGCCACCTCTCTAAGCCCTGTTTACCTTTATTTTCAACAAACCGTGATCCTTTGAGCCCACTGAAGGTACAATGAATGGTTTGTCTACATCACAGGCCGCATTGCTGAGAATGTTGAGAGCTGCGCTCTCGGCAGCTGCCTGGTGGGAGCATCCTGGAGCAGCTGTAGGTAGAGCTGCCAAATGCTGATTGAGCCCTCGAAGCTGGCTCTCTCCATTTGCTCCCCTTTCACATCAGTGGAGAGGCGCATTAAACACTCCACTCTGGCTCTCCCGCAGGGCAGCGCGCAGGCTTCTAGCAAGCGTGATTACTGTCTACCGGCAGTTCAGTGATTGCTACTGTAGTCAGGCAGCCGCCTGCTGGCTTCTCGGGGTGGGCTGCCCCCAGTGTGTTCCATTGTCATTCTCTGGGGCGAGGAGAATAAATAAGCTTTTGAAAGACTCCCACTCAGGAGGTATGGCTCCGCAAAACATACTTATTTCTTAGAAATGACTAATCACTCTTCAGTATCCCCTATTCTCCCATGCCAAATCATGGATACCAGCACCGCCGACAAGGAGTCTGTGCTTGGCCACCACAGAAGGGTAACTGCCAGACTCGGCCTGTGCATCTTCCTCCTGTGGTCGACACATCTGTATTTGGAGTCAACAAGATCACATATACCTCTGCTGCTCACTGAGTTCTAAGGACTCTTTAAAAAAAAAAAAAAGGTTGCATCTTTCCAATATCTGTTGGCAAATATCCTGGCCTGGTTCTTAAAAGGGAAAGCAGATTTAATAAAATTAAGAGGAAATATTTCACTGAAGACAGAATAATTAAAAGGCATAGTGTACCATCAGTAAAACTAGGCTCCTGTGGGAGTATGGGAGGGACCGGTGCTGGCCTGTGTGATCGTTTTCACTTCTCCTGTCTAACCTTTGACAAAGATGGAGCAGCCCTTCACCCAGCTGGCCATCACCAACCTGCCAGGCAGTGTTCATCTCTACGACCATAGGAAAGCTGGACCTTTCAAATGCATCATCTTTCTCTTGACCTAACTGACACAGCTCAGTCCCTCAACAGGACCGATTCACCTGTTTCTTCCTCTTCCTCTTGTGAATTCCCATGGTCACACACTATAGAAAAGACTCAGCTCTAAAATACAGGTTCGAGACCTGCTTGGACTAGAGTGAGTTCAAGGCCACTCCGAGGAACAGAGCAGGACCCTGTCACCAGACATATTTGCTTTCGACTGGCGATACAGCTCAGTTGCGGTGCACACCCAGCAGTCCTGATGTAATGGGTTCAGTCCTCCAAACAGGAAACAACAATGACAAGAAAGATATGGCTGTTGCTACAGTAGAGCATTCAGAACTGAAGCTTTGCCAAACTCCCTCCAATATCAACTGGCAACTTTGTGCAGTCAAGAAAACCATGTCAATGTTTATGAAACTGTCAGGGTGGCCATGACAGTTGGACAGCTGTCCCTTCGGAGGTCAGCTTGTAGACCTCAAACTCACTCGAGTATTCTTTCCCTGTGTCAGTTAACGGTGTGTTCTAAGAAAAGAAAAAGGAAAAGAGATGTCTCTTCGTGTTAACATATATTTGAAATTATCTACCATTAAAAACAACAATGAGAAGAAAATAAGTTTAAAATTCTTATCCTAGAAATAAAGCCTTAAGCCCATGATGGTGGTGGTGGTGGTGGTAGTGGTTGTGGTGGTGGTTGTGGTGGTGGTGGTGGTGGTTGTGGTGGTAGTAGTAGTGGTTGTGGTGGTTGTGGTGGTGGTGGTGGTGGTGGTGGTGGTAGTAGTGGTGGTGGTGGTGGTTGTTGTGGTTGTGGTGGTGGTGGTAGTGGTGGTGTTGGTGGTGGTGGTTGTGGTGGTGGTGGTTGTTGTAGCAGCAGCCAGTTACAAAGCATGCCTTTAATCCTAGCATTCAGGAGGCAGAAGCAGATAGATCTAAGTTCAAGGCCAGCCTGGTCTATAGAGTGAGTTCCAACACAGCCAGAGTTACACAGACAAACCCGGTCTCAAGAAACAAAAACAAAATGAAAAAAAAAAGGCCTTAACACAGAGATTCTTAGTGGGTGGTCACTCACAGGATGCTAGACAGATGCTGTGCTGGTGGCTTTGTTTCTGTGGCTGTATTTTTTTTCTGTCTGACCTCTTACAACTCCAACTGGCTGGGGTCTTGGGGCCCACTTCTCAGAAAAAGAAGCTAAGGCTTCAGATAAAGAACATAGTCTAGACTCCCAGAGTTAACAAACTGGAAAATACAGAAATAATAATAATAATAATAATAATAATAATAATAGATAAAAATTCTAATTATCTATCTAAGTGGCCATCTTTAACCCAAAAGCAAACTAGAAGTCTGCATTTATTCATACTAAAATTTTACTTTCCCAAGCCTTCATTTTTGTTGTTGTTGTTTTCTTAAAGGTTTAGTGTGTGTGTGTGTGTGTGTGTGTGTGTGAGAGAGAGAGAGAGAGAGAGAGAGAACACTTGAGTGTATTACGTGTACCATGCACATACAGAAGGCCAGAAAAAACCATCAGGTCCCCTAGAACTAGAGTCACAGGTGTTGCAAGCTACCATGTGGTGCTGGGAACCAACCCAGGTCCTCTGCAAGAGCACCGAATGCTCTAACCACTAAGACTTCTCTCTGGCCCACACTTCATCATGTTAACTGGAGTTTCTAGTTGTTAGAGTGGAAGAAGACATTTCCCCACTGCAGATGTTTTCCTGGGTGAATCTTCTCCTTTTGTATCTTGATCCCTCTTGTGGATCTCAAGCACTCTGCTCATGAGAGACTAGCACCTCAAGTGAGTTGGAATCCTGAGAGCTTGGATCAGACATGAAAAGCCTTGCCTCTCTTTTCACAAACACACTCAGCTCTACCCCCATGTCTTGTGCATGCAGCAGAGACAGGCTCTGCCAACCGGAGGGCACTGGCCCAGTTCAGTGCTGACCTACCGCCCTGTCTACTTCTGCTGTTTGGTAACGACTTTCTGACAGCCTGTCAATGTAAGCCAACTACAACAGTGATTCCAGAGATGTTTCATTCCTCAGTTGGTCTCATTTCTCCCTTAGCTTATAGCTCAGAAGGAAAATGTATATGATGGGTCTCTCTAACCCTAACGCTATCGAGTTTGCAGACCCGTCTATGCTGAGGTTTTGCCAGTAAGAGTGAAAATCTGTGTCACTGAGTTATAATTCAAATCAGTCCAGAACTGTAACATGCTGATGTGGCACCATTAGACCCAAACAGGTCCAAAGCCACATCGTGATGGCTGGATGGGCAAGGTCACCCTCCACGTAGCCTAGAGCTGGGATACACCTGCCATAAATTAGGATCTACTTCACAAGTGAATATATTTCTCCAGGTGTGTGCATGTGAGTCCTTGTTTTCCTTTAACACTGTAATTTTTAAGAATCAGGGGCATATCATGAAACCCCAGGCTCTGTGAAAGATTCCATTATCAGAGTCGCCGCTGTTGAACCTTTTACCCAGATGTAATTTCTTACATGTTACAACAAGTTTGGCACGCATTGTGAATTTCAGCCAAGGTTGATAAAGTTCAATAACTCGGCTAACCAACCGTGTGTGCGGCTCATTATAGGGGTAATAAATAGATTCATCACGATGGACATGAAGAAGCCCCAGGAAAGTCGGATGCCATTGCCGGCATGCCTCATAAAAGCAGCTTTGGGGCCTTAATGTAATTTTATATGTGGCCACTATATCTACCCGCCATTCAACACACCATATACATATATATGCCTGCATATCTAATAATCAGCCAGACACGCTTGCAAGCTGAACTCGTTCTAGACACAATGGCGGATCTTCTATCGTAGAGATCTAAAGCTGCATTAATCTGCCCACGTTAAGGGTTCTCTCCTCGACAAGGCAGACCAAGCAGAAAGGTAACCTGACAGATATTATCGACAGACATCGCTTTTATTTATCTTTTGTTGGGTCAGGTTTGGTGAAATGTTTAGGGTTTTTTTAAAAAAAATAAAATAAAATCTTTATTGATAAACAATTCACATAGCATACAATTTCCCCGTGATATAGATTCAATGGTTTTCAGTGTGGCATGTAAAGACATCATCACTTTCACTACTAAAACAGTTTGTGACAATTTCATATATAAAGTGGGAGGGGGAACTGGTTTAGATAACTAAGAGCCTTGGCTGAAGGAAAGAAATCTAAGTTTACAGAACAAAGAGATGCAACATTCAGATGTTCAGTGAAGCTGGCCTCTGATGTCTGAACACCACTAACAACCTATAATTTACTCAGATCACAAACTCAAGCGAGTAGAGAAATGAAAACCTAAATTTTCTGTCCTGTTGTCATCTCTTGTATGGTCCTAAAAGGAAACTCTACTGCAGACATCCCAGAGAATGCAAGCACACGCTTCCCAGGAAGGAACTGTGGCATCCAAGGCAGACAGTGGGGCGGGAAGGGCTACACACTAAACAGGACACAAAAAGAACATGGGCTCTTGTCCGACGATGGGCTGGGCTCTGGTTGCTCCTTGGTAATTCACTATTCATGAGTTGCTGCAATGCTTGCTTTCCCGAATTCTAAGAAAGGAAGCCCGGGGGAGCACGTGTGCCCTCCATTCATAGCATGTCCTGCTCTTAGACTACAGGGGACAGGCCGCATTTAGATTGTCTGGCACGCAGGTGACACTGTCTCTCCTGTCCTCTCCCCATCTCCTGTGTCAGCAACATCGTAAGTCACCAAAAATCACTCTCTTGCTTCTGTTTAGTGCTCCCTTCTGACTCCTCTGTGCACACTTCTCCACGGCGGGATTACCCTGTGACGACACTATTAATAGCCTCAGACTCGCCCGGTTCTGTTCACCTCTAACACAGACAAAAACATGATCGAGCGATCTCACACAAAAGCTATCGGCTTAGCTCGGCAAGTAAAACATTCTGTGTGATGAGTTCTAAGCAGCACCTAAATTATCATTACCTGAATCTAATAATGGAAATTTGTAACTCTGCAGAGAACAACAGTAGAGTGATTTATGTTCTCAAGCAGTCGGCAACTGCCAAAATCTTCCAAGAGCTTAAATACTGTAATGGCAAGCACTGATGTGTCCGAATAAAAGTAAGAGATTCAACCCAACAGGATGAAGAGAGCGGCTGGGGTTGGACTCTGAACGCTGTGGACTAGGAAAAGTTACCAAGTCTCTTCATAGCAACGGAAGTTGAGTGTATCTAAAGAGGAGAGACCAACAGTTCACGTAAAGCAGCAGGTGTTACTAAGAACAAGGTACTAGCCCAGGACTTTCCCAAAGTTCCTACTGTCTGCAGCAATACCCAGCACTGAGGATAGTTTCATTCCTAAGGAAGACTTCTGAGAGCATCCACTAGCAACCGTCACTGCTAGCACGTGGATGCTGACAGTCCATGCTCAAATTCAAGCAAATGCTACAGACCACATTATGGCTTACTTCTCTGTATTAGTCACAAGTTAAGTCCCCCCACCCCCCACCGCCTGAGAATACTCCTGTGTGTCTGCACGCTCACAGGCATGAAGGGGTGAGGGAAGGGGGGCCACTATGTAGCAACTCCCAAGGGAAACTGTTAAGAAGCATTTAAGAAAACGCATATGGTGTTCTAATATCTGAACAAGAACCACACCGTCTGCAGAGACCGTGGAAGAATTTACAGCCTATTGACTGTAAATTCGGAAAGCCTTATTTCTAATGCACCAACTCTGTACTGATTTGTTCCCTTGTGGGTTCAAGCTCGGCTCTGCAAATGCATCCCCTGCCCTTGTGAGCTGGCTTCTCTATGATGAGGCTCCTGTGTGTGCCATGCAAGCAGAGGTCTCCAGCAGTGGGATCCATTTAAATCCATCTGTGGGACGGTCTTAGAAATCACTCCTGAGTACTTCTCTCTGGACAGCTTAAACAGAACACAGAGTTTTAAAGGAGTATCCTTTGAAAAGTGAAACACTTTTAAATTCTTCACTCCACACAAGACCACCTTTATGACAACTGGACTATGAAATCCAGGTCACTCCCTGAAGATTGACTATGCCATCCTGATTTAGTTTACTTCTCCATATACGTAACAGGTCATAAAAAGTTTGCTTGGAATGCGAGGATTCGGATATTATCCAGCACCATAGCAAGTATCCCCGCAGCCCTGGTGGAATGCACAACCATGAATTGCAACTCCACGCTCCTCCCTCCTGCTTTCAAATCCTGTGCTCCGTAGTAACTGCAGCATTGGAAGAATGACAAACGGAGTGACGCCAAGAATTATGGCAATTATAAAACCTCCTTACAGACTGTCAGATCCACAGCCAGCATTAGCAGAGATCAGCTACCCCATCGGGCCTCAAGAGCCCAGGGCTATGATGAACTCCTCCCACAGAGCGAAGCCTGGCAGCTCACTATAGGAAACCTGGAGAGAAAAGTAAAGGCTATCTGGCCATGAAATCAAGCAAGCGACCCTGCCGCTCAGCCCAGCTACTCGCTCTCAGCACACACTAGGTGACAAGTCACTGCCCAGGTCAGAAACAGGAACTTGAGGCTGCTGGTGACCTTTTTTAAAAGTGCAATATGCCTGCATGCTTATTAACACAATGTGAGCAGCAGAACGGTGGTGAACAGACATCCCAGAATAAGTGATTACACCGGATCACAGATCACACACTGCTCAAGTTCACGGTGACTCTGCACTCATCCCAGACCTGTCCTCCACGCTGCACTCCTTTGTGGCCACTCGGACATATGTGAGACAAGGCTTAGGAAAACTTAGACATCAACACTGATTTAAAGAGCAGCCTCTTCTGGCAACTGTTCTCTTTGAAGTAAAGACTCTATTTAGTGATTTCAAGTGTGAAGAGGAGAGGGAACCCTTTGTCTGTGTCTTTAACTGCAAAGGGAAAAATGCAGGATGTAAGAAGTGACTCAGAGGCATATATATACATGCATACTCAGAGAAACCACACACAAACACTGTCAAGCAAATCAATCGAAATGCTCTGGAGAAGCACAAAGATCCAGTTGCTAGCATTCCGAGTTGTCTGCACCTCCCTGAGAATAGAGGTCAAAGCTGGTTCTACACTGCAGACCAAGCACCCAGTACTCAACTAGTTCCCAGTAGTTAATACGCTTATATTGAACACATAGAAGGCTGAGTAAAGGGGGCTCTGAGTTTGTGGGTAGGTCTAGAGAAACTTGCTTCACAACCAAGTCACATGACCACACACAGCAGGGAAGTAGCCTGCAGGGGGCAGCATTGTTCAATAAGCACCAAACACTGTCAGCAGAGGGTTTAGTCAGCTAGGGCTGCAGTGACAAGTGCTCCAGACTGGGGCTGCCTTCAGGAGCAAACAGCTTTCTTACATCTGTAACTGAGCGGAGAAGTCCAAGGTCAGGCTGCTGACTTAGTGGGGCTTTTGGAGAGAGCCCTCATCCTGCTTTCTAGGCTATCTTCTCATATCACACCATACCCTCACTAGACAGAAAGAGAGCTTGCTCTCAGGTCCTGTCTTGAAAGGGTACTAATCCTATTCACACAATGCCCTGGGATTTCATCACATGCCTGAGGTACCGCCTCCACTCAGGGTCACTCAGGAGTTTAACACACTGGGAGCATCTGGTCCAAAACAGTAACTCTGATATCTCAAATTCCTCAGAACTTTAGATTTAAGTAAAATATCCTGATTTTAACATGTTGGTAAGAAAATAAATAAATGAGTAAAATGGGCCATTAGTTTTTACCTGTTCTAAATGAAAACTAGGAGCTCTGCTCTTAGCTAAATACCCTACACATACACACACACATATTGTACACACACACAATATATATAGTATTTGTACATATATGTAAATATATATACACACACATTACACATGTGTATCATGTACACACACCATACACACATGCACACAGACCATACACAGGCACATACATACCACATACACACACATATACAACTATACACATGTGCGCACACACTACACACATGTGCATACATGTGCACATGCACACAGACCATACACAGGCACATACATACTACATACACATGTACCTGTACACAAGCGTCTACACTGCACACACATGCACACACTGCACACATAGAAATGTGCAGACACACATGCACCTCCTCACATATACATGATCACACACATCAGTCACTGGATTCCAAAGGACTCAGCAGCAGATGACATAGCTTGAGTTTTAGGTCTGTGTGGACCTTCCTGTCCTGGATAATCAGACTGGTAGATCTGCAATGCCAGAGGACTGCTCCCAAAACTCAGACATAACTTTTCTAGGTAAAATTTCCTAGTACAGAGGTCCATTGAGGAAAGAAGTAGAGAGGGACAGAAGTTCTTAAAGCTGTCACAGTCTGGATGTGAAATGGCCCCCCACAGACAGGTGGCTGAACATCTGGTCCCCAGCTGGTGATTCTGTTTTGAGAGGTTACAGAGCCCTTTGGACATAGGATCTTGCTGACAGAGACAGGTTAGGCATGAGGGGCAGGCCTTGAGGACCAGAGTCCAACTGTACTTCCAGCGGGAGGTCAGTTTCCTGATCCATCAAATATGAACAAGGCATACTGCAAGCTCTTCAGCAACCGTGCCTCCCCCACCATGGGGGAACTTTACCCCCTGGAACCCTGAGCCTAGAATCACTTCTGTCAGGATTTGTCACCATGACAAGAAATGTACCTAATAATCTGATGCTAAGTTTTTGGGACAACACATTAGTTTCTGTCCTAGGTACAGTAATGTCCCTCCTCAGACAATGTTGACACCCTGATCACCTGACATGGCAAAGGGGATTTTTGACAATGGGGCCAAATGAAGGGTCTTAAAATGGAGGGAAGGTGATCTTGGATTATGGGGGGAGAGGAGAAATTCTGAATATCATCACAACAGTTCATAGATGGAGGCACTGAGTAGCTAGACCACACTGTAAGAATGGGTGAATGGAGTGATGTACCGGAAGGTTAGAGGGTGGAGGATGGGGCTATGAACCAAGGGTCATAGGCAGCCACTAGGAGCTTTAGGAAAGGGAAGGACCCCCACCCCAGAGCCTCCAGAGGGACAAGCTCTGCTACACCTTGACTTCAACCCAGTGAGAGGAACTTAACTTCTGACCTCTGTATCTGAGGTGCAGAAACTTAGTTTGTTTCAAGCTGGTAGGTACATGATGATCTTTCACAGTGGTGACAGGAAATGAACACTAAATAAACAGGGAAGGACCATGCGACCGATACTGCATATACGTGCACAGTCTGGTTAGTCAGTCTCAGAGTGCCTGGTGATGACGCACAGTCCCGACTGGCTCCATCCCTGATCAAGAGGAAAATACAAAGGAGGGACAAAACGCAGGGGATGCTGGCCAAGCAGCAATTACACTTGGTGAAAAAGGAGCCTCGTGCACGCAGACAATCGGCTCTGCAGGCGGAAAAGATGGTGTCTCTTGCCAAAAATCTGACTTGGCTCCTGGCTGAGACCTCTCTTGGAATGGATGTGTTACAGCACTCTTGATGTATCCGATACTCGGTTTGGTAACTGTTCCCTTCTGAACTCAGAAGGGAAACGTCTTCACTAACAGATAAAGCTGTAATGGCATGGAGTTTGTTTTGTTCTGAGGTTTGTTTTGTTTTTTGTTTTTTTTTTTAACACATTGATGATCTCTCGGCTGAGACAAGCTTCTTAAAGCCAGCTGCCAAACTGAGAGATTACAGCTGGTTATTCTACAAGACGGCTGCACAGTAGAGCACAGTGCAGTTAGAAAACCAAGGTTCTGGGCAATGAGAAAACTTTGAGCTTCATCCTAACAGACATGGGTAGCGAACAGTGAGTCCCCTCCTTTTGTTTGGTTTTGTTTCTTTCTCATCGTGTGTGTGTGTGTGTGTGTGTGTGTGTGTGTGTGTGTGTGTTTGCATAAATGTGGGCACATGTGTGAATATGTGTGCATGGTGTATGGAGGTCCATGGTCGCATCAACCCTCTACCTTACTCACTGAGGCAGGGACTCTCAGTCAAACCCAGAGCTCACTGATGATATGCCTAGTCTCACCCTCTCAGGCTGAAACGGCTGGTGGGCTGCTAAGCCCACTGGCATTGACTGTGAAGACTTGAACTATGGCCCTCAGGCTTGCAAAACAAGCATTTAACCATTGAGCCATGTCCCCAGCTCTTTAGGGGGTCCCTCCTTTTGAGAGATTTATTTTCATCCTTTGCTTCAGGTCATGAGGAAAAACTTCCAGAATCAAGGTGGGACTTGCAATTGGTTTTATGTCCTATCAGAAGAAAGCACCCAGGTCGCATAAGAATCCTGCATCTCCCTCTGAACTGGCATCATGCTGTAGACAGACCGAAGGCTTAGAAAACTAAAAGGTCACCAGCAAGAAACCATATGGCCCAAGAACTGACATCACTTCCACCTATGAACACCCAACACAGCTCCCCCAGGGAGTTCCTGGATGTATGAGTAATCCCCCCTTTAAGTTTCCGCTTCTAACCCTCTGGATATCACTGCACCCTATACAGGTCAACATCTGGTTAAGACTTTCTAGATATGGCACCAAACCAGCTGCAGTGCACACAGTCCAGTCCCTCAACATCTGCCTCCCTTCAGCCAATGCCTGAAGCAACCTCTCAGCACCCCTAATGAAAAGCTATCAAGAGCTCCTAGAATGTTCCATCTACTAAAGGAATTAAAACACTCTCTTTCTCTTCCAACCTTCGAGGCTCTTTCCTATAGCTGTGAGGCTATGTGCCTCCACAGCCATAAGCACCCTTATCCTAAAGGCCTCTGCAGCACCACACTTCTGTCCATTATTTGATCCATGCAAAAACAGAGACAGACAGGAATGGTGGCACATGCTTGGGACTCTGCAGTCAAAATCAGCCTAGATTACACAACCCCCATCTTAATGGGGAAAATGGGGTCACTGAGATGGCTCAGGAAGTAAGAGCGCTCACCATCGTGCCTGATAACCCAAGCTGGATCCCTGAAACCCACCTAGTGGAAAGAAAGAGAAATGACTCTTTAAAGTTAGCCTCTGACCATAGGCACGGGACCATAGGCACGTCTGCATGTGCGTGCACACAAACACGCACATGCACAAATAAACGTAACTTCGAAATGTTTTAAGAGACAGAGAAGTTATTGTCTCTGTATTTTACAAATGGAGAGCCTTATGTTTAAAATACTAAAGTGGCCTGCCCTGGGTCACTTAACAAGTTAACTGTGATCCCACTAGTTTTCTCCCTACTATGTCCCAAGAGCCTCCAGTCAAGGTCCTGAACCTCTGGGTGCTGAGGAAATAGCACACCAGCACTGACTCATTCTTGCATACTCCAGGAGAGAGGAACTGTAAACCTGGACACTTAGTCTTAATACAGCAGGCAGCCCTGCAAACCATCAGTTACATGACTGACTGTCCTAATGAAGTGTCCTAATGAAACAACCATGATCTGATTCATACAAAGGCTAACGGTTCAAGTCCCTCCAGTCCCCCCTTCTGTGGTATTCTTTTTGCTCCCAGGCTACAGAAAATCAACCAGGCAGCCCCTCATTGGACTTGGACTTTGCTTTTTTTTTTTGCTAGATGATAAAGGTGGGGATATACCTTTTCAAACTAAAGACCAGTCAATGCCTACCACGGCTGTTCAAAAAATCAAAAAGACGATCCTAGGACCAATGCAGAACTCCTGTAGCAGCTTCGGGAGGACCTCAAAACGCACAAAGCTTGCAAACACCAAATTGATATAAGGTCTCATTCTGGACCCTGGCATCCACTGCAGAGATCAGGGTAAGTGTCTGCAAGGGACAAAGATCTCTATCCGGGACAACTGGACAGAGGCGGAAGGAACTATCTGCGTTGCCCAGGAGCTGGAGGAAGTCACCTGGCCTGAGTCACTCAGGTAGGAAGAGGTGAGCAGATTAGAAACTAGGTCACGCCTGCTTCCAGAGTCAGAGCTCCTCGCCTGCCCCTCTCCAGACTGAAACCCGCCACCAATCAAGCCTGCCCTGCCTGCTGTCAGCAGAGCTATTTTTGGCATTGGTACAATTTCACTACGTGGGAGCCAGGCTCATCACATGAACGAATGCACGGAAGAACTCCAGCGTGGTGTTACTAGCTTTAACAGATGGGGGGTGGGGACAGCAAAGCCCAGAACCACCAATTCCTGGCTATTATTTACCAGCCTCTCAAGCCCCACTGTGAGCTAGCCAGTGCTGAGCTGAGTGTTCCTCGTCCATGGAGTGCCCAGGATAGGTGTGGTAGTGGGTGTGCTAAGGAAGGCAAATAACTGAGAAGCCGAGAGGACTTCATGGAAGCAAGCTGGAAAGTCAGGCCGGCTTCTCTATGAATTGCCTCTTGATCACAGGATTGAATATGTACTTAGAGTAACGGACACTTTGAGATAAATTAACTTCTAAGAGAAAGGGACATTTTGAAAATTAAATTATACTGCATGGAACGAGCAATCAATCAGCAATCAATATGTATCTGATAGCCATGCATACAAAATGAAAAGGCAATTCATAAAAGAATAAGTACAAATGGCCAGACGTGAAGAACTGCTCCGTCTTAGGCATAATTGGAGGCAGGAGGATTTAATTGACAGGTTTTTCTTTTTTTTTTTTTTTTCTCTCTTAACGTCCCTTCCCAAGATTGGCAGGGACACAGAGCAACAACTGGCAATCAGATTGGTACAACAATTTAGGGGTACAGTGTCACAGATCAAGATATTAAGATTAGTGGGTAAATCCATCAACTCAGCAATTCTCCTTGCACAAAATAAGGCTGTAGAATGTCACAGATGGGGACAAGCATTTAATTGCAAAATGTCTGCCTCCATTCCATGGCTATTAAAAAGCTGGAATCTACCCAAATGTGCCACACTGGGGAAATAGCTGGAACCATACACTGGAATAGTATGCAACCATTTAAGAGGTGGAATATTTAATGGCAAGGAAAGATACATTTCACAGCCCAGTAGGAAAAAAAAAATCACAAAAGAAAAGAGGAAAGCCATTGCCTAGGATCATAGATGCTAAATTCTAGCAGTATGCTCTCAGCTGGTAAGGATTTTGAGTTGTTTGTTGTTGTTGTTGTTGTTGTTACTGTTTTTGTTTTGTTGTTGTTGCTGTTATTGTTTAATCTCTGTTTTTTACATTTCCCATAGAGGATACATTTAATCATAAAAATACATTCCAAATCGTTTAAATGAGAAGACGCTGAAAGCTAATTCCATGTAACACTTGGCCCCTTGTCCCTCAAAGGCTCCCATGCACACACCTGTCTCACGCTAGCCCACCATGAAGAATCCCAAGCAAGCATCCATGCCCTCTAAGCCCACCTGGGGCTTAGAAACTGCATTTGTCATAGCCCACCCTACAGCTCTACCCTTGGTCTCCAGGTCAGTTTGCTTCCAGACCTGGTTTCAGAGTAAGTGACCTTGACAGGGTATTTGTGCTTACTTCTCAGGTAAGGAAGGGGATAGGCACAGTGCACTAAGCCCCAGGCAGGAACTCCCAAGTATTCTGTACCTGTCCAAGGGCTGTGCACACTTAGGCTACCCATTTCACCTCTCTGTTCTCTTACTCTGGCGCCATTTTGATACAGCTGCAAGCACTGAGAGGAGAATTTTAAAAGACAAACAGCAGAGTCTTTATATCTAAAATGCCTGTCTGCATAATATTATAGCAATGCATAAACACTAATCTGGGATCAGTAAGTGTAAAGATAAGAGAGATGTGGTTTGACATTTCTTTACAACCGCACATGAACGCTGACTAACTCTGTTTCTGTGAGATCTGTTCAAACAAAGAGCCTAGCTCTGCTCACCTTGCTAATCGACCTCCACACAGCGAAGGTGAAGCCCCGGCTCAGTCTCCAGCCTCCTCTCCCTCTCACCTTTCTCCTCCCGACCCCCATCACCATCTCGTATACAAGCACAGCATCCAGATCTCCTCAGAATCTAGGATGGAAACATCACCTGGACTCCAGTGGCAGTTGTCTGAATACAGTGTACAACAGCATCCAAACAGAAAGAGAAGTTAGACAACCTGATCAACGAACACCGAGGACCTGGGATGGGCAGCGCAGCTCATGCCACGCACATACCATACACAGCAGTGCGTGCTCTGTACCCCAGAGCTCAGTTTGGCAAATCACTGTGGGAGCTTCAAGGGAAATGGTGGACTTCTTGGTAACCTATGGGTACCTTCCATTAAGAGAGCCTCGAAAGAGGGGCCCCCATGCCCCAAATGCAATTTTGGAAAAAGTTGAGAACTCACATGGGGGCAACGTGTATGGCTGAAAAGGCATAAAACAGGACAAAACAACTTCACACCGTCGGGGGGGGGGGGGGGGGGGCCGGGGAAGGGGGGCGGTTCCCACCTGCCAGCGGCACCTTTATTAGCAAGTCTGCAATAATTCCCAAAAGCCATCTAGTTTTAACAGTTTATTTCTTAAATAATGAATACATCTGGACTTGAGCGAACTGAACCTCTTCACTCTGGTGGAATAGCTCCGTTCTGGTACAGGTACACACACCCATGGCCCTCCCATGTTCAAAAGAAAGGGAGAAGTCACTGAGAAAGAACATAACACACACAGCAGTATAAAACAGAGTTTCATCCTGTCTCCACTTAAAATCTGAAGGTAAATAGTTTATAAAGCCCAGCCTAAGTTCCTTTCTTCTGGGCCACAAGACCTGCTCAGACTTTAATGGTAATACCACACATACACACACACACCAACTATGCAGAGGACTGGCTGCCTCTTTCACAGTCTGGCTGCTGTGACTTCTTATTTAAGAAACAGATACCAAATCCAAAAGGACGCATTTTCTTCTAGTAACAGAATGCATAGTTCATAAACAATCTAATTAAAATACATTATATCACACTAGATAAGGCTGCTGGGCAAAAATAAATAAATAAATAAGGTCACTGAGGCATTCTAAATGAACCTTAAACACGGGCATTAATATTTAAATATTACAATCCCCACTTAGAAAAAGAAATCAGATAATTGATAGGCCAGCACACTCAAAACCGATAATGCCAAGGAACACTGTCCTTGTGTAATTTGGCGGAACAAGCTGCTCCCGGAATACAATGGAGCTTTTTGTTAAATGGACCTCTTCATCTTTGGCATTTTATACAAACAAAACAAAAGAGCAAAGCCAAGAAAGAGAAAGATGACACCGGTCCTAGTCTTCAGCCAGGGCTCTATCACTAAGACGGACGTGCCCTAAAAGATATGTTAGGGAAGGAAAGGGCACTATTTAACAAAAGGGAAAGCCAGGCTAGGCAACCAAGGAAGAAAACTATCAAAGTTCAACTATCTTGAAGGGCAACAGTGCCCTCTAGTGGGGAACAGTACAAACTCGATAAACATGGCTGCTTTTAGGTTAATCACAGAAAACAGCAAGGCTTGTTTTAGGACAAGTACTGTGCCATTCCATTTCATAAAGGCAGGGAAGAATAGAATCACTTTAATTGGATTTTATGTAGAACCATTTCCAAGTTTGCATGTGACACACCACCACACCTTAATACGGGAGAAATCAGATTTGTGAACATTTTCTTTAAATTAGGGGGTCTGTGCCACTCTGTCATTGAAGCATAGCGATAGGAGCTTAATTTATTAAACTGGCACTATAGAAAAGTGAAAACCCAAACCCAAGTGCAAATATGGAATTAACTGGGGTGTCACCGGGCAGACCCTTCTGAAACTCACCAGAGGGGTACCTGTGGACACATATACACGAGTATAGACTAATTTGGGGCCTGTGACTAATACACATAGTCTCTATACCTACTCTGCTCCTACCCAGGGTTAACCACATGACAGAAATTGCTGCAGCATTTCTAACTGGCCCCCAGTTTGAGTATTTAGCTTCCCAAGTACTATATTCACATGTGAAGTGGCTGTTTGACTCATAAAATAATAATTTTTAGTTTTTGTGTAATGCCAGTCAAGGACTCTTTTCAATATTGTCAAAAATCTCAAGTTTCCAACCAGGTGTGGAGAAGGCTGAGGCAGGAGAACTTCCCTGAATTGTAGGCTAGTGTAGGCTATGTCCGTCTCAAAGAAAAACAGCTTCCAATAGTTTCTCCAAAGGAAATAATTTCAAATCGCTTAAGCTTAAGAGAACCGTTGTTCTAGACATTTAATTAATTCCTTTGGGGTCTCTTGAGTGACTTAGGGGCTTCCCCTCTGCTTACTGAGTACAGCATTCCCAAAAGGAAGGAGATACCCAAGGTCCTATCAGCTCATATGTCATCAACAGGGAAAGAAAGGGATGGGGAATTCCAGGACCCCAAAACAAGGATGTGGGCTTTACTCAAGAAAGGGGATTACAGAGTAAGTTCAAGCAGCCCCAGCCTGGGCTCACAGATCTCTACAGTTCCTTAGAGAAGGTCAGTCCTGCTGCACGGTCTGGAAGGAAAACAGCTGAGAAAGGGCAGAATTTACTCTAGGCAGGAATCATCACAGTGACAATGTACAAGATAAAAATGTGGCACCAACTTCATGTCGGAGCATCAACACATGATGTAGGGACAGACCCTCTAAGCCGACACGTAAAGACACTCTACTGTAGGAATACTGCAGGGCTCTCAGCTTCAGAAGCTCATGCTTTTACTTTGCTTTAAAGAGAACAAACTGAGGGATAACTGACACCTTCAGCGTGTACCTCTTTTATCTCTGAGCGTGAACCTGGTGTGTGTGTGTGTGTGTGTGTGTGTGTGTGTGTGTGTGTGTGTGTACAATAAGGCCTGGGGTGATGATCACAATAATATAAATACTCTAAGAGAAAAGCTAGTTTTGTTTTTGTTGAATCAGGCCAGGCTATTTCAGAGGGAGACCACATGTATGATGCAGCCCAACATTATAAAGGTCCAGAAGGGGAAAGACTAAGCTCAGAAAGAAACTTAAATCAAATCTGAACCACTCCAGGCTTCAGACTGGAAGAGAGTTCTGTCGTTAGCACCGAACACCGGATTGTCTGATGTGCTCATAGCTGCTATCAGGTTCCCAACAGGGTTTGCCAAAAGCCCCACTGTTCCTTCAGAAATACGATGGCAATATATTGGTCTCTAAGAAGCATCACTCATATGGAACTCAAGTGCTCCTCTGACATAAAGATGGGCAGCTGCTGTCCTGCTCAAGGGACATGTGACTGCCTGTGTTAGAAGTGCTGCCTGACCAGCAAGTCAGCCTGAAGAGTCAAGGTGAGCAGCTTCCTTCTACACAGCTCTGTGCACACACAACCAAATCTGTGCAGACAGGCTTAGCTTAGGAAAATCCACGGGCCCCAGGAAAGTGGGAGACTCCGTAGTCTAAACACTAGATCTCCCCTTTCCTGAGACTCCCCGAGACTTAGATGCAGTCATCTCCGTGTTGAAGCCGTTTCCTTCTTATTTTTTTTTACAGAATCAGAGCCAGCCAGTGTGTAACTCCAAAGAGCCACAAGCTCCTGCCCCTCCTGCCCCTCCTGCCCCTCCTGCCCCTCCTGCCCCTCCCGCCCCTCCTGCCCAGCTGTGCTGCACACAGGGCAGTGAGCTCCTCCCTTGTCTACTGGTTAGCAGGCTCCGGCCTTGATCAGCTAGCAGCAGCTCTGGATGAAGGGATGGCTCCCCCTGGAGCCTGAGAAGCTGTTCTCCACTGAGGTCCACAAGCTACAGCTCTCAATCTAAAAGTCTTCAGGTTCAGAAAGCTGGTTAAACAAAGGTCAAGAGGAGAAGAGTGTTAGTTCCTGAGAAGACAATATTCTAATCTTGCAGCTCACTAAGGACACGGGTAGGGGTAGGTAAATCCTGGTGGGACAACCCTTCCAGCTACTCATGATGTGCTGGGTGCACTCTGCCTGTAGCCTGGGCATCCCTTTATCCCAGCCTCAGCTAAACTGGCTGATACAAGATGCTGAGGCAACCCTGCTTTGGGTTCAGCTGGACCACCCAGTGCAGTAAGAGTAAATGCTTTGAGTGCAGCCCCCACAGTAAAGACTTTTTGGGGGCCGCACGATCCCTACTGTAATCACTCAACTTCTGGTGGTACCCTAAATGGGCATGGCTGTGTTCCAATAGAAAACACCTACAAAATCAGGTAGGTCGGATTATACCCAGGGGCTGTAGTTGATCCACATCCAACCCAGAAAGCTGAATTTAGTTGACAGAGGTAAAGCCAGCTCACAACTGTAAAGAGAAGGACTGGGACCTGAGTATGGTGGGGACACATCTATAATCCTGGCATGTGAGGTGTGAAGATCAGGAGTCGGAGGCCAGCCTGTGCTATGTCGCTAACTCAAGGCAAGGACACATAGCAAGACACTGTCTCCGAAACTAATGTTTTTCACACTCCCATTGTACATCTGCACTGCCTCTGAATCCTCCTACATTCCAGAACCATCCTGGCCTTTCCTTCCTGCTTGGAACTGAGAATTTATTCAATTGCTTTAGTACTATCAAGTATAAACACTCACAAGTAAGCTTTGCAAAGTTTATGGACGTCATAAGAAAGTCAGGGACAGAACAGTCTGCTCAGAGCTCACATCAAAAGGGCAGGGCCCTGGAGAACCCAGTTTGTCAGTCAGGGAGCACACCCCTCTCTCTACCTCTCCAACCTCCCATGTGGAGGGGAGTGTGGAAAAGGCATGGCCCCAACAGCACTCACTGGTAGACAAGATGTCTGTCCCGTCATAGGGGGACTGTGCTCAGCATCCATCCACTCAGTGTCACAAGCTGAAGACTCAACTGCTGATCCACAGACAACAGGCTCCCTGCCGTGGCCCAAAGACAGGAATGCTGATGACCCTGACAGAGCCCTCACAGAGGGCAAGCAACACCAGGAGTCTTAGGAGCAGATGCTCATTCCACCCTGCATTGCATAAGCAAAACAAAGCAGTAATGGCAACGTACAAACGGGCAAGTTGTACCGCTCCGGAGAAGGAAGCCTGTTATCTAGAAGCCAGACTACCTGGGCAAGGACACTTCCCAAGACCGCCTCGAAGGACAAAAGCCAACTCTGCTATGACAAACAGCCCCGTGTGTATCCGTCTCCAGCTTCTTCAAGTCCCATCAACCTGCTGAAGAGGGAGGCTGATTCATATGCACTTAACTGCCTGGAATTTGTAATACATTATTACTCCAAAAATTAAGAATCAAAGTCTTCAGCACTAGTAGAGTCATGCTTGGTGGCGTGGAGAGGGAGGAGGAGTGACAGGATGTTTCCTGAGGGGAAGTAGGTGCTGGAAACACTACTGGCCTTCCTAAAGCCTGCTACAATGCATCCTTCTGACTAGCCACACCCGTGGGACCACTCCTACCTCCTGCAGTGTCCACAACTATGGGCACAAGAAGGAAGTGTCAGATGGAAGGGAAACAGTAGACAAGCAGCACTTCCGCCTTTGTTCCTAGGGTTTGGGGAGCCATTTGGACACACATGTTTCTTCCCCACACTTCAGAACTTCCTTATCTCTCGCTATCAGGATCACCCAGACACGAATCTTGTCCCATGCTCAGCTTAACACCTGACGATGCAGATCTCTGAGAGGACAGCAGACCTAGTCAAAGGTCTACTAGCTAACATCAGACAGAACAGGCTGACTGGAGCCATCACATACCTCACTGATTGAAGAAAGCCTATCCTGGGGGCTGGCAGGATGACTCCCTGGTTAACAAGCACTGGCTGCTCCTGCAGAGAAGCCAGGTTAAGCCCAAGTACCAACATGGCAGCTGGCAACCATCACTACACAACTCCAGATCCATGTTATCCAGTTAGCTCTCAGGACTCCAAATGCAGTGTGCATACATACATGCAGACAAAATACTGACGCACATGAAATAAAATAAAATAAAATAAATAAGAAAAACTGTCCAAGTAAAAGACCAAGGGAATGAGATCGGTTCACTCAATTCCAAGTGAGCTGAGTGTTAAATAAACAAAGGGAAATTTTCTAAGTCCTCAAATCCTTTTTTAAAAACTTAGGCTACAGTGTCCTGGGTCCACACCCAGTACCATAGCAGTGCTTCTTGGAGGCTGGGGAGGCAGTCAGTCTTTATCACTAGTACTGCAGCCCCACTGACAGCATGCGAATTGTCCAGACTCCAACCCATGCGGACACTGAAAAGGTTAGACTGCATGGATTCTGGGCTCAGATGAGGCTGGGAAGTGATTTTATGGCAACTGCTTTCCATTGTTTTAACTCCTCCCTTAGGAGGAGTAAGGTCAGGAGACCTGAGGGATGGCAGAAGCAAGGCCTGCGAGCCTGCCACACCGCAGAGTGGCTGATCTGCTGTAGTACCTCACCTCCTGTGCTTGCTAGAAGAGGACACTGAGGACTCCAAAATCAGGAGAGAAAGAGAGAAAAATAGAGGAAAGCTCATGAGAGAGGCCATGAGGGGGCACTGTGACAGACAGACAGACAGACAGACAGACACCTGACAGAGGACAAGCAGAGGACAGACACAGTTCTACTCTTTAATCTGAAGATGCATATCCTATCCCAAAGAAAATCAGATGCTAATGTCAGATGTCAATGGACCAAAACAAAATAAAACCCCATCCCTTGAGATGGCACAGGTGCCCGCCTCGCTGCTGTCACTGCACCAGCCCAGGAAGCCACTGACCTCACCATGGTCACTGTGGTTAAACAGAGGCAATTAGGAGGGTTACTGCAGAGGTGAAGACAAGGACAAATTCTCCAGTTTTATGAAGAAATAAGATACGGTTACCAAAAGAAAACGATAGGCTCAGTGACCAGTGGAAACCTGCAGTACCCTTGGATCCAAAGTCACAATCTGCGGCCGTCCAGGATCCCATTACCAGTCAATTTGGGTTTGAATAAGCCAGGTAATTGGAATACATCCATGCACCACACGGACCGGGTCAAAACCTCTTAGCCAGAGCCTGTTGTCTCCAGCCCCTGAATACCAAAATAGCCACAGCCTTCTGCTGACTTCTCAGCTTTGAGCAACTTCAAGGTCAGGCCCCACAAGCCTCACCCTGTAGCGCTGGGATGGAGAGGGAGTGCGGCTTTAATGAGACAGCAGCTGAAGCTGTGAGAACCTCTTTCAATTGGAGATTCACCACCACTGTTTCATTATAGGTACATTTAAGTGGGATTCTCTGCAGCACTCACAAAATAAATAAATAAATAAATAAATAAATAAATAAATAAATAAATAAAATAAGACGACAGTAAGCTACAGGCCTACCTATTCCTGAGTTTGCTCCAGTAACTACGACCACCTTGCCCGTGAAGTCCCGGCCCTGCAGGATCTCCATGGCGGTGGTGCTCCCGTCGTATCTCTGTCTGGTGGTCGGCTTCGTCGGATTATCATCCACGGTAAATGCTAGTCTCGGATCCAAGTAGGTAGTTCTTTTATTTATGTGGCTGCAAAGAGCAGGGAGAACATAAAACTCTATACGGCAAGGACCAGCATCTCTAAGTACAAGGGAATCTAATACTTCCAGCAAACAATGCACCAAAGGCTTACTGTCAAACACGGAGAGACCCAGAACCCATTTGCTCTACCCTCTGGCCTCCGGAAGGATGGTACTCTGGCCTGAAAACAGACTCATGGAAGCCTCTCAGAACGACCTTGAAGGTACTGAGATACAGTAGGCCTCTCGGGTCCCACAGCAGCTTGCTGAGAAGGCTCTGAGTTTCTACTGAATTCACGTTAATATAAATGCATCTATAAGATCCGTCAGCCACTCTTGTCAATAGCTGTCCATGTAATTTCACTGGCCTGTGCAAAAGCCTATACACACTGGTACACAAGGAGAAAATGAAAGTGACAGAAGTCTTAATAACCATAAAGCAAGCCAGACAGCAAGGTTTTAATTGTTTGCATTTTAAGACCATAGCCAAGTCACCTATAATAATAAACACCTAACTTTTGATTTGGAATTAATCTAGAAACAACATTAAAATATACTGGCACATACAGAGTATTAAATTACTGCTTTTAACACCAGTTTTACATTTTCAATGTGTTCTTGGGCTGCCAAGGTGCAGGGAAAGATGCCTGCTACCAAGCCTGATGAGCTGGGTTCGATCCCTGAAACCTACATGATACAAGGAAATAATTAACTCCAAGTTGTCCTGATATCCACCTGGATGCCATGTGCATATATACGTTCACATACACACACTCTAAATATATAAAACGGAGTACAAAAGTTATGTGCATCTTTGGACTTGAGATAAAGACTTTGAAATATTATAAGAACCCTCTTGAAATCCATAGGGTATTATGATTTAAGATGTATGTATCTGAGCATCATGACATAACCCTGTGATCCCAGCTACTCAGGAGGCTGAAACAGGTGGACTACGATTTCAAGGCCAGCCTGAGGAAACTCTGTGAGACTCTGTCTAACAACATTGACATTTGGCAGTGCTGGCTGGTGCTGTCATCTCTGCTCCCCTGGGATTCCACCTTGTTGATATCAAGTACTGGTGACAGTATTTGCACATGGAAACAAATCTGCACTTCCGTTTCTCTCAAGAGCTCTTTCTGCTTACCCCAGCACACCCCTGAGCAGGCTGGAGAATATCTAACCTTGTTCTAGCTTGCTTCCACAGTCCATGCTCATCTTCCGTTTGACCAGCAGCTGGCTGATCCAGCCTACTGCCTGTTTCTGTAAAGTTTTACTAGGACACAGCAATGGCCATTCATTTTGTATTAAAACAGAAACCATGGAGTGTCATAGCCTAAAACCTATGTGATCCATTAAACAAAAGTTTAGCTGATCCCTCTCTAGAGTAGGCCAGACAATCCTGCATGTGTCACAATTCCCTGGAGGGCATCAGCTGTCCCTCACCTCCACAAACACAGCCCATGTTGAGATTCAGATGGGAGGGGGTCTGAGTATGTATATATCTAGCAAGTTCCCAAGAGCCGCCAATGACACTGATTGGAGAAGCCCATTTTAGAACCCCTGCTCTGGGCCAGGGAAGAGGAAAGCACTCCAGAAGACAGCCTTACAGGCATGTGTGAGCACAGGAGGCGCCTACACTGGAGGAGTCTGGCTGCATGGAACCTATAAGTTTCTACAGCCAAGTTCTCCAAGAAAAATATAGAAAGGGATACTTGTAGCACAAAACTAAAGAAGTGATATCCCTGTTTTGATAAGGGAAAGGATTTTTATAAATCAAGGAAGAAGAAATCCTTTATAATCTAATAGGCAGCTAAGGACATCCGCTTAGCCACCTGCTGGAGAGGCTGCCCTACTAGGGCTGCGTACGGGTCCTCAGACTCTCCAAAGCAAGCCCTGACCTACCTGCTCCCAGTGTGGGAGAAGAAGTGGGAGGAAGTTCATTAGGTTTGCTGACAAAACGCTCCTCCAGGTGAGCCTACTGCTACAACTATCGCTATTACTACATGGATAGTAACAGGCGAGGCCAGAACAAACTGTCACTGCAGTGCTAAAGATTGGAGAAATGAAGTTCCAGATGAAGTGCACAGCAGTTCCAAAGCACTTGCTGCCCGATCGTGAGGACTGGAGCTTGGGACACAGCACCATCCAACAATCCAGGCAGCCCACGTTTGCACATCTGTAACTCCAGCTCCGAAGGCTGCAGACATGGCAGGCTTGCTGAGGCTTACTGACTTCCACCCGAGGCTCAGGGAGAGACCCCGCCTAAGAGGAGATCTGTAGACTGACAGGAGAGGAGCCTGACACCCTCCCAGTCACACAGATATATCAGTCAATCCTTTGTAAAAATGTTAGGAAGCCTCAGAACGAGCCGCTTAAAGAGGAAAAAGAAGGAAAGAAAGAAAGAAAAGAAAAGTAGTAGTCCAATCAAGTACAGTGAAAACCCAAGGAAATCTTCCTGAAACTCTCAAAATATCACGCTGCCTCTGAAAAGCTAACTTCTTGTTTAACCTTAATGGAATGACAATTATATTATGTGCTATACTAGGGGTGCGCTTAGGGAATATCACACCAGAGTCCACGTGCCAGATGAGTCACGTGTGAAGGGCTGGGTTGGCCTGACCCCAAAACCTTAGTGTACAAAGAAGGGTGGAAAGCTGCGGACTAGAAGAAAAAAAAAATCGCAAAGCTGTTTGTGAAACAGGTCTATCTGACTTCATGTTTTCCTACAGTCAATGTAGGAAATTATAGCTGAAAAGTCCCCTTAAAAGTCAAGCTGGCTATGTTTCTACACAGACACTTACTCAACAAAAAACACTTGTCCGTTCTCGTCGGTCTCCTGTTCCCATCCATACGGCAGTTCTGAAACACACGGAAGATCAACAGTGTATGTGTACAGAATGAAGCCAAGTCACACCCCAGGGTCAGGAAAGAGGCTATCTCCCTTATCCCTGGTCCCCTAACTCCTCTGGACCAGGTTGCTCTGGTCACATGCTTCAAGAGTGGCAATCACAGAAGGCCCAGCATCCCATCTGGAATCCACATTCTGCCTCCTGGTTTAACCAAAACCGTTACACTCTTGATCACTCTTAAGTGTTCTCTCAGCTCCTGCTTTTACTTCAGGCCTCGGATGCTCCTATGAGCATGAATTCCCAAAGCTCACAGCCATGTCTGCAAGAACAGCAGACACGAGGAGTGGCGTGCTGACCCAGGCTGCCTTGCGCCATGCTATAGAGCCGTCTCTTCGTTTTCATGTGCAAGCTCATCTGTCTTCACCTGGACCCTGAGGACCCTCGGTTTGCATTCAATACTCCCCCTCCATGGGCTGTGTACTGCCTCAGAAACATCGTTGTAGGTTTCCATAAAGTACTGACATCCGCCTCTACAGCCTACACCAACAGCAATTACTCCCACGGTTCAACTGCAGAGAAACCCAACAAGTCAAAGCTTCAGTTGTTACAATAAACTTTGTTTAAAATTAAGGCATCCCCCTGTCCATCACAAGATCTTATCTTCTCCTTCTGCCAAATCCCATTACGCTCTCAGACTGACAGCCCTGCTCCTTGATGGCCAGCCACCAGACAGCCTTCCCAGAAAGACAGGGTTAGCTGCTACCTCACCACCTCTGACATCTTCCCTAGATAATTAATGCTTCAGGCATGGGATTCTGTGCTAATGGACGGATGGCATACAGACCTCCTGCAACTCGTTTTCTCTTGCCGGTTTTCGGATGTTCCCACTGGGTCTTTTCCTCGGTGTGACTGTAATAGAGACCCACAATAGAGTAAGTTAACACTGTTAAAATGTAGTCATTGTATTAACTGTGTCTCTTCCTGACAATAGTTGGAGTCGTGAGAACAAACAGAAAGAAAGACTCAGGACAGAAGGTCTGATGACTATGTCAGGTCAGAGGCCCCAGGTTGCAGGTCAGAAGAATCAAACCTGAAGGAATCTTGCAGGACAGGTGGGGAGATCACAGGGAGAGCAAGGCGGGGCAGGGTCCCAGCTACGAGTCAACTTTACAAAGCTCTGTGAAGCACAAAGCTCTAGAAAGACATTTTGTATTCCTTTCCCCTTTATTCAAGGATACACTGACAATCTTCAATATCTGGTTTATAACACTCATATTTAAATACTAAGTATACCTTAAATATCACATTGTTAAAGTTTATTTTCCTTGTTCTTTTTACTTTGTTTGGATTTGGTTTTTGGTTTGGTTTGGTTTTGTCTGGAGATAAGGTTTCATGTAGCCCAGGCTGAACTCACTAAAGTAGCCATGGATGACATTAAACACTTGATTCTGCTGTCTCTGCTTCCTAATTACTAAAATTACAGATGTGACTTTCAAAACGTATATTCTGGGCTGGCAAAATGGTTCAGGAAGGAAAAGTGCTTCCCATGCAATCCTGAGGACCCCAGTTTGCTGCCTGGATCCCACGGAGGAAAGAGAGATACAGTTCCTGAACACTGTCCTCTGACCTCCACCAATACGCCATGGCATGCACATGGACACACTTAGACACACACTCACAAATATTTTAAATCTGCATGCTGGCCCCAGGTATAGCTTCAGTGTCTCATTAATCTCTGGGTCCTGAGCACACCCAAAAGGATGATAAGAGTATACGGAGACAATAGCACAGGTCACTTAGCTATGACAAGATGATCATGGATCTGTGGCCACAAGGTCTGACAAGAACAGCCCCTATGCACCACTGCTCCACTGACTCAGCCGTCACATCCTGTCATCTGCAGAATGGGGCTGTCTCAAGGACACTGTTCAAATGGTCTCACGGAGCAATCGTTGTTATACTAAAACGGTGAGCTGTCATACATTCTATTGGTAAATTGTCACGTGCCGTCCACGCTCACTGAAAGCAGACTCTGGTATCACGGAGGCCTCCCCTTACCTCAGGCTCCAGCATGTTTATTCCATATGCCCTTCAAAAGCTACCAAGAGACTAATGGGCTCCCCAGTCTGTGACAGGAAGAAAGGAAAACAGCAGACAGCTAAGGTTATTTTAAAAACCACTTTGTCCTTCAACATAGCTAGAAGATTCCCAAGTGCCTTCCGTCAGCTACTGTTTATCCCAGGATATAAAAAATGCCTGTGACTAAGGGAAACATGGAGAGTAAAGACCAGGCAATGGGAACTCCACCACAGCCTCAGACAGCACTCCCAGATGTGGGCTGATGTTGTACACACCTGACTTAAAGCTTTACTTCTCTCTCAGTTGGACTCTTCCAGTAAGTTTCTGATGGGCACAGTGAGTACTCTATTGATAACAGTTTGCTACCCACAGCTTCCCTCTATCTGCTACGTGCTGTTCAATTCTTTTACTTCTGCTTGATTCACATTTAATAAAGTGAAAGTACAGTTGTGATAGATCATTCTCCCTAAAACATGGATCCAAAGCTAGAAGCCACCTGTCACCAGTGACGGGACATCCTACCATGAGGGAAACAGCCAGGCACTCGAAGGTTACATTTGATTTCCTTAAATCCACCCTCAAAAAAAGGGGGTAACTGTATTACTTCATCACCAACTGACAAGATGCCTACAGCAGATGCCAAGGACCGGGAAACAGTGATAGGTTCAGGTGGCTGGAGCAGCACAGACTACGAAGTTCTCTAGGGCTGAGACTCCACACACAGAGGTCCAGGTAGGAGCACCAGATGCAGGACCATTGGCATGCCTATACCCCTGCACCTCCTGCTCATACAATCCACTTACATCTCCAGAACCACTCAGTCCTTCTGAAGACACAAACTCAGTGTCACTCCCTGGCTCCAGACCATCGGTGGGCTCCAAGGTCAGATAATAGAATCTGAGTCCTTGGTGAAACACAGAAGGGCCTCTGCAAACTGACTCCTTCCCCGCAGTCTCAGGCTTTACAACCCTATGCCACAGAAAGAGGCCGGCTTGGGATCTCTCCTCCCACTGTCCCCTCCACCTGTCTGACTTCCTACCACCTGAACCTACCTTCTACAGCACTCTGAGACACAGGGCAAGCGACATCTCTCCTAGGTGGCCTCCCTCACCCTCCCACACACCTCATGTTGGACATACTGCACTGGAACTATATAATTACAAATTTGTTGGTCCTACAGAGCTCCGTAAGAACGACAGCTGCACCACACTTAGCTGGACATCACCAGTGCCCACCAACCGGCCTGGCACTCAAGGACTCTT
Source organism: Grammomys surdaster (assembly GCF_004785775.1). Classification (NCBI taxonomy): domain Eukaryota; kingdom Metazoa; phylum Chordata; class Mammalia; order Rodentia; family Muridae; genus Grammomys; species Grammomys surdaster. Next base: position 1,409,331 of record NW_021604632.1, read on the forward strand.
GAATGAAAGAACTCACCAAAGCTTTTCTGTTTTCTGTTTCTTTCTATCTGGCCACCGGGGCAGCAGTGAACATCTTTGAGTACCCACAAATCTCAGAGTTTACAGCCCATCAGTAAGGAGACTCCAGGACACAAACTAACTCCTAACTTGATAATAAGGCAAGAAAGTTATCTTTTACACTTTTCTGGAACTAGGTAGGGTGGTGCAAACATGTAATCCCATATCTGGAAGGTGGAGGCAGGAGGCATCAAAAACTCTACGTCATCAAGGTTTCATTAAAAATTCTAGGCAAGCCTGGGCTACAGGAAACACAGCTAGACACAATTGTAGCACATGTCATTAGCCCCAGAGGATGGAAGATCTATGTAAGTTTGAATCCAGTCTGGTCTACATTTTTCCAAAGGTAAATTATTAAAAACTAAAAATAGACTTACAGATGTTAATACAATAATGTGTCTTCTGAAAGCCAATTGATAATATACTCTCGTGGAAAGCTTTAAAAAGATTGATTCTCCTAGTTTTTTTTAAAAAAAATATGAAGCCAAGTATGTTCATGTATACCTTGACCCCAGCCCAGGAGAATTGGGAGCTCAACCTTGGCCACCTACCAAGTTAAGGCCAGCCTGGACTACATGAGACCCTGTTTTAAAATTATTTCACAGATACATAAGAAAATAGAAGAGGAAGTAGCTGATATGAAGAAGAAAACAAGGGAAAGTACACAATATTCATAAGAAAAAAGGAGATCATGAAACTTGGGGGTTGGAGGCAGACAGACATCTTGGAAGGCAGATAGGGAGAGGGACCATGGCTAGTAACACAGGGGGTGAACTTCCAAGATGGCCAGCTTCTCCCTCGCACTCCTTATGTGAGACAAAGCCTAGCATCTTAAAACAAAGTCCTTGTGTGTGGGCTTTTTCTCCTGCTAGTCAGCCCCTGCTGATGGATTGGCTCAGCAAGTTCAAGGCCACATCAGGACATGTTACCCAACAGTTGTGGGCCATCCAACCATCTCCTCTTTCTTCAGAACAACTCTTAAATTAGGGGACAAAAACTCTTCACTGACTTAAAACCAAAAAGGCTCTCAAGAAGAGGCTGGATTTTTTTTGGCTTCCAGAGTTCCCATTCCATTTTGCAGTCATTTTCTCCGTGTGTGTCTGTTGTGTGAACATGATTCTTCCCCCACAAAATGCCTTTCAGCCTGTTGACTATGCCTGCTACTGTCTGAGGTGTTAGAGATTTCTCCACAGCTACCTGTTACATTACTAATCTTCCCTGCCTTTTAACTCTTTAGCTGGCAGAGAAAACGAGCCCAATCAAGACTGTATCAAAACCCATCATTTTGTACATTAACTATCTATTTGCTAAAATTGAACAGATTTCCCAAAGCATAGTCAGCTGCAGTAGGTTCTCTATGGAAATTCAGTGTCTGTATTGATGACACTACCCAGACACTGGGAAGGGTTGGAGTGGGATTACACAGGCCTACATATACAGTGAGACCCTGTAAAAACAGGTGGATCTGTTAAAGTTCCAGGCCAGCCTGATCTACTAAGCTAGTTCCAAGCCAGCCAAATACATAGCGAGATCCTGTCTCCGAAAAGATGGGTTAGGGAGGAGGGAGAGGCGACACAGGTAATTCCAGTTATCAGGCCTATGCAACTTTGCCACACATACAGTCCAACGTACAGAAAATGCCTGCTGGACAAGTGACCTACAACCCACTAGCCTCTCCACTGAGTGTCGTATGCATAGCACAGATTCGATCTGGTGTCAACTCATTTCACAGATGAGGAAAACAGAAAGCCAGGGCTTTCAGTGGCCCAAGGTCACGGTTAGCAATAAGGAAAGGCTCGGTTGAAGTTTCCAAAACTTCCCTGAGAAACCACTGTGAGCCATCCAGGACGTCTGTTTAAAACTACAGATTGCTGGGCCTCCAACTCAGGTCCCCTTGGCGGGAGCTCGGCTTTGAAGTTTGCTCTACTTCCTCTTTAGAGGAGTAAGACCTAGGAGCCACAATCGCACGGTGCAGTGCCACCTCGTGAGCAGCAGGGGGCGTGCTGCGGGTGGCCAGGTGACAGGACCTTGACCCAGACCCCAGAACAACAGGGGACAGGTGGCTGGCAATTTGGATGCGCATGCCCGCCGAGCAGGGCAGCGCGGGGTCCAGGCCTCGCAGGACACGGCTCCCAGGAACGCCGCTCCAGGCCGCTTACTTGGCGTAGTACACCCAGCCGTCCTTGGTGGTTCTCTCTTCCCAGCCCGGAGGCAGCTCATCCTCACTGTCCGTGTCGTCCAGGCCCGCATAGCGCAGAGCTGCCATGCTGGAGATAGAATTAGCCGCCCGCTCTCCTCAGCAACTCACTCTGGCTTCAACCGCGCCGCGCGCGTCAGGGGCCAGACCGCTCGCGCCGGCGCACTGCTCACCCAGCCGGTCCGCGCCTGCGATCCGGTTTCCTGGATTTGCAGCGACTGGCGGGAAAGGGGGCGGAGCCTGAGAAGAGCGGTAGCGGGAACGCGGAAGAGATGGAACGGCCGTGAGGCTGGAAGAAAAACCAGGAACGGCTCAGAAACTGGAATGAGCTTCCTCAGCCTCCTGGAAGGGGCGTGCTCATCCAGTCACCGTGCTGGACTCTGCACGTTGCTGGGCGACCCAAAATCACTTCCTTATTGTTTTACCCAATCCTGAATGAGTCCCTGCAGTGGCGTATCCTGGGAAATGTAGTCCAAGCTCAATTGAACTCCACAGGAAAAAAAAAAAACCGGGGCCGGCCGGGGGCTGGTTCTGTTGAGATTGTTCTGAGCTCCACTTTCTTTCCATGCCATGCAGGTGCACAACCTTCTCCAAAATTTACGCTGGAGAATGCCTCAATTGAATTCCAAATAGGAAAAGAAAAGAAAAATCTCACAGTGTTTAAAGTTCGCAAACTGTATTGTTCATGTAAATATGCTATTTTAAAACTACACTTAGAGCACTAAGTAATTTCAGAATTTGGGAGGCTAAGTCAGAAGGATTACCACAAGTTCACAAGTTCGAGCCTAGCCTAGGCTATAAAGTGAGCCAAAAATACAGAACATAAAAATTTTCATGCCTCCAGATTCTCCATTAAGAGAGAATGGTCAGGGGCTGGAAGGATGGCTCAGTGGTTAAGAGCAATGACTGCTCTTCCAGAGGTCCTGAGTTCAATTTCTAGCAACCACATGGTGGCTCAAAACCATCTATAATGTGATTTGATGCCCTCTTCTGGTGTGCCTGAAGAGAGTTACAGTGTACTGATAAATAAAAATAGATAAATCTTTAAAACTATTGAGAGAGAGAGAGAGAGAGAGAGAGA
>NW_021604632.1:1412765-1429211 GCF_004785775.1 Grammomys surdaster
ACAGTCTTTCCACAGAGGCTTGCATTCTCTCAGTCCTGGGCCAGAAGGCATTATCTAATTACAGACTTGCAAAGTAGAGTTTTAAAACACCTGACAAAAATCCTGATTATAAATATTCTAGATCCACAATGTGAAGCCAACCTTCAGCTTGGCCTCACTGAAGCAAGTTTCCAAAACATGCTGTACTTATAACTTCCTTCCCAAGCCTGTGTTATGGAGAAGTCTTCTGGCCCAGGACTGAGAGAATGCAAGCCTCTGTGGAAAGACTGTGTATTTTATGGGTAAGTTGGGTATGGTGACAATGTTGCTTTTGTCTTTAAGTCCTGAAAATGAACATTGCTATGGGATAGCTCTCTCCTCTCCATATTCCTTGGGGACAGACTCCCTTCCCTGAACACAAACAGTGAAAAGCTAACTCGATGAAAACAACATTTAGTTGGGTTTTTGTTTTCTCCACATGTACATGTATGTGTGTGGTGTGTATGTGTATGTTGGCACATGTGTGCACATGCCTGAGTTGGCCAGGGCTTTATAAGAAGAGTATCTTCTTCAACTGTTTATTCAGTGAGACAGCAAGGTCTCAGTTGCAGCTGCAGGGATCCCTGCCTCAGACTTCCCTGCACTGAGATTATAGAATAGCACTACATCCACTCTGAATGTCTGTGGTTTCTGAAAATCCAACTCGGTTCTCCTGTTGGCACGGCAAGCACTTGAACATGGAGCCATCTCCTGATCCCAACCTCTTATTCATAACGGTACAGCTCTCCCATATGAATCCTGAGAGGGCATGTTTTTTTTTCAAACGTCAGTGCATTTATACCTGGTAATACTAGACTACTGCATCTCTCTCCACCCTTTCACCACTCAACTTAGCCCACTGACTCCTCTGATATGAAGAGGAAGTGGGGTTGTGAAGTCCCCTGATTGTGCAGAGAAAATAAAGAGTCTTGGTTTCTCTGGTGACCTGTAACTCAAGGCATAAGGGCTTAGGTTGACCCTGGATTGCTCTAACCAAAGTCTCTCTTGCCCCCTGCTTCTGATGACATGGTATGAAGCCATTGGATATCGATAATGTATAGTGTCCTGTTGTGGTTTGATTTGGAAATGAACTGAACAGGCTCACAATTTGACCAGCTAGTGGTACCATTTTGGAAGTTTCTGAAAACTTTGGGAGGAGCTGGGTTACTTGGTGGGAAAGGTTCTGGTAAGGATATTATCCCTGATGAAATATACTCTCCTGTCTCTCTGGAACCAATCCTGTTTCTCATCTCAGTGTTCTGGTTAGTTTTTATTGTCAGCTTTACATACACAATCAAAAGTCACCTGGGGAGACAGAAGAGTCCAGACATGATTAGCTGATACTCCTGTCTATAGGAAATTGTCTTCATGTTCGAGGGTCCAGCTCAATGTAAGAGCAACTCTTCCTCGGGCAGGGGCTCTTGAGCTATATAAAAAAAGTAACGACGAATGAACCAATAAGCAGCGTTCTCCCATGGTCTCTGCTTCTGTTCCTGCTTCATCTCTTGCCCCAACTTTTTTCAGTAACGGACAGCTCCTGACCTGGAAGTGTAAGGCAAACAAACCTTTCCTCCCAACGTTGCTTTTGGTCATGGTGTCTGTTCTAGCAACAGAAAACAAACTAGCACGGTCACAATGATGCGAAGGGATCTGCCCTTCCATGTCTGTCCCACTCATCTGCTAAGTCCTCGGAAACGATAAGCAAATCATATTTTATCCATTAGGTTGGTTCTGTCGGGTATTTGCTTCACACTCGTATGAAGCACTAATACATGATACATCCTCTGAGCAGAGTGTTGGTTTCCATGGTGGAATTCTAACATTCTGATAGGCCAACTTTCTGCTACTACAGAACAATCCTGTAACACTGTTTGTAGTCCTCCAAAGTTCTCCTGTCACTGACACCTGACTTCTCAACCGCAGTACTGCTGACATTTGGGACAAATCGTAGTGGAGCTGTCCTGTGCATTATGAGACACTTAGCAGAATCTTTGTGTTCTTCCAGTAGCATCGTCCCTCCCAGGAATGAAAACTAAATGTCTCCAGATGAATTACAAGCCTGTAATTCTAGCACTCAGGGAGCAGAGGCAGAAGGATAGCTGCATGTTCAAATCCAGTCTGGGATACATAGAAGGACCTTGCCTCAAATTACTAGAAGACAAAAAAAAAAAAAAAGTGTCCCTTAGTGCCTTTTAATCCCAGCAGAAGCAGGCAGATCTCTAAGTATGGGAGCTTAATCTACAGAGTGAGTTTTGGACAGCCAGGGCTATACAGAGAAACACTGTCTCAAAAGCAAAGCAAAACAAACAAAGAATACGTTTATGTTTACAGTAAGCTAATAACCTTTTAACTTGTGTGTTACGGCAAATGTGACATACCAAGATTAATTTAAGGTGTCGTGGAGCAGGTTTCTAGCAAGAGTTTTATAATGGTATACCTCGGCTGCCACCCTCACCCCCACCCCAGTGGCTACATCACAAGCTCTGAATGCAGAGTTCTGTAACACTGTCCCTTAGATTCTGAGACCTCCTGCAGGTCAGAGATATCTGACTGGCTGTTCTGTACTCATTTACTGATTATCTCAAATGATTAGTGTGACCTTGTCTTCTTCTAACTCTTCCTTCATCTTATTTGTGGATCTCTATTTGAAGACTGACAGAGAAAAATACGCAGGCATTAGCTGGGGATGTAGTTTGATAATAGTATTCAATTCTAAGTACTGATAAAATAAAAACCATGGGACCACAGAGATGGCTTGTTGGGTAAAGGGAATGTTTAATGGTTAGTGTATTCATTAATTTTCTATTGTTATGATAAAACGCCATGACCGAGCAACTTATCAAAGAAAGAGTTTAATGAGGCTTATGATTTCAGAAAATTATGTTTATGACTATGGAACCAAGGCATGGTGGCAGGCAGCTGGAGCAGCAGCAGAGAGCTCACGTCTTCACCCACAGCTAGGAGGCAAAGAGCATATAGGGAAGGTAAGAACCTTTTGACGCCTCTAAGCCTGCCCTTGTGACACACTTCCCCCAACAAGACTACACCTCCTAATCCTTCTTACACAGTTCCGTCACCTAGAGACCAAGTATTCAAACCCATGAGCCTGTGGAGTGGGGAACACCCTCTTTCAAACCATTAGGATCCCAGATTTGGTCACTTAGAGTTTCAGCTTCACAACAGCACTTAGTTGATTCCTTCCTCTATTTGCTTATCATTTCTGGCTCCCGGACTTTCACCTTTGACTTTAATCTAACAAGGTTCTGTCTGCATGTAAGTCCAGGCAAAGAAGATTATCATGAGCTTGAAGACGTGTGAGATAAAGCCAACACTCACAAATTCAAACCCTAAGGAGGTTTTATGACCAGCTTGTTTCTGTAAAAACATCTGAGCCACAGTGGTTACTAAGTAAGGATTTTTAAAGATCCAAGCTTGTGCTTACCAAGCTGCACGCCAGGTGGCTCTATCTGCCTGTAGTTTAAAGTCTAGTTCACAGCAAGGATGTGCGACCGCCTTTGAATCTTTGGTTTTTGTTGTTGTTTGCTTTTTTTAATTACTTACTTCTTTCACTAAGTAGACATTTGTAACGATGTGATGCACTCATTTTTTTCTGAATAAAATTTGACACCACTCTGAAGAAACAAAATATATGCAAGGGACACAAATTTTAGTAGGATATTCCTGGAGTGTTACTGCTCTAATTAATGAATACCAGGAAGATGGTAATTTCACCACCTACTAAACCTCAATACCCTGCAGACCTGATTTAACTTAAATCATGAGTCCTTGCTAAATCAAGCTTCCTGCTTTGGTGCCAGACTTCACATACAAAAGAGATCTGGAAAGCTTCCTGACTTTTGTGGCTAGTAAGGAAGGACACTGAAGCTTAGAGTGGTAGATCTTGCCTGTAATCTCAGCAAATGACAGACTGAAACAGAAGGTTGATTGGATTACAGTGACTAATATTATCATAATTTTATTCATTCATTCATTCATTCATTCATTAGTTCAATCATTCTTTGCTAATGCTGCTGCAACAAGAAGATGCTGAGGAGAAACTCCACATTATTGTGACCTTACATAGGTTTGTTACGGGGTGCAAACATGAGCCTGACAAGCAGATGATGGAGTTTCAAGGTTCTTGCATTTTATATAACGAATAGTCAAACACCACATGAAAACTGATAGGAATGGTGATAATTCATTAAAGGAAGATAAAGAGAAGACTAGAGATATGCCAGACCTCGAAATGTGCTCTGCACCCTAAAGAGCAATAAGGAAAAAAAGAGCTGAGCCAATGGATAAAATAAGCCCTAATCCTAATCTTCACCATAACCCTAACCCATATTTAACCCTAACCCTACCACTAACCCTAACCCAAACTTAAACCTAATCATAACCATAATCCTAACCTTAACCCTAACCCTATCCCTGACCATGACCCTGACCCTAACTCAACCTTAACTCTAACCCAACCTTAACCCTAACCCTAACCCTAACCCTAACCCCTAACCCTAACCCTAACCCTAACCCTAACCCTAAGGGGCTGAAGTAAATTCTCCTGGGCCATTGACAAAGTATCCACTTCTCCCAAGCTCAGGGCTGTTCTGGGCTTGCTCTTTTGGTTGAAAGAAGCTCAGGTAACTTAAGGGCTCCCAGTCTTTCCTCCCAGGCTCTCTTTCCTATGTTGATCTTTGGACTCTCCTCCTCCACCGTTTCCTATTTTTCTGCCTCAGAAATATGCATTTATGTGTATGAATTAAAACCCACAATGGAGAGTGGGGAGGGCTATCTGACAACCAAAGTCAAAACGAAAACAAACAAAAAAGGATGATCTCTGTAAGTTTGAGGATAGCCAGGGCTACATAGTGAGAACCTGTCTCAGAAAAGATAAACCAGTGCCTTGGTGTTCTTGTATTCCAAAAGAAATCAGGAAAAACACACAACGGAAATTGTCCTTGTTTTGCATTTATGCAAACTGGGAAGAGAAAGAACCCAATTACTCTCCCGGCCACCTGTGGCAGTCTTGTCCCTTACAGAAAATCATGAGACAAAAGCCAAAAGCTGTGCAGATTTTGCTGTGAGACAGTTTCAACAGTCCACTGGATAGGAGTGGTTTGATTTGGTCTCAGGTTGTCCTCACTCTCAGAAGGCTGCCTCCTGCTAACTGGATTCTCAGAATGGAGAGGCTGTTATATTTTATCAGATAACACCGTTACAAGGTGTGTCGGCTAAGGCCAGTGATCCCAGAACTCTGGAGGAAAAGGCCGGAGGATCAGAAGTCGTAATGCCATTCTTCTCTATGTAAGTCCAAGTATAACCTGGGCTACATGAGACCTGTTCAACCATCCACAACTGAAAATAGTTACTATGGTTACAGCATAAAGGTTCCAAGGCAAGAGAAAGTCTCAGTATTAGGGTTTCCTGTAATTTATCACTGGAGTCTAATCAATGACATGTATAAGGTGAGTGACAGTCATCAAGCCCCAAACTTCTCTGAGTCTGTCTGAAACAATATATCTGGGGGGCTGGAGAAATGGTTCCTTAGACAAAAGCACTTAGCAGAACAACTTACAGTGACTGTAATCCAGTTCCAGGGGCTCTGATGAACTTGTCTGGCCTACACAGGCACCTGCCCTCATATGTACACACACAGAGAGACACACATAAGTAAACATAAAAGACAGCTTTAAAACAGTAAAATAATATTGCTGCCTTCCTCAAGCATTGTTGTTTCTGTCAGAGTTCAATCAGTAAAATAAACTAGTGTTTCAACGTTTGGGATTTAATGAGGGAGTTTACTATACAGGGAATTTAAAGAGTGAAGATACTGGGGCTGGAGAGGTGGCTCAGCAATCAAGACTGCTCTTCCCAAAGGTCCTGAGTTCAATTCCCAGCATGGCTGATAACCATCTGTAATGGGTTCTGACACCCTCTTCTGGTGTGTCTGAAGACAGCTACAGTGTACCCATATACATTAAATTAATTAATTAACAGGGAATATACTATCCAAAGAAACCACTGGGTTGGTTCACATGTATTGTTAGGAAAGAGTTATACTACTTCTTATTTTATTTTACTTTTTAGACTTTTATTTTATGTATGTGAATGTTTTGCCTGCATGGATGGATGGATAGATAGATAGGTAGATAGATAGATAGATAGATAGATAGATAGATAGATGATAGATAGATAGATAGATAGATAGCATACCTGTTGCCCAAGGAGGTCTAAAGAGGGTATTAACACCCTTGGAACTGAAGTTACATACAGATAGCTGTGGGTCACCATGTGGTTGCTGTGATCCAAATCAGGGTCGTCTGCAAGAGTACCCACTGATCTTAACCCCTGAACCGACTGACTCTCCCACCCCTTCATATTATGTCTTGAATTTTCTTGGACAGCTTTCTTGAAGCTGTTTTTTGTTTGCTTGGTTTTGTTTTTAACTGTTCGAGTGACAAACAGGCCCATTTGGATCAACTCCTAAGAGAAAGAACAGCGTTATTTCTTTGTTCTTTATCAAAAAACCTCAAGCTAGATAGTAATTTGTACAGTGAAGAAAAAAAAATCAAGCCTCTCCCCAGGGCCAGAGATAGCATTCAGCTTTCATTCTTTTGACCAATAATCAAAGTTCTGGGGTCTCAATGCCTGCTTTGACAAGTTGTTAATTATGAGGGAAGGGCCCCTCTTCAATGGCCTTGAATGAGCTGGTTTTATATCCATTTACTTTTATACCCAATCCATGAACTTTGAAGAGAGAAAAGTTGTTATGAAGACTGGGGAGAGGGTTCAGTAGATAAAGTGCTCACTCAGCAAATGTAAGGACTCAAGTTCAAATCCCAACCACTCACTTAAAAAGCTGGGCATGGCTGAGTGTAGGAGTGCCACTAACCAGAGCATTGAGGTGAGTGGCAGATCCCAAGAGCTCTGGGCAGCAAACCTAGCTGCAAGAGATCCCATGTAAAGGCCATCAGGTGGCGAGTGATGAAGGAAAACATCTCTGATAAATGAAAGCAGTCACCATTGGATGCAGATAGTGAGCAACTTGAGTAGGATAAACAAACATAAAAGACCACAAGGAAGGATAATCTGCAATATGTTTGTAGGAGGAATTTTGGTTTCTTCAAAAACAAAGAAATGAGAATAGGTTTTTGTTTTAATCTCCAGAATGGGGCTGCTTCACAGCTGGTGACTATGATTTGCCTCCTCGTGCACTGGCAGGGGGCATGATTTTGCCAGCTAGAGATAATTTATGCTATTACATGATGTTGGGAATTTTGGGGACTTTTCAGAGGGTATATAAATGCTAGGACCCAAAGAGGTGGCGGTAAGGGGGTTGCTATTGGTTGTGGTTTGTTAAGCAGTCATGTGGAAAGAAGAAGAAAAATTAGATATCCTGATGCTGAAGATCAAACTTTGCCCAAGAACTCAATGCCCCTAATCAGCAGGAAGTAGTCTAACCATAATGCCGCCCCCTTCCCCCTCTATCTTTTCTTATCTCCTATCTAGTGTCTAGTGCTAAGGATTGAAAGGGTAGAAAAAGAGAAGGATAGAAAAAAGAAGAAGCCAAAGTCTGGCTCTGTGTGTGTGTGTGTGTGTGTGTGTGCCTGCCTGCTTATCTTTTTGTATACTACTTGTATACACAAGCCCATGGAGATCAGAAGATGGCATCTAGTCCCCTGGAACTGGAGTTACAGTCAACTGTGAGCCACTTACTTGAGCGCTAGGAATCAAACTTAGGTACCTTGCAAGAATAACAAGCACTCTTAACTACTGAAGCCATCTGTCCAGTCCTCCATCTTTGGTTTTTAACCTAAGTGTTTAATGCTATAAATTTTTTTCTCTAAATGCTGATTCATTTCATCCAGTGACTTTTGATATGTTGTATTTTCATTTGAGTTTATTTTAAAATATTTTCTAATTTCTCCCAAATCTGTCACTTAATTTTCAAAATATTTAGAGATTTTACAAAAATTGTTCTGTTACTACTTTCTAGTTTAATACCACTGTGGTCAGAGAACATACTTTAAATGATTTCAATGTTATAAAAGTGGAGTAAGTTTTGTTACATGGTCCATTTGTGCATGGTTTCTGCATTCTTGTAGAGAAAATGTATTTGTCAAATGAACTCTTCCATAAATGTTCCTTAGAGCCAGTTGATTGGTGGTGGTGGTGGTAGTTAGCTCTCTGTCTCAGTTAGGGTTTTACTGCTGTGAACAGACACCATGACCATGGTAACTCCTATAAGGACAACACTTAATTGGGCTGGCTTACAGGTTCAGAGATTCAGTCCATTATCATCAAGGCAGGAACATAGCAGCATCCAGGCAGGCATGGTGCAGGAGGAGCTGAGAGTTCTACATCTTCATCTGAAGGCTGCTAGCAGAATACTCACTTCCAGGCAGCTAGGACTAGGGTATTAAAGCCCACACCCACAGTGACATACCTACTCCAACAAGGCCACACCCAATCCAACAAGACCACACCTCCTAATAGTGCCATATACAAACCATCACAGCTCTCTATTCTTTCTGATTGTCTTCCTGTTTTATCAATTACTGACAGTCAAACTGGCATCTCCAGCAGTAAATAGGGGTGCTCTATCTATCTTTCATTTCTAGAAGTTTTTGTTCTATTCATTCTGTGTTATATTATTAACGTTAACATCTCATTCTACATGTTAGAGTCCTGAAATATTATAGTTTGTTCTGTCCCTGTGGCGTTCATCAGTACCTTCATTAGGATGTTACGTATCTTTGACCTCCTGGTGTTTTCTTGGCTTTCTACTCTGTCCAGACATTGTCTTTTCTCCGTTTGGTGGTTTCTCTCTGCATCCCCATGTGTTGTTGTTTTTCAATTATGAATTCTTCTTTGACTTGTTGCTTGATTTTCAAGTCTTACATTTCATGGATTTCCCAGTTTTGTCACATTGTTCATTTCTAGACTCTCTTGCTGACAAGAGAATAGGGATTGTGTGATACCAGCGTTGTAGATTATTTGAGACAAGCTGTGTGCCCTAAGGCGTGGCTGCATAGAAAGGGAGTCTGTCAGATACACATCTGTCAGATATAGATGGCTTACAGCCCTGATCAAGTCTTCCATGACAGCACTGAAACTGAAATCTTAGCATTCTACCTAGATTGTTTGCACAAATATTTGGATTTGTCCCCCGTGTGTGTTAATGTCCATTTTGGGACCTGGATACCAGTTACTTTTCTTTTGCTGTGATAAAACACTATGACCAAGGAAACTTTTAGAAGAGTTTATTTTGGCTTATGGTTTGACTTAATTACTTTTCTATTGCTGCGAAGAGACACCATGATCAAGGCAACGTATGGAAGAAAGCATTTAATTGGGAGCTTGCTTACAGTTTTCAGAGGGTTAGCCTATGATCATCATGGAGGGGAGGATAGCCCCAGGAAGGCAGGCTTGATACTGGAGCATAGCCAAGAGCTTACATTTGACCTACAGGCAGAGAGGCAGAGAGGGAATGAGACTAGGCCTGACACACAGTGATACACTTCCTCCTTCAACAAGGCCACACCTCCTCCAACAAGGCCACACCTCCTCCAACAAGGCCACATCTCCTCCAACAAGGCCATACCCCCTCCAACAAAGCTACACCCCTTCCCACAAGGCCATGCCACCTAATCCTAACTAACAAGTCTGGGAAACAAGTATTCAAAATACGAATTAATGGGGGCCATTCTCATTCAAACCACTGGGTTCTCCTCCTTGGCCTCCATATGCTTATAGTTCACTATAATGCAGAACACAATTTGTTCAATTTCAAAAATCCCCATCGTCCTTCACGGCCTCAACACTGTTTAAGAGTCTGAAGTCCAAAGTCTCTTCTGAGACTTAAGGCAATTTTTGTAACCCCCTGTAAAACCAAAAAGCGAATTACATACATCACCATTACAAAAGGGAGGGAAGTGGATATAGATATAGTAAAAGCTTTAATTCTGGACCAAAGCAATACTGAAATCCAGTAGGGCAAACTCTCAATTCTGCAGCCCTGTATCCAGTCTCTAGGGGCTTAGATGGCTCTTCGGATCTCTCATTCCTTCCAGTTTTGCTGACCACAGCACATTTCTCTCGCTCTTGATCTGGTTAGCTCCATGTCCTTGGCAGGTATCCCCCAGCTCTAACGTCTTCAATATCTTGGCCTCTCCAACACAATGCAGGCTTCACCTTCGCAGCTTCATGCAATAGCCTCTCTCTGTATCCATTGTGCAGATCAGATGTAAACTCAGCTACTACTCCAGCACCATTCCTGCCTGCTACCAAGCTCCCCATCATAATGATCAAGGACTACCCTATGAAACTGTAAGCAAACTCCCAATTAAGTGATATATGTATTTACACACACATATAAGTATACATACATACATACATACATACACGCATACATAACCTGCCTTGGTCACGGTATCTTTTCACAACAGTAGAACAGTAACAAGTAACTAGCACATGGTTCTATAGGGAGGAGTGTCCATCACAGTGGGGAGGTATGGCAGCAACCATGCTGGCAGGAACAGGAAGCTGAGAGCTTATCCTGTACGATGCCACATTTTGGGAGCTTGCTTACAGTTTTCAGAGGGTTAGCCCATGGTCATCATGGAGGGGAGGATAGCCCCAGGAAGGCAGGCATGATACTGGAGCATAGCCAAGAGCTTACATTTGATCTACAGGCAGAGAGGCAGAGAGGGAATGCGACTGGGCCTGACTCACAGTGATACACTTCCTCCTCCAACAAGGCCACGCCTCCTCCAACAAGGCCACCCCTCCTCCAACAAGGCCACACCTCCTCCAACAAGGCCACACCTTGTTGCACTCACGGCCTAAAGTAAGAGCTTTAGCGATTTAGCTACTGCCTAGCTATTGATGTCAACTGTCAGAAGTCAATGGTGATGTTGGGACTGGATGGGTTCAACCATATATAATTGCGATTGCAGAATATTTAAAGTCTCCCCTGTTCCCCTCATCTCCCGTACCCCATCTCAAAACTGTGCTGCTTCAAGGCCAGTTGAAACTGTTCTCCAAGTATACCGCTGTTACCAGTTTCATCAGCTCCAGGCCTTTTCCCCTTTAAATTCTGCCCAGCTCGATATAAACATCTTAATCTGAATAAATGTAATCAATATCCAAACACATCCACACTGATCGGATTTGGAGCTTTATTGTGCAATGAAGAAAAAAAAAAAACGAACCTAAAATTTGATTCCAAGCTTATGTAATTTAGCTCTTGGGAGCAGGACATTATTCACAAAAGAGAAAAGATATTTATTTGAAGGACAGAATGTATTCAGAATTGTTTATTTCTACAAAACCCATTTCCCCAAGTGTTAAATGTATGCTGCTGTGTTTAAGCAATGAAGTTATTTTTATAAAATCCTGTTAAGCAATTTAATGGGAATAGCATCGTTAGAAAAAAAAAATTGCACACATGTGTGACTCTCAAATAGTATTATTTACGTCCAACTCTCAGCTTCTAATGACAAATTGCCCTTCATAGATGGAGATAAATACTGATAATTGAAGAAATATAGGTGTAAAGAAAGTAAAAAATAATGCTGTCATCTATAAAAGGAGACTGGAAGGGTACACGCGTGAAGGAAAGAGACATTTTTCTTTTGTTCTTGTTGTCTCGATAGGGCCTCACGTAGCCTGGGATGGCTTTAAACTTGCAGTTCAGTTGGTAGAGCATGACCTTGAACTCCTGATCCTCTTATTTCCCCCTCCCCAGTGCTGGGATTATAGGCTTAAGTGTCCCATTCCTGTGAGCCCAGGTCTCTACCTACTGAAGTGCACTCCTAGCCCTGCTTCCTTTTTTTTTTTTTTTCTAGTTTCTTTGTCCTCACTGTCTGCTGCTCCTCTCCTGCCTAAATCTTGCTCACTGGCTAGAAGCTATTATAGAATACTGAGAGAAATTGACCAAATATATGCTGACTAGGGGAGTGGGGTGGGGTGGGGTGGGGTGGGGTCTGGACTGGGAACCTTTAAGAAAGCAAGAGTTGAGAAATTTGAAGGGTTAGATGAGAATCTTGTCAGTCATCCCTGCTCTGATGGGGCAAGGAAGAGCTGCATCCCACCAGGGGATGTGGCCCGCAACTGAAAGCAAGGACCATCAGCTAAGAGGGCAGAGGAAATCAAGCATCGTGGTGGAAAAGTTATGGATTGTATAGCACCCTAGAATCTCTGACTTGGGACATTCTCGTCAACCAAATGTATCCACACACGACACAATATTTTGAGCCTAATAAACTGCATAGTTGGTGGTGGTCCCATAAGCCTGTGATGGAGATGAAAACTTTCTGTCGCCTAGCAACGTTGTTGGCATCCTTGTGTAGCTAATTTTATGCAAGTTCTTGGTGACAGCGATAAATACAAAGTTAGCACACCACAAGTCATAAAGTTGAACACAGTGATTAAGCACAGCTCGCAATCCTTGACGACAGCAACAAATGACAGTGTGTTGGTTTATACGTTTATCATACACTATGGCTGAAGGTACTTTACCATCCCCACCAAGGATCTTGGTGTGGCAATTTTGAAAAGTATTGCATGCCTTAAGCAGGTGGAGCCATCTAGGATGTCCTTGGGTGACTTGGAAACACAGCTTTGAAAGGAGAGCATGCTCATTCTTTTTTGCTCTGCACTGAGATGTGACTACTTGGTCTTGTCATGATCTGCCACCCTTGACGTGCCCAATTCACTGGGGCTGCTTAACCTTTGACCTCGAGCCCTTACAATTACAAGGTAAATAACCCTTACTTTGTTTCACACCTGCCTGTGTCAGCTGTCATACTAAGGTGATGGAAAGGGAGTGTACTCAGCTGTGTTTCCAACTGTTGCTTTATTATGTACTTAGTGAACTATATTCTGAAGCCTGCCCCATCTTACCAGCAGATGCTTCATGCAGCTTGTGTCTACTACACGTCTTGAGGGCATCTAGAGGCCACCGGGAGTTTTGCCCTTTCAACCTCAGGGTTCATTCATGTAGGGTATATGGTAATGTTCACATATCCAGAAAATCAGCCAACGGCACATTTCTCAAAATTGCATTCCTATCATGACTAAATTTTAAAAAGAAATTTCAGGTAGCCCAATCTTGCTTTTCTGTCTTCAAGAATCACGTGATTATTATTATTTTAAATAGATCAGGTTGGTTCACCTGAGAGGGACAAGGAGAATGGGAGACAATTTGACTACCCATTATCAGAAGTCCCTTTCTTACATTATCTGGGTCATTATTTTCTGATCCCATTTGTCATATGAAGAGTAATATTACAATGAGCTACAGTAGAAACGTGGTCTGTCTCTGTATACCTATGACTACCAATACTGGCATTGTGATTCTGCAATTACTAAATATAGTCTGAGTTTATTGAGGGGTACTACCAGCTTATTCACCCTGACCAGTCTTACTTGGGAGGATACTGAGGAGGGGCCCCTAAGGGATGATAAACTCACATATGTACCTCTTGCTACTGCGACAGGCCTCGTCGCTCCATTTCCCCTGGGCTGACTGGGAGAACAGGACACAGTTTTCCCTCTTGCCACCACTTGGCTGGGCACGGTCCCAGTTGAGGAAGGAGACGGTGAATCCGTGGACATCGAGGAACTTGCCTTCTGTGACCATGTCATTTATGCCTAGCCAAAAGTCATTGACACCTGGCAGACTCTTCTTACCATAGTCTCTAAGGGCATTGATTTCGTCAGAATTCCTGGGGACAACCAGGGTCCCTCCCTTGGAAATGCAGTCTTCGTTGGCTTCGTGGTAATGCTTGAGGCCTTCTGAAGCAAGGTAACATTTCTTATGAACTTTGGTGCCTCGAAGACAGACTGTGAAGTGAAAATGGGAAAGTTGGTGATGTCATAAGATGCCTTTTGTGTGTGATATGCCTTATACTGGACCTAGCAAGTATTGGTAAACGTTTTTGTAATGATTAATGGGTTGACAATGATGACTTAACCATTGATGATTTTGTTGGCGCCAGAGACAATAATAACCATGTGCAACTTCAGCAACCCCATGACATGGTAGTGTTATCCACATTTAACAGGTTTAGAGAAATCGTTACTTCCAACTTGACATCCCTCTCTAAAGGGATTAGGGAGGGCACAATGAATTCACAGCCACATATGACTCAAAACATAACCTTAAACTCTGGGCTGCTTCGATATAATTTGTAGCCTAGTTTATGTAAGGAACTATCTGGTGGATTTCCTTTGGACTTTTAGAATGGAATAAAATTTTATAATAATTTAAAGAGCAAACACACATGCCTGTAACTGGAGCACTGAAAGATTGAGACAGAATGCTTGCTGTGACTCTGAGGTAAGCCTGATCTACGTAGCCAGTTCCAGGCCAGCGAGCCCTACATAGATAGATCTTGTCTCAAAAATAATACCCAAAACCAAACAAGCAAAACCAATACAAAAGGAAAGAAGGAAGAAAGGACGAGAAAGGAAGGAAAAAAGAAAACAAAGAAAGACAAAAACTCAGGGAGATAGTGAGTTTCCCCCTACTTTGTTTAGTTTGCTTGGTTTTTAACACAGGTTCTCTCCCTGTCTACCCCAAAACTTCCTCTGTGTGTGTGTGTGTGTGTGTGTGTGTGTGTGTGTGTGTGTGTGTACAGCAGCCACAGTGCATTTGGCTGTGAGAGGACAAGTAGGATTCTGTTCTCTCCTTTCATTATGTGGGGCCCAGGAATCAAACTCAGGTCATCAGGCTTGAAGGCAAGCATCTTTCTTTGCCTGCTGAGATTTGAACTCAGTTCTTTATGCCCTTACAGCAGGTACTTTGTTAACTGAGCTATCTACTCCTCCAGGCCCTAAAAATATCCTCTTAAGGGCTCCAGATTTCCCTCAGTTAGTAGATCCTTCACTTATTACCACTTGCAAAGCTCTAGGTTAAGTCCTCTGCACCACAGACACAAGGCCCTGTGGCCTCAGCACTCTGGAGTTGGAAGCAAGAGGATTGGGAATTAAAAGTCATCTTCCACCACATTGTGAACTCTGGGTCAGTCTTGGAAATAAGAGAACCTGTCTCAAAATATTAAACATAGGAGCTAGCGAGATGGCTCAGTGGGTAAGAGCACTTGTTGCTCCTCCAGATTCCCAGGAACCACATGGTGGCTCACAACTGCTTCTGCTTGTAACTCCAGTTCTAGAGAGCCAATGTCCTCTTCTGACTTCTATGGGTACTGGCATGCACATGGTGCAGAGAAAAATTTATTTTATGTGTGTGTGTGTGTGTGTGTGTGTGTGTGTGTGTATACGTATATAAGCATATATATACATATAAGCAACCATAAGCATATTAAATCGCTTATAAGCATATATATACATATATGCATATAAGCAAAAGACTAATACACATAAAATAATTTAAAATTTTTAAATTAAAATAAATAACATGTACTTTATAGAATACAGTTTATTCAGGGTATGGGCAGAGGAGGTAAGAGAAGGGGGGCGGGAGAAAGAAAGAGGAGTAGAAGCCAGCCATGAACTCGTGGAGAGAGAGGGGAGAGGGGACTGGGAAGAGAGGGGGAAGAGGGCAAGAGGAGAGAGCAACAGAACAAGAGAAGAGCAATAATATGTACTCTTAAGCTATCGTTTTTATCCCCCAAGACAGGGGTTGCCTGTGCACCTCTGGCTGTTCTGGAACTTCTCTGTAGCCCAGGCTGGCCCCAAACTCAGAGATTTACTTGCCTCCAGGCGCTGGGATTAAAAGTATGAGCCAACCCCCAAGGCTCCCACCAGCTGCCAAGTTTTTATTTTGTTTCATTTTGTTTGTTTGTTTGTTTGTTTGTTTGTTTTTCTACAAGCAGACAAACCCCTGGACTCAGCAAGCAGTCTGGATGAGTTCAGTCCTGGGCAATAGCTGATTCTCTTCACTACCCTTCCGGATCAGGCGCAGGTGAAGGGGACCTCTCACCTGTCTGCAGAGCTTGCATTTCCTTCAAGGCATTGACTTCCCGCCACAGCTTTTCTACTTGAGACTTCAGGTCGCCGTCCTTTTCTAGAGGACATTGGTAGGGTAGGGTAGGGTGTGGGACAGAAAACATTCCATTAGAACAGAATTAGAAATGTTAAAAGGAAAAAAGGGGGGGCAGCTTTGTAATTCAGAATCCAAGGCAAGGCGGTAATTTCTGTTGAAGCCAAGCCAAATGAGCACAATGTTCATGCGCACTGAGAACAATTCCAGAAGGGACCCTGCATGAGAAGGTCCCCCGGGGACTTGGAGGGACTTCTCGTCTCTCCTTAACAAGCTCAGCTGTGTGTTCTTGGAACACTTGTCCACCCTTGACATTGTCATCCCCACTGCTGATCTTTCCTGGACCTTGTTCACTTTCCTTCAGAGTACCACCTGTATTTTACTTACTTAACTTGCTTGGTTTCTTTTTTTCTTTCTTT
>NW_021604632.1:1429311-1436049 GCF_004785775.1 Grammomys surdaster
GTTTCTCTGTGTAGCCCTGGCTGTCCTGACTGACCTCTGTAGACCAGTCTTTATCCGTGATTTCACCTATGCTTGATGTGCTCCATTTGGGGTGTATACTTTGTGGGGTATAAAAAGGCTGATGTTACTTGTTAGTGGAGGATGAAGGTAACGCAACAAGCTAAGAGCCTTGGCGGGTGAGTGTCAGGAACCATACTTACTGGGCCTCATCTCCCTCACCCTGGGCCCCTTACTGATGGGGTCTGGTGGAGTTGCAGTGGCTCTTGGCTTGGGTGAGTCTATAAAGAACCATTGGAAACTTACCTATGGGGCATCAGCACCAACCATTTCTCCTTATTCCTTGTTCTCCATCTACCTCATTTTCTTCCCTCTTTTCCCTTCTTTACATTTTTCTCCCCTCTCACTTTTTGGCTGTATCAGAGACCAAACCCAGGCTTTTGTATCTTATACATGCTAGGCAAGGGCTCTGCCAACTCTCTAGATCCCTAGATCCAGTTATATATTCTTGAATATTCTTAGATGGGACCAAAGACTCTCTGGCTAGCCTCAGCTGTAAGCAAGTGGGTTAGCTGTGGCTAAATCTAGATTCCAGAAGAATGGGGATTGTCTTAGTGACCACTAGGAACAGTGACAAAGGCATACCAAATACTACAGGTAAGTATATGAAAAGACACCACACACCCTAGGCCATGAAATCAGTTCTCTTGCTGTCCCTGAGGTAGATGCTCTTGTCACAGGAGAGCATGCAGAGGAACATAAAAACCTGAGTCTGCCCACTGAAGGTCTCCAGTGGGTAAAAGGCAGAGCTCAAACGTGGGTGTCTCTGGCTTCTCTCCCGTTCCCCCATCCCTCTGCTCTGCTTCTGCCAAGCAGCTGCTTCCACCCCCTTGCTCCTCGGACTTAGAGATGACACGTAAAGACGGTTATGTACCATCTCCAGCTGTCACACTGTCGAGCTGGCAGATAGAGATTTGGTTTTGTGGGCTAGGGAGGTGGCTCAGACAGTAAAATACTTGCCTCACAATACAAGAGACTCCAAGTTTAACAAACAAAGCTAGGCAAGGTAGCATGCTTATAATCTCATCTTGGGAAGCAGACATAGGCGGATCCCTGAGGCTCCCTGGCTAGTCAACATAGCTACTTGTCAGGATTCCTGGCTAAAAAAAGAGACTTCTATTATTATTTTTATTTTTTATTTTTTATTTTATTTTATTTATTTATTTATTTTTTTTGGTTTTTCGAGACAGGGTTTCTCTGTGTAGCCCTGGCTGTCCTGGAACTCACTCTTGTAGACCAGGCTGGCCTCGAACTCAGAAATCCACCTACCTTTGCCTCCCAAGTGCTGGGATTAAAGGTGTGTGCCACCACTGCCAGGCGAGACTTCTATTAAAAATAATAAGATGAATAAGAATAAGGTGGAGGTGGATGACACCTGAAAAATGATACTTGAGGCAGTCCCCTGGCTTCCACATGCATGTCCACACTTGTGAACATATACCAACACATATATGTACAGGCACACACACACACACACACACACACACAAAAGAAAATCAGTTTTGTATCCCTGTGATTTCTCAGGACAATATAAAATTCACTATCTTAATACTCTATCCCCGCTGGGCAGTGGTGGTGTATACCTTTAATCCCAGCACTTGGGAGGCAGAGGCAGGAGGATTTCTGAGTTCGAGGTCAGCCTGGTCTACAGAGTGAGTTTTAAGACAGCCAGGGCTATACAGAGAAACCCTGTCTCGAAAAAACAAAAATAAAACAAATACACTGTCCCCATAAACTTGTGCTTCACAAGCTAGATGGTTCCCCATTTGGACCAGGAAACTGCCTTCTAGGGTACTCAGTACCCCCTCCTCCAACCTCTATTTCCCTTCATATTGTACATCAGTTCTTAAGTGCCCAACAGGTCAGCTCAGGAATACAATCGCCCAAAGATTTTATCCTGTGAGACCACTCAAATTGGAATAAGCAAAGGGGGCATTTACGATGCAAACCCATCAGCTATGGGGCCAGGTTTGCAAAGTCCACTGAGGGCATGCATCCAACTTCCAAGCTGTCAGCAAGAAGTATTTCAACCCCCTTCCATCCGGGTCAGCTTCCAGCTCCTTTGTATTTAAATAAGTAGCTGTAAACACTGTCATTAGCACAAAGACACACATGTTACTATTAGACTCCTGAGAGATCATTATGGCAGTCATCTTCTGGGTGACTTGGTGGCTTCCATTCCCTCCCAATCACCATTGCTCAGGTGGATGAACAGAAGGAATGCCCTGAGGAGCTAAAATACACTCTAAAAGGTGTATTTTATTCATTAGTGTAACTCCCAATTTGTAGAGACCCAGGAAGTAAGTACTTAGGGAACACTTGTACTGGGTGCTTAACTGCTGTTACCATTTCAAGTCTCTTAAAAGGTCTCCTTTTCTTTTATGATTGTGGCTACACAGTATCAGATTCAGGATAGGGAAAACCACAACAAACATTTCTGGTGGAACCGTGGTAGGGTGTTGGGTTGAATGAAAAAGGCATAGACTGGTGATGTCATTTGAAGAGACAATTAGAGAATCTGGTTAATGGTATGTCACTTCCAGAAGGTATACCACAGTATCTTAGTGCCAGCAGGGATGTAAGTGCAAAAAAAGGGACTGTTACACTGTGACATACCAGAAACTACAGAAAAGTTGCTGAGAAAGAACCAGTGAAGTTAGAGCCTCCCCAGACAATAAAGTAACATATCCAGCTGTTAAAATGAATGAAACATGCCTGCATTTATAGCCATCCAAAACTGAACACATGACGTAAGTTTATTGACCTGTCATATATTTGCCATGTCAATCTGAGATGTATTTATTTACTGTTATTAACAGTAGATAATTCTGGGTAAAAATTGGGAGGTTGGCTTTTACTTTTATTGTTGTTGTCATTGTCAGTTTTCCTTTTTTGAGACAAGGTCTATTTATTTATTTACTTATTTATTTTTGGTTTTTCGAGACAGGGTTTCTCTGTGTAGCCCTGGTTGTCCTGGAACTCACTCTGTAGACCAGGCTGGCCTCAAACTCCAAAATCCACTTACCTCTGCCTCCCAAGTTTTGGGATTAAAGGCATGCACCACTACTGCCCAGCTTTGAGACAAGGTCTTAATGAAGCCCAGGCTATCCTTAAATCTGTTGAGGCTATCCTTGAATTCATGCTCCTCTGCCTCTACCTCCCAAGTGCTGGGATTATAAGGATGCATGGCCAATCCTGACTTGCCTTTCGCATTTGATTCTATAAACTTTGGTTTTTAAGGTACCCAAAATATTTTTAAAGAAAGAAAGAGAGAGAGAGAAAGAGAGAGAGAGAGAGAGAGAGAGAGAGAGAGAGAAGTGACTTGGTGGGAAAAGAATTAAGCAGCAAATCTAAGCTCATTGCTTCGCTTCTTGTAGACCTGAGTTTATTAGGTCTGAAAGAAAAAAGGGGAGGGGAGGCGATGTGTGATGGTTAAGATATGTTTGCAACTGATTAAAATATCATACCTGCTGGAGGTGGGTCCTGTGGAAGGAGAGAGAGAAAGAGAGGGGGGGAGCGCAAGAAGGAGCTACTCACATACATTCCTATCCCCACCTCAGGGTTCCTAGTTCAGTGAAGGAGAGTCACAAAGCCAAGCCACAGCACTTCCTGTCTTCTCCGTTCTCCTCACCTCACCTCCCATGATAAACTTCACCTCTATAGGAGGCATATCTGAAGTTTTTATTTTAAAAAGCTCACCGGAAAAGGTGATACTATATAAAGAAGAACATCTCTGATTAAGATACCTTCCAGCAAACCAGACTTTCATAACTGCCCCAGGGAAATGGCCCTTGAGAATCAGTAAAGAAAAAAATATAAGTGGATCCATCAGCCAACTTGTGACAGATGAATGTGGGCTTTACTGTTTTGTGTGTGTGTGTGTGTGTTTGCTTGTTATTTGAGATAAGAACTCACATAGCCCCGACTGGCCTCACCCTCCCTAGCCAAAGATGACTTTGAAATCCTGATCCTTCTGCACTCCACCCTTTACTGCTTTGTGTTGCTTTGAAGAAAGTGACCCTGGTAAGGAAGCCTTACCATGAGATTCATGTTGTAACATCCTTTGAGGAAAGTGCCTCCAGGCTGGGTCCCAGTGCATCTCTCTTCGGCTTTTCTTTTAATCTAAGTCAGGCAGAGTCCCATTGTCTTTGCCTTTTCAAACTTTGAACTTTTTTGACTCTTCACCTAGTTTAAGCCCCCTCAGATTTAGCTTTGCTCCATGAGTGAATTCTATGTCAAAGTAGCTTTAAGTTCTGTCCGATCGTGTGTTCACGGATTCTTAAGCTAAAGAGATAGACAGTGCCTCGTGATATGAAAAATTAGATACCCGGTTTCAACAGCTTTTCCATGACTGACAGAGATGGGGAAATAAAGCAACAGGATAGACAGGGTCAAAAGGAAGTCCCAGCTACCCCCTGCCATCTCATTTAATGAGATTATAGTGGGGGAAGGGTTACAAATATATTTGAACAGGTTTAATACCCAGGAGATCACAGGGTACCACTAATCATCTTTCTTATCATCCATAAAAACAGATCTCCACTTGTACATCTCAGAAATGTTCCACATCATCAAAACTCAGTGGAAAACAGCCATACGTAGAGACTTTTTTCATTATAAGAGATTATTTTCAATTAAAAAAAAAAAACCCCTAGTACATGTTTTCTTTAAATAGCAAACTCTCCGGAGACTCCAAAGGTCACCGGATCCCTTGTAAAGCCATACACCCACCCACCCTGATATGATGCTCTCCTGGTGCAGTTTGGACGTGAGCCTTGTTCCAACACCTTCCCCACCCTGCGTAAACCTAGGGTTTTGCTGGGCAGCAATGTCCCGTTACCTTTCACGCGGCGTTTGCTGTGTTTCCTGGCCTTCACTCGGGACGGGTAGCTGTTGGTCTGGTCCAGGAGTAAACTGGCCACCAGGATACAAACGACAAGTCCGTTCTTTGCCATGGCTCTGGGACAGGCCAGTCTGGCCACTTGGTCAGCAACACTGGAGCAGCTAGGGAGCAGGGAGGCTGGGAAGCCACATCTTGCTCTGGGCTGCTGGGGGCTGGCCTTATATAAAGGAGCTGCGAGGTTGGCTAGAAGCCTGCTGACGAAAGGCTGGAATGTTCCTCCAGCCATGGCATAAGGAGGTCCCCTGTTCTCACACCGCACGCTGGGCTCCAGATTCGTTTATTTTTATTCTGTTCGCATTTTCCCACTGATTTGCCTTTCCAGCGTGCATCTGAGTTAAAGAAAGATTTGCCTTTTTAAAAACTTTGATATATATACACACACACACACACACACACACATACACACACACACACACATCTGGGAAGCTTGAAAACTGTAAAGATCTAGTATATTTTTTATTTGTTTTAAAGCTCTGAGGTGTATTCAAGATCTGGAAAGTACATTCAATTCACTTTTAGGAGTTTTTAAAAACAAAGTGGCCAAGTTGTTTGAGGATGTGGCTCAATGGTACAGTGCTTGCCTGGTAGATGGGAGACTCTGGGTTCAACTTGCAGCACCTCAAAATGAAGCTGACACCATGACACCCCAACCAAAGAAAGAAAGCTCAAATCCCATTAGTTTCTGCATATGCATTGTGTGTGCTTGTATGTGTGTGTATGTGAATGCATATGTCAGAAACACGGGTGGAGGTCAGAGGGCCACTTGCATCAATAATTGTATTTCTAAACTGTACCGTGTTGGGATAAGCTTCTCATGCACTGTGTAAAGGTTGTCTTTGTATTATTAAAATGTTAACTTCTGTACCAGCAGACAGCTGAATTCCATCCCCACTTTGGTATTATTTTTACAAAGCATCACCTGTTTCAGTGTTTCATATACGTTCTCCTCTGTCACCTTCTGACTGGTTTAATAAACAGTCATGACCTGGAGCAGGGCAGGAGAGGAAAGGTGGGGCATCTGGGCAGAAATAGGAACTCTGAACAGAATTGAGAGCAGGGAAGGGGGCCGGGGGGGGGGGAGGATTGGGCAGGGGTGGGGGATACGCCAGCCAGTCACAGAGGAAGGCGAATGTATGGAGATTGAATGAGAGGTAACAGGCCGCATGGCAAAGGTAGATTAGTAAACGCTGATTATCACGTTATACAAGCTAGTTGGGAACAAGCCTAAGCTTTCATAAATTCATAAGTCTCTGTGTTATTATTAGGAAACTGGGGAGGGGGTGTCAGAGATAGTCCGATGATAGTACCTGGTGGCTCAGGTCTATAATCTCAGCTGTTTGGGAGTCTGATGAAGGAGGATGACAAGTTTTAGGCACGGCTGGGTTGGAGAGTGAGTTCAAAGCCAGCCTAAATAATTTAGTGAGACTCTGTCCCAAAATAAAAAGGAAATATAAGGGCTGGGGGTTGGGGAGATGCCTCAGTGGGTATAGTGTTTGCTATCTCAACGTGAGGGCCTGAGTTTGTATGCCCAAAACCCTTATATAAATAGACTGGGTATTGGGCATCTGTAACCCCAGTGTCCCTATGGTAAGACAGGAGGTGAGACAGAGAATGTTTGGAAGGGTGGGGGCTAGGTAGCCCAGGGTATTCAGCAATGAAGAACAAGAGTCTTCATCTCAAATAAGTTGGATGGTAAGAACTGACACCCAAGGGAAAGTTATCTTTTAACCTATCCACACATGCACGCACATACACACACACACACACACACACACACA
>NW_021604632.1:1436149-1459164 GCF_004785775.1 Grammomys surdaster
CACACACACACACACACACACACACACACACACAACTATATTCGTAGAAGCAGCTTAGACTCAAAAGAAAAGAGTCAAATACAAAGTATTAATCATGGTTATCTCTCAAATTCCTCGCATCGAACACTTTTTCCTGAAGCTTCTCCAAACAGATGAACGCACACTGTCAAGAGGATTATATAAGAAGTGGAGGAACGCATTGAGGGGCTGCAGACAATGCTCTGCAGTGAAGAGTGACCACTGCTCTTGCAGAGGACCCAGTTCAGCTCTGAGGGCACGTGTCTGGGAGCTCACAAGTGCCCGTAACTCCTACTCCAGGGGACTTGTACACATGTATACAATATCTCTGCAGATAGCTGTACACGTGCGTACAAACCCTAACATATATAAAAATAATAAAACTTTGAAAGTAAGTACAGAAAGATAATGAAAGGTTATAACTGTTCTTAGCTGAATGTTCAGTTATAGAATAAATGTTATGTTGGAGTGGGGCAGGGGCAGGATGGGGTTGGTGGCGTAGGCGAAATGCTTCCTTTACAAACATGAAGACCAGAGTTTAGATACCCAAGACCCTGGTAAAGGCAAGTGAGTTGGGTAGCCCACCTGTAACCCTAACACAGGAGAGGTAGCAACAGGAGATCCTTAGAATAAACTGTATGACCAGACTGGTTAAAATGGCAAGGTATGGTTTAGCTAGAGTTTTGTCTTCCTCTATAACTCAAAGGGTGATTGGAGAAGACACCCAACAGCCTTTACAAGTGTGTACATGTGTGGGTACCCACACATATGTCCACCACATACACATGCAAAAAAAAGAGAATGTACTGAGAACAGACAGGCTTGTCAAAAACAACAGGCTGTCCTACAGGCACCATCAAGATGGAATCTCAGAGCCAGGGATAGATTCTAGATGCTATCCTTGGTTAGCAAATGGAGGTCTGTGTTACTCATCTGCAGTATCTAAAGGCTTGTCAAGTCAGAAGTGAGTCCTCCTCCTTCGTGTTAGTGAGGAAAATCAATTCAATTCTTCACCATTCCCTTCCAGCAACAGCCACTTTGTAAGAGCCTGTCAGTACTCAGGTAGGACCACATGGATGGGAAAACCTGGAAGCTTAGCACTGTAAAAGTGTCACCCACAATGTTGACTCTTTGTGCTAACGGGGACATCATGTGTAGCATCTGAGGGCACTGGTGGACTGCAGGGTGAGCTTCCTATTCTACTGTGAGCCACTTTTCAGTGTGTGTCATTGGGCAAATCACCTTTGCAGGGCTTATGGATGGGACTATGAATGCCTGTTTTACAGGCTGGAGGAAGGATGGAATGAGGTAACAACTGTAAAGCCCTTAGCATTGTATGTATTATGGAGATGTCTCAATGACAACCAATAGGCACAACTTACAGAATGAAATACTGAAGATCCATCCCTACCTTTAAGCGTAGTGTGTATGGGTTGTGGAATTATGGGATAGAATGCCAGCTTTCTGTTTCCAGAGCTTGGGGTCAACCCCAGAACCTCATTGACTAGGCAAATGCTCTACCATCGTCACAGCTTCATATGTTGCTGCTTTAAATTTTTATTTTTATATTATGTTTAGGAGTGTTTTGCTTGCATGTATGTCTATGTATCACTTTCATACCTGGTACCCACAGATGACAGGAAACTGCATTGGATTGGAACAGGAGTTACAGATGTTGGGTGGTGGCAACCAAACCCAGGTATTCTGTAAGAGCATCAAGAGCTCTTAACCACTTATCCATAGCTCCAGCCCAGCCCTCACACATTACTCTTTTTGAAATGGGGTTTTACTATGTAGCTCAGGCTGACCTGATACTGTGTAATCCAGTATGGCCCCAATGTCAGGCTATTTTATTCTTTCTAGCAAGTCTGTGTATGAAGCAGGATTTCCTCTGTTGCTTATGATTGAAAACGAATCTAGAAGGCTAAGTGGTCTTGTCCATCATCACTAAGGTTCCCAAGGGCCTGAGATGACAACATAGTCCTGTTTTTACTGACTCCAGAAGGCTTGGGTTGTGAAGAAGAGCTTTGAGTGAATGGAGGAAAGATCAATGTGTAAAACAACCATTGATTTCACAACGGATCAAAATGCTTTGTCATCTTTTCAAATCTTTTCCTCAGAGGAGGAAAAATTCAGGTTGCCAAACAAGGATAAAAAGCCAAGTATTTGTCTTCGATCTTTGAGCTGCGCTGCCCTCACACAGCCCTTGTAAGCTGAGGTATCTTTTCCCTCTCCTAAATAAATGTATAATGTTTTAAGGCTCTTTGTTACCAGGAAAGCTTCCAATACCTTTTATACCTGCTTTTGTTTTGTATTTTTTTTGTTTTTCTGAGTCTGATCCACAATTCTATGCTTCCTTCTTTTCAAGTCAGTAGGGTTTATTTATCTTAGAATTTTGAATTTTTTTAAGTTTTAAAAATTATTGTTTTATGTGCATGAGTGGTTTGCTTGCACGTACCTGTGTTCATCTCGTGCATGCTTGGTGTCCACAGGGGCCAGAGGAGGGCATTGGGTCCCCTAGAACTGGAGTAACAGATAACTGTGAGCTTTCAGGTAAGTGCTGGGAATCGAACTTCCGACATCTGCAAGAATAGTGAGCGCTCTTAACCACTGAGTCAACTCTCCAGCCCCAGTAGAATTTTCGTTTTTAATAAAGCAGAATTAAATTTACAGAAACGTTGAGGACGAAATACAAAGACTTCCCTCATGTCTTGCTACCTTCCCTGTGCCTGCCACATAGTTTTTCCTACTGGTAACATTTTAAATTAGTGTGGTGTATTTGTTACACTCAACCAGTGAGCATGCATGTATCACTTGTTAACTAAAGCCTGGAGTGAATAGTGTCTGGAAGGATTTGCTATTCATTAGTAATGTCTGTTTTGTGGGCGTGGACAAATGAATATTCATAGATATAGTATCCTACAGTAGGGATACGCTAAAGTTGACCATCTTGGTTCATTAAACTATCCCTGCTTGGATGCTCAAATCTCCTAGACCAGAAGGTTCCAACTTATGAGTTGAGATCCCTTTGGGAGTTGAATGACAGGGGTCATATATCAGATATCCTACATATCAGACATTATGATTCACAACAGTAATAAAATTACAGTTATGAGGTAGCAACAAAAACAATTTTATGGTTGGGAGTCACCACAATATGAAGAATGGTATTAAAGGGCCACAACATTAAGAAGGTTGAGAACTACCACCCTAGATTCCCTTACTCATTGCCAGCTCCAACTTGAATTTCCCCATCCCAATTCTTATGTCTGCTTTTCCACATGACACCTCTGGTTTAGCATCTTAAAGGCATTTCAAATTTACGGTGGCTAAAAATTAAATTCTTTCTTTTTTTTCCCCCTATGAATTAAAAGAGAAAGCCCCATTCTCTGACCCTGTCTTCCCCAGCACAGTAAATGACTTAATCACCCACTCAATGGGTCAACCAGAGCCCTGGAAATTACCTTTGAGTCTGGCCTCAGTCCTCAAACACTCTAATCCCACAACCTTCTGGGCATGCTGTGCCATGATTCTCACCCCCACAGCCTTGCTGAGACAGATCTTTCTGTTACATTTAAAACCCAAATCAGATTTTGATTGTTGTTTATGAGGCTCATCCGCCACCGACATCTCACCTAGCTCTTCCTGGTGACACCCTCAGGTCACAGAAAATGTTTTCCTTGTTTTATAAGTTTGGATTACATCTGATGATCACTTTAATCATAACTAGTGATCCACTCCTCAATCCTCACTGATCAAGATGCTTTGCCTCTGGCCTTCTGTGGCCCCCCCACCCAATCCCCTACTTGAACTATAGTGTATTCTGCTGTGACTGTGGCTGGTTCCTCCCCTTTTGGGTCTGAATTCAATGTCACCTCTGCACCTAGGGTTTCTATGCGAAGTCTAAGAGGTCCCTACTCAGCTACTCTCCATCACAGTTTGATAGTCACTCAGAACTTGGTTTGTCTCATCAAACAACTTGCTAGATATCTATAAGCTAGATCCTGGGTCAGTGAGCTTGGTCACACATCCAGTACAATGATTTCTCTATAGCATTTGCTTACTAAATACTTAAAAATGTGTAGAAGGCAGCTGTGATTCTGTTTCCTTCCAATCCTCCCTTCTTTCCTACCGATGAGGCCTGTGAGCAGAGCACCTCAACCCACAGAAGTACCCTGATACTCACCGGTCTGTCTGAACTTGGAATTCTGCTAAGAGATCATGATTCTGAGCCCAGGGGAAGCTCTCAATATCTGAAAGATACTCAGCCTTGGAGGCAGACACAGTTGGAAACCTTGCTTTTAGCTTTAAGCTTTTGTTTAAATGTATTTGTCTTACTTTATGTGTATAGGTATTTTGCTTTCATGTATTGTCCTAGTTAGTGTCCTCATAGCTGTGAGGAAACATGGTAACGAAAGCAGCTTGGAGAGGAAAGGGGCTTACACTTCCAAATCACAGTTCATTACCGGAGGAAGTCAGGACAGGAACTCAAGCAGGGCAGGAACTTGGAGGCAGGAGCTGATGCTAAGGGCATTGAGGGGTGTAGCTTACTGGCTTGCTTTCCCTGGCTTGCTCAGCCTACTTTCTTATAGAACTCAGGTCCATCCTCCCAGGGTTGGTATTTCCGACAATGGGTTCTGTCCCTCCTCATCAATCACTAATTTACAAAATGCCCTACAGTCTTGCCTATGGCCTGGTCTTATGGAGGCATTTTCTTAATGATGGTTCCCTCCTCTCATAAGACTTCAGCTTGTGTCAAGTTGACGCAATACGATCCAGCACATGTATGTATGTATGTATACTATCTACATGCCTGATCCTGAGGAGACCGGAAGAAAAAAGTCAGATTACCCTGGAACTGGAATTACAGATAGAGATGGTTGTGAGCAGTTTTGTGGGTGCTGGGAATTAAACTGGGTCCCCCACAAGAGCAACAAAAGCTCTTAACTGCTGAGCCATCTCTCCAGCTCCCAATTTGGCATTTTTTTCACCTTCTTGCAAAGATTCCAAGTTCAGCCCACCTCTTCAGGAAAATAAGTAGGTTAACTTGCTGGATGACTGGCTAAGGGGAAGAGATGGGGGAATGTGGGGACTACGGGAGGTGGAAAATTTAGGAAATATTGAGTCTGTATATGCTCTCAAGCTAAAGGCTTTTATCCTGTCACATGTGACATCAGGTATGGCCTGACTTTTTAGGTAAGTCCTCACCTTCAAAGCCTCAATAGGAAATCTAAATTTGAATTGGGGGGACCTTAAAACAAACAAACAACAAAACAAAACCCAGATCAGTACAGACATCAAAGGGAGTGGGTGTGGTGGTCCCTTCAGCCTCCATTTTCTTAGAGGCTGGGCAGTTCCTTTTTTGTTAATCCGAATGAATGATGAAATCCGCTTGTGTCCTGGCTTGGGCTTCTGAAAGGGTTATTTAAGAAGGAACACACATTTATAGGCAGGGAATAGGAACTATAAAAACATTGCCTTTAGACAAAAAGTGTTTTGATGAGGACTTTAAAACTGTCACCGGTGTTTTATTTTCCTGAATAAATATCTGTTTGCCACACATCCTTGGCCACCCTGTGTCACTGCTGTGTTTGCTCCCCGGTTGCTATTTTAAAGTCTGCTCTAAGCTATTTTCCAGAGTCTCGGATTCTACCCAGCAAATCCATCCGGCCACATTGTGATTTCGTCTATTAATACTCGAGGCTGCACAAGACTGTGTCCAGAGGTTCAAGGGCATCACTTAGGGAAGGTCACTGACTTGAACTGGAATAGGGCTCAGCTGAGCTAAAAATGCATCGAGAAAAGATTGTTAGGTAGGTGTGCAAAGTGCCTTGTCTCTCTTGGGTCTGTGACTCCATATTGGTGACTGTCAAGAATGTCAACACTTTAAAGAGAGCCAGTGACAGGTTTAAAGGAAGATTTAGAAGACCATGCGTGCTACATCAGAGCAGCATTATCTATGGGAATGGACAAGACCTCTGGTGGCCTGAGAGCAAAATTTCAAAAGTCACTTATTGGCTGTGGGACAGTGCTCAATGACCCTTTAAAAAATAAAAACAAACAAACAAACAAACAAAAAAACACATCTTCCATCTTGCAGAAGGACCAAGCAAACTAGAACACAAGTAACAGTGTGTTGTCATCATAGTTGATGACCATCTGTGAGATACTCTGGGTTCCACATGGAGAAACAAGACATCACACCTGCATAAGGCCCTCAGACTCACTCTTGCTCAAATCCAGTTGTGTGGACTTAGTCCCGTATGTATCACATGAAACATACTTCTACTATGCTTGCAACTACATACTTGATCTTAGGCACAGAAATTACCTTGTTTTCTCTCTCCTCTCCTCTCCTCCCCTGCGCCCCTCAATATCTTTCTTCCCTCTCTCTTTCTCTATCTCTTTTCTCAGGTCTCTAATGGTCCAGGCTGGCCTCAAACTTGCTGTATAGTTAATGGTGACCTTGAATTCTGGCCTCCACTTCCCCCGGGCCAGAATTATAGGCATGTGGCACCACACTCATTTTGTGTGGTTCAGGGGTCTCAAACTCAAGGCTATGCACACTAGGCTAACACCCTACTAGGGAAGTAAGCTACACCCTCAGACTTCTGTTCTCTGCTTATTCTTTTCAAACCAGTGCTGTTGGATACAAGTACTCAGTAGTACATGTGCCTAGTGGACTGCTCAGATAAATAGCTTAGTGGGGCTGTCATAAACATGTATTATATGAAATGATTCCATCAAGATGCTTTGAAGCAAAAAGATGGTGACATAGATTCTGTTACTCTTAGGTGCTATGTTAGGATTATTTTTTTTCCCAATTAATCTTAGATGTTGTGACGAGGCTTTTTTTTTTCTTTCCCTTGAAAATCCAGTAAGGGAGTTATTACCATGTAGTGAGCTTTCTTTTCTCAACCTATAAATGGTCAAACTTGGCTCTTTAACAACCAGAGCTCAGCTAAGAAGCAACACTCACATGGTGTTGGTGAAAGGGACGGGGGCCTCCTGGGTTTACCTGAGTTCAATGTGGAAGTTTCTGATAAAGTCAGGACAGGAAAATGAGCAAATTAGAGTGTCACATTTGAGAGATGCAGATAGTTATCAGATCTATTATATGAATACCTCAGGCTGTGGTGATAGGCCTCTGTTGGAACCTCTTTCCTAGGATGGAGAATCCAGCACTCAGCAAGGTGGACAGGTATATTGCTACAGGCTTCTGCTTTACTTAGAAGGCATTCCTCCTCCTCCTCCTCCTCCTCCTCCTCCTCCTCCTCCTCCTCCTCCTCCTCTTCCTCCTTGTCTTCTTCTTCCTCCTCCCCTTCCTTCTCTATTGGGATAATGTTTATATGCACTGTGGGAAGGTGTGTCTCTGTCCTTCCTTTCCTGTCTAAGGTACCTTCTGATTGGTTAAAATGAAAAGTCTATGGCCTATAGCAAAAGGGATAATAGAAGGTGGGGATATCTGGCAGAGAAAGAGGAACTCCGGGAAACAGGCAGACTAAGGAAGATTGGCCACTGAGACTCAGAGGAAGTCAGATGTAAGAAACTGAGGAGAGGGGCAGTGGTGGCACACACCTTTAATCCCAGCACTTGGGAGGCAGAGACAGGCAGATTTCTGTGTACGAGGCCAGCCTGGTCTACAGAGTGAGTTCCAGGACAGCCGGGGCTACACAGAGAAACCTGTCTCGAAAAACCAAAAAAAAAAAAAAAAAAAGAAAAAAAAAAAAAAAGAAAGAAAGAAAGAAAGAAAGAAAAAAAAGAAAAAGAAAAAGAAACTGAGGAGAGATACCAGCTATGTGGCAGACATAAAATAGTACAAACTGGATAACTGAGTTACAAGCTAGTGGGAAACAATGCCTACTATAAGGCCAACAGCATTTATCAATAAATATAGTCTCCATGTCATTATTTGGGAGCTAGGGCAGGCTTAGAAAGGCCAACGGTTACACTCCTCCATCTTGTTGTCTCTGTTTACTAGTCTTCTGTCTTGGCAACTTTTAAGGAAGATCACAGGGCTGGGAGATGGTTCACTATATAAGTACTCACCTTGCAAGTGCAAGGACTGAAGCTTCATCCTCAGAGTTTAATGTTACAAAGAAAAGCTGGGTGTGGTGGCAATAAAAGTAGATGGTACCTGAGGTAGTTCTCTGGCCTTAATATACAAACACATATATGAAGTACCCCCTTCCCACGTGTACTTGTGCGCGTGCATGCACACACACACACACACACACACACACACACACACGCACACACACAGATTGCAGGCTCTGATTTAATTCAGCAAAGCCCGCCGGTTTCTGCTGTTTCTCCCATCACCCTGGATGACGAGGTTCTATTTGCACACTGGTTTGGCTTTCAGCATGTGGCAGTCACATCTCTGGGCTGCTTTCTAATTTCTGATCTCATCTTGAGTCAGTTCCTCCTCCTCTAGGGTCAAATTTTCCTGCAGCACCTTCCCATCCTGGCTACTTAGGACTCTCAGATGAAGTGCTAAGGCCACAGTGTTCTTGGCCTTTGAACGCTCAGCCCTGCCACTGCTTTCCTTACCCTCCCTCCCTGCCATACCAACACAGAACCGTTGAAAAGGCACAGATGACATCACACCGACTGGAGTCAGTCTAATCGTGTCTCTCCCATTTGTTGGCTCTGAGTTGAGCAGGTTTACGATTAGAACAATCTTTCTGCTCCTGCAGCACGGGGGTTATATTTACCATCAAGGTGGGGAGGATTAGAAAGATTCCCTGAAAACTACCGATATAATGTGGATACCAGGTTATTTAATACGTGGTCTTACTGCTAGGACTATAAGGGTTATCGTCATTGTTATAAACTGATATTTAAACTCCTACCACCTTTCCTTTTGATACCCACGCCTTTCCTACCGACTAGCCTGTATCTTCTCTTCCCATCCCCCAAGCACTAACTCCACTGAAAGCTCACTTTTAAAAGAAGGCAAACATTCGGTCACTGTTTTTCCTAGGTGTGCCAATGTCTCATTTATGGTGAGACTTGCCTGGCGTCACTGCAAAGATGGTTAAAGAATACAAATAAGTCAGTATTCCTCTCACTCCTCTGAGAGCATGGGCCAACCACAGTGGAAAGACCTTCACAATCCCCTCTGTGGGGCCTCCCAGAATTGGAGTTGGTAGAAATGGTTTTCAACTGTGAGGTGCCGGCAACAAACAAAGTTCTTGTTCCTCCTTGGAAGTCAGCAGCCACTTGTTGCCTCTTCTTGCACTGGAAGCAAAAAGATGGCAACCAGATGGGGGAGTGGAGCATCTGGGCAGGCAGGCTCACTTTTCTGACTGATTAAGTTTCCTAGTGTTTCATTGGTGCAAAGTCAGTGATGGAGCTAAGGGATGTTTTAGCATTGGCAGATGGGATCCTGCATGGTTTTCATCTTGGTTTGAAGCTTCTGCCTGTCCTAGTGGAACAAGGGTCCTTTCTGGAGGTTTTTATAGACCCTCTGCTGACAACACTCTGTCTGTCTGTCTGCATGTCTGTGTGCGCGCACACACACAGAGTTGTGCATACTCACGCTTTCAGGTGCTAGTGGAGGCCAGAATCTTCTGGAACTTGAATTTTGGAAGGTTGTGAGCTTCCTGTTATGGATGCCGGGAACCACCCTCCAAGGATCCTCTGCAAGAGCAGAGTGTATGATTTTCAGTGCCAAGACATCTCTCCAGCCTATTTTCTTAGAAAATATGTTACATAAATAGTTATCGAAAGATACTTAGTCTACTGCTTAACAGCACATCGTCCTGGATTGTTTGGGATTAAATCCAGTCTGTGCTGTATGGTGGACAGGTTTCTCAACCTCTGCACATCTCTGTTTCCCCCACCTATCAAAACAGAGAGATAGTGGTACTTGAAATCCAGGATTGTCAAGGTGCACAAAGAAACGCATGCTTATAAAGCACTTACTTAAAAGTGTTACCCAGGTCATAGTAAGCACAAATAAATTATAATTACTATCATTGCATCAATGGGATTGAAACATGGGATTCTTAGCACTTATTACTAATCATATCCAATGAGAAAGAGGGGATGATCTTAGCCAGTGTCTTTCCAACAAAGGGGTTGTGACTAAATTGGTCAGCTTCCAGGACACGTATTGGTCCGTGTGAATCACAAGGAGAGCCAGAAAGTTGTCCGTGGTGTGTGTGTGTGTGTGTGTGTGTGTCTCCAAACACCACAGCCATCAAGGTGTTGATTCTCATGAGGCAAGGAGGAAGTGTGAGCCAACACAACTCAGTAGCTGGTGTTGCTTCAAACAGCAAAAGTCTGACTCCAGGTAGCTTATTTCAGGCATATTAAAACATAGCAGAGTTTTGGGGAAAAAAGTTATCTGGTGATATTAACTCAAGCCTGTGTGTACAAGAAAGTATAAGATGGAACATGTTAAAACTCTTTGAAAAGTACATGCGAACTCTTCCGTCTATAGATTGACTGAGAAACAATGCTCAAGATAAGGGTCTGGGGAGCCAGAGGTGGCCTGGCCATACAGACTGCACTGAGGTCTCCAGGCTGTCAACCCCATCCATTCCCAGCCTTCTGGGTAGAAAGCAGGTTATGCGTCTCTCTTTTGGAAGAGTTAACACCGTGCTTTTACCATTCTTGGTCTTCCTGGAGCTCATCTGTGAGCACAATGACCTTGTGTCTCCTACACACGTAGTACTGGCTGGTTTTGGCTTTGTCACTTCTTTTATATTTATTTATGTACTTACTTTATTTTTATATATTTATGAATGCTTTGAATACATGTATACGCACGCACCGTTTGCATGACTGGTACCTGCAGAGGTCAGAAGATGGTGTCAGGGCCTAGAACTGGGATTACAGATGGCTATGAGCTGCCATGTGGATGTTGGGAATCGAATCCAACTCCTGTACAAGGACAGCCAGTGCTCTCAACAGCTAAGCCATCTCTCTCTACACCCCCCCCTTTACCTTTTAAAGTAAGCTTTGTTTCCTTTCCAGCCCAAATCTGAGATATGCAAATATGGATGTGATATGTAAATATGGGCAGGATATGCAAATATAGGCAGGATATGCAAATATGAGCAAGATATGCAGATATGGGCAGGATACGCAATCCAAATAGGTACTGTCAGGATTCGAAGATGCAGGCCTGGTCCAAGTAAGATACAGAGATGCTGAGCTTTGGACGAGTCTCTGACTGAGCAGCACACTTCAGGGTGCCCTGCAATGGGGTTTAAGAATCTGTGTTGACAAAGCGGGTCCCTGTTCAAGGCTTTAAGCATGAGAATGGTTGGACAGGTCAAGCTAGATTCTCTTCCTTTCGTATTCCTTCCTCTCCTTTCATCAATGCCTTTCGTATTTAAAGAGCGAATGTCAATTTTCCCACGCCACGGGGGTAGGGGGATCCAAAACAATAACAAAACCCCAGAGGCAACATATTAGCGTTTGTATCTTTTTTCAAAGGTCTGGAGAGCCGTTCAGACTAGTGGGGAAAAATGGCAACATCAGAAAACACTGCCTCTTTTCTCAGAGGCGACAGGTTTTAGGGCTTTAGAACACAGTTCAACAGGAACTTTTCTCTCAGGAAGCTGCCAGCACATCCATTCTGGACACTAGTAAACACCAAAAGAACTGCTGTTGTTTGGTTAGTGTCTAGTTTTCATCTCGGGAGTCTTTCTCAGCTTCTGCTCTGTGCCAGTCTGCAGAGGGCCAGGCAGTTTACCCTGGCTGCTGATGCTTCTTCCTGCTAACGGGTTCCTTCAAGTTGAAGCCAGACAGGAAACGCTTCCAGACAGGGCCACTGGGATGTGGAGACAGCAAGTCCAGGAGACAGGCTAAATGTCTCTGAAAGTCCCTCATTCACTGGACCTGCAGCTTCTTCTAATTTATTCCCGCTGAGGAGACGAAGCTGTATTCCAAAATACATACTCGATAGCTGAGGTTGCTAGTGAGATTGGCAGTGTTTGCCTTTGAGTGTCTCTTAGTGGGAAAAAAAGAGCAAATACAGTCTGGGTCTGAGTCTATGGATGGGTGTTTATCAAGAGATGGCAGAATAAATATTCTTAGTGGCTAAACTTACAAGAATATTTCTTGAAATGGCATTACTGAAATTCTACTGTGATAGGATCTTGATTGACAGGGGAAGTGTCTATAGTACGTGGTTTTGTTCAGTTTACAATTTATTTTTATTTATTTTGAGAGCATTTTGGATTCATGCCACAATGTCACGTAGAGTCTGAGGACAACTTACAGGAGTCTATTTTCTCCTTCTATCTCATGGATCTTGGGGACTGAGCTAGAGCTTCATGCTTGGTGGCAAGTGTTTTTATCTGATGATCTATCTTGGGATCTCCCCGCCTCAATAGTATATTTGTAAGGGAGACAAGGTTATAAAACCGAA
Source organism: Grammomys surdaster (assembly GCF_004785775.1). Classification (NCBI taxonomy): domain Eukaryota; kingdom Metazoa; phylum Chordata; class Mammalia; order Rodentia; family Muridae; genus Grammomys; species Grammomys surdaster. The sequence continues at coordinate 1,448,556 of NW_021604632.1, forward strand.
CACATGAAGTAAGAAATGGTGGACTTGGAGGGGTGGATCACAATATAATGGTTGAATTTCTTGGTGTCCAGATTTCTATCTTTGTTTTCATAAATCTTTTACATAAAATATGTCAGTGTTCTCCTGATTTTTGAAAATTTTTTGTTTTTGTTTTTGTTGTGAGACAAGGTCTCTCTACATACCTTTGTTGTCCTGGAAGTCACTATGTAGACCAGGCTGGTCTCAAACTACTAAGTTCTTTGGAATAGTTAGACCATAACCTGTAAGCCATCCTAATAAACCCTGTGAGATTATATATATATATATATATATATATATATATATATAGTGAGATTATAATATATATATGTATAAATATATATTTACACATAAATTTACAAATACATATATTTATACATTTATTATATTTATTCTCTCAGTTCTGTTTCTCTAGAGAACCCTGATTAATGTACCCATAGATTTTTATTTGTGAATCTGCCCTAGGGATGTTCTTTTTGACTTGATAGACATAGCTGATTAATAAAGTAAGATATCGGCTTTTTAGCGAATAAAATATTCCACTCTTAATGAAAAGTGCCACACTGGGGGAATTGGATTTCTCCTTGACTTCATGTAACTGACAAGGCTTGATTAAACATTAATCACACTCTCCTGCAGACAGGGCTGAGTGTGTTAGGATTGTGCCTATCATCGCAGGATCACACGGCCTCTTGCTTCCTCGGGGATAATAGCACCAGCCCCCTGATGCTCATTAAGTCCTGGAGACAGACGGAAGGGACAAAAACACAGTGTTACTCCTACTTGGTGTGGCCACAAGTGGGTTAGACCATTGATTAGTTCCGAGTAGAATATGTCCTCTGTGTGAATATATCACTTAGACCTTCTATGTGCAGGTAAGTGTTCTAGATACAGGATGTAGTCGTGAGCCAGATGATATCTTCACTTTCATGAGGCTTCCCTTTACTGTTTGGGAGCGATTCTCTGTGTTCTTAATGAGTGTTCGTGGTGATCTGTGACATACAGTTTACTATCTGCCGTGGTGCACGTTAGGCAGTCTACGAAGCCTTTGACTGCCTGACATAGTTTTCTCCTAGTTAAAAAGATATGGTGCTGTGAGGAAAGGAATTCTCAGTGGTTTGATGCCAATGAAGGGCTCTTCTCCCATGGTTCCAGAGGTGGACAAGCAAGCTACGTCTGACCACTTAAAGGATCTTTTCTCTAGACCAGACCGCTGTCCTCCCTGGGGTCTGAGAGAGAACTGTAGCAAGACTGAGCCCCTTGCTGAGGTTGCCAGATCCATTCTCAGTGGCCAACCTCCATATGCTCAGGTAGGGGTGATAAGTGCAAGCTTGCAAACGCAACATTGAGATGTTGAGGCAGGAGAATTGCCAGGAATTTGAAGCTATGTGGGCTATATAGAGCCAAACCTGGTCTCAAAAACAAAGGAAAACAAAGCAAAGAATTCATATGCTGCTCTACGGCAACCCCACAGAGGACCTTGTACTGCCTCTGGGATCTGCTACCCCTTTGAGCCTCTGCCTTGCCATGAAGGTCTCCTCTGTTATCATGGGCACTTCCTTAGGCAATCTTGAGTGTACAGCATTGGGCTGGGATTGCAACTTACAGGTAGAGCTTGCCCCTCACAGATACAAGCCCGAGGGGCATCTCAGCAAAATCCCAAAACAATACAAATATCTAATTCTTTAAAATCATTATTTTATTATTAGTGTATGGGGTGTGTGTGTGTGTGTGTAAGTGGAGGACAACTTCTGGTGGTCATTCTCTCCTTCCACAGTGGGTTTCAGGGATTAAGTTCAGGTTGCCAAGTTCACACAGCAAGTGATTTTACCCAGTAACTATCTTGCTGGTCCCAAAATACCCAGGTCTTAACTAATTGAGAATTTTGTAAGCTCACCAGTCGATTACTGACAACAAGAAATTGACCAAAGTGGAACTTTTTTTTATACTACACAAATGGGTAGCATCAAACTTCTTCCTTCCTTCCTCCCCTCCCTCCTTTCCTCTCTCTCTTCATACCCCCACTCCTTCTCTTGTTTTCTTTTTTCTTCCTTTCATTCCAAAGAGCTGGTGTTTTGGTTAGGGTTTTGCTGCTATTAACAGACACCATGACCAAGGCAACTCTTATAAGGACAACATTTAATTTGGGTTGACTTACAGGTTCAGAGGTTCAGTCCATTGTCATAAAGGTGGGAACATGGCAGCATCCAGGCAGACATGATGCAGGAGGAGTGGAGAGTTCTAATTCTTGTTCTGAAGGCAAACAGAAGACTGGCTTCCAGGTAGCTAGGACTAGGATATTAAAGGCCAGGCCCACGGTGACACACTTCCTCCAACAAGGCCACACCTCCTAATGGTGCCACTCCCTAGGCCAAGCATATTCAAACCAACACAGTTTTTTGCCAGCACACCCAGTGTTAGGAGGCAGTTTCCTGAGTCCAGCCATCTCAGGAATGAGTTCCACCATGTTGACAGGATCAAAACTGAGTTCATGTTTCCAGGCCCCAGAACCAACTCCTGTCCCGCTCACTCAGATGCTTCTTCATATTGGTCTGTTACCCAGTGACGGATGTAAAGAGGGAAGATGCTGTTGTCCCGTCATCATCTGCACTAAGGCACACAAGTCATACATGTGCTGCTCGTCTTGACGGAATTGACTGTGTGCAGCTTGTCCTCTCCTTGTTCCCTTATCATTCTAAATCCCAGGGCAGCATCCAGGAGGGGACCTGACGGCAAAAGCTGACTCAGGACCCTGAAACCAGGTGACCAGGATAAGGCCCAGTCATCAGTATTAACTTCCTTGCTTAACCCCCGTGTCAAAGTGTGATTGGTCAATGCAACAGCCACTCCCCCACCCCACCCCCACCACACACACCCTTGCTTTGTGTTCCCATCCTATAAAAATGTTGTACAATCTCCCTTTGGAGACTCAGTTCAGATCCCGAACTGGCTGCCTCCCTGAGCGCTCAGAAAAATAAGGCTTCTATTTTTAAGCTTCTGTATCTGAAGCGAGTTTTCTCGGCTTCTACCCTGAACCCAACACCAGAACACTATTGTGAGTGGTTGAGGCGGAATAGTTGACAAAGGTACCATGGACCAAAAACCAGATATGTGAAGAATTCCTCAGGACACTAAGAATTTCAAAGACCTTGAGCTGCGTCTAATTTATCTCCACAACTGTCCTTTCTCCGTGCTTTTTGACTATAGTGCTCAAAATATTTATTCATATTTAAATGTCTGACCCTTCAACAGCTGGCCCAGGCTGCAGTCAGCTTTCTGACCTTGGCCCCATGTCCAGGGTCAGCCTGAGCAAGCAGGGAATGATGGGATTTGGAATTGATCACAGCCTGGATCTGAGACACGTTATCACTGATATCACGTTATCATGTACCGGAACATGACCTTGACAGAGCCCGCTGTCCTCACCGAACATGTGGTTGCAAAAGGGTTAAAAGCAATGCAGATAGGAAGGCAGCCTGGGAACTGTAAACTATTATGTCAAGGCAGACCAGGCACTTGTGAAGAACTGTGTTATCAACCCTCTGGGTCACAAGTCAGTGTCGGTGTTTTGGGTCTGTGTTTTAGGGAGCACATAGGGAAGTTTGTGGAGATTGTAGTTGGTTTTTTGTTTGTTTTGTTTTGGAGACAGGGTCTCACTGAATAGCCCCTTTTTGGCTGGAAACTTATTATGTGAACCAAGGCTGTTTTCAGATTTTCCGCAATTCTCCTGACTCCTGTCTGGATTACAGACAAGTGTGCACCACCACACCCAGCTATCTTTGGAGTTTGTTTGTTTATGTTATTTCGAGACAGGACTTCTCTGTGTATACCTGGCCATTCCGCTACCTTTGGAGTTTTTAAAGGGGGAATTCGGCATAGATTTCTAACTATAACAGTTCACGAGTGGACCCTAGAAAGATAACTTGTCAAAGTATCTCCTTTCCCTCCCAGTTGATTCCGATTTATACTGCTGTCTTGTGTAGGAAAGATCACTCAAAGCGATCCATCAAAGTGCTTGACAACACTTGGTCAACAAACAGAAAACAGTAGTGGAGATAAAGGGAAATTTGAAGCATTTCCTTGGATAACCACTAGGTGGCAGTAGGCCAAGTCCAAGCCCAGTTCGTGGACGTTGGGGCGAGCTTTTTACCTGGGGGAACCTTGAATGTATGTCCTTCTAAGCTGTGTCTCCTCATGGAGCTAGCTGCTAAGGTAGAGATGAGAAGACTCTTTCACAAGAAGCCCTACATTGGGGTTTAAACCATAAATGAATTGATGTTGTCAAAGAAATTCAGATAGAGCCAGGCAGTGGTGGCCCGTGTCTTTAATCGAAGCACTTGAGAAGCAGAGACAGACAGATCTCTTAGTTCAAGACTAGCCTGGTCTAGAGTGAGTTGCAGGACAGCTGCACAGAGAAACCCTGTCTCGTAAAACAAAAATCAAAACAAAACAAACAAAAACAAAAAGCCCCCCCCCAAAAAAAAAAACAAAGGAAAAAAAATTCAGATAGAATTACAAAGACTTTGTTTGAAATACAATCTGTACAATCTGTATGGTGTGTGTGTGTGTCTGTAATATGTGGGCTGGATGTGGTGGTGCATACCTTTAATCCTCTCAGGAATCAGAGATAGGTGGATATTTGGGAGTTATAGGCCAACCTGATCTATATACATCAAGGTCCAGACTGACTAGGGTTACATAATGACACCCTGCCTTAAAAACGAAAACAAAACCTGTGTGTGTGTGTGTGTGTGTGTGCGGGGGTGAGTGTGAGTGCTTGTTCGTTAGTCTGTGATATATTATTTATCAGTTGGTGAACTGAGCCCAGTTCAAACCAGATTAGATTATATTAAAGGCAGGTTTGCTGGAAAACTGCTCTGAGTTCACTGGCCCCAATGAGGGAGGCCAGGAAAATCACCATGGGAAGGGAGAGAGGAGAAGGGGAAGAGAGAGAAAGAAAGAGTGCGTAAGCAGAGAAGGAGGGGGGAAGACGATAAAGAGAGATCAAAATGTCTGAGTTATATAGAGAGGGGCCTCTGGGGGGAGGGCAGCCCACCCAGTCCCTGGGCTGGAAAGTTCTGGGTTGGGGGCAGAGTATGCCAGGTAGGGACTGAGGGATGCTGAGAGAACCTGGAGGCCAGGTATTCTCTGATATGGTGGCACATGCCTTTAATCCCAGCACTTGAAAGGCAGAGGCAGATGATTTCTGAGTTCCAGGCCAGCCTGATCTACAGAGTGAGTTCCAGGACAGCCAGGGCTATACAGAAAAACCCTGTCTTGAAACTGTCCCCCCCCCAAAAAAAAAAAGATATATAAAATATGCACCTCCATCCATTGCTTCAGGTCTGGAACCCAAGCAGTCTGAGTCAGGATGTGCACTCACCAGTAGTACAGGGAAGTCAGAAGACCATCTTAGGTGCTGCTCTTCTCTTAGCTTGCTTCAGACAGGGTTTCATGCACTGTAGTTTCTGTCAGGCCTGTAAGGCCTGAAGGTTCCAGGGATTCTCTTGATCTATGTCTCTTCTCGTATCCTGCTGCAGGAGCACGGTAGGTCACTGGTGTCTGAGGTAGGTCTCTGGTGTCTGATTTTGCGTGGGTTCTGGAGGTCCTAATCCAGGTCCTTGTGCATGTGTGACAAGTGTTTTACCCACTGAGCCATGTCCCCATCCCCAGATCTGCGTATTTCTTAAATTCTAAACATTTATAAATGGGGACTGGAGAAACAGGTTCTGGGTGTTCTTCCAGAGGACTCTGGTTCAATTCCACAGTGCCCTCGGGGTGGCTCATAACAGTCTGTAACTCCAGTCTAGGGGATCCGGTGCCCTCTTCTGGTTTCCATGGGCACCAGGCATGCATGTGATATACATTCATGCAGGCAAACACTCATATAACGTGAAATTAATAAAATAGAATTTAAAACTAAATAAAAATTTATAAACCATTTTGAAAGTAACATCTTTCTCTCCATCTCCAAGTTCAAGGGGTGCTCCCACATCCCCTGATCCACTGAGCTAGGGTGGATCTCCACTGTGAAATGACACTGCACCTTTCCACCCTCAAGGCTCATTTGCATACAGGACCCCAGTTCCTTAAAAAGCCTTCAAAATGCACAGAAGAATCACCTTGGGCTGGTGTGTGTAAATGAAGGTCCCCAGGTGTCACCAGACTCCCCAAGGGATCCATAGATCTGCATTTCCTTGAGCTCCTTCGGATCCTACGCAGCAACAGAAATAAGAAACCAGTCCCTGGACATATCCTAAGGGTTGTTCTGGGCTCCAGCCACTTGTACCTTTACACACACACACACACACACATTCACACGCGCATGCATGACGATGTACATTTATTGTACAGGTCTGAGGTTATAAAGACAAATATCAGGAAATTGAAATGTTCTCCATTGTTGTAAATCAGGGAGAGTGACTGATACTAAGTGTACTTACACTGTCTCCAACCTAGACCTCTTGCTTTCCTTTAAGTGGCTACAGTCAGTACAATTCCCTACCAGAAGGGCTCGTCACACAAAACTATTAGTGTTTAAACCCATTAAAAAAATATCTCTGGGGCCAGCAAGCTGACTAAGCCGATAAAGGTGCCTGTCTCTATGCCTGAGGATTTGAGTTTGATTCCTGAAACCCACGTGACGGAAGGAGAGCGTTTGATTTCTCCAGAAGAGAAAGGAGTGCATTTAATTATAGAAAAAAAAAGACAGAGATTTAAAAATCATTATTATGTTTTATTTATTTACTGTATGAGTGCACACATGGCCCACTGTGAGTGTAGAGGTTAGAGGACAACTTGTGGGAGTCAGTTCTCTCCTTCTAGAATGTAGAATCCGGGGCTTAGGGTCACATGCCAGGACTGACAGCAGGACCTGTACTCCATGAGGCCTCTGTCTAATGCCTATTTTTTTCTTTTTTGTATTCTTCATTCTTCTCTCTGTATATATATTTTCTTCTCTCTTCCTCCCTCTCTCTGTCCCTCCCTCCCTTTTCTCCTTCTTTCCTCTTTCTTCCTTCCTTCTTTCCTTCCTTCCTTCCTCCCTTCCTTCCTTTTTTCCTTTCTTCCTTTCCTTCCCTCTTTCTTTCTTTCCTTCCTTCCTTCCTTCCTTCCTTCCTTCCTTCCTTCCTTCCTTCCTTCTTTCTCTCTCTCTCTCTCTCTCTCTCTCTCTCTCTCTCTCTTTCTTTCTTTCTTTCTTTCTTTCTTCCTTTCTTCCTTCCTTCCTTCCTTCCCTCCCTTCCCTTCCCTTCCCCTTTCTTCCTGTTAGACATCCGTGTGTGTGTAGCTTAGAACAGACCACACCAGACCAAACAGTTCCAAGGATTGGGGGTGGTGGTGTTCTGCCTGTTTTATATGGGCAGTGATGTAGCCTCTTCCAGGTAAAGGTTAAGTGTTTATTACTCTTTGTAAGGGAGAATTGATTGACAGCACCTTTCCTATTACAGAGAACTGGAGAGATGGCTCAGCACACAGGAGCATTGGCAGAGAGCTGTTCCTTTAACCCTTTGAACAGTATTGCAAGGTGGGCAATGGTCTTCTCATGTTACAGTTGAAGACTAAATGTCTGATAATAAGCTGAATTCTAAATTGTCCCCTCTGCCCCATCCCATGCACATTCGTGGACTCCGTCAAACAAGCGCTACCAGGCGACTTCTGTCCTGGCTTCATCTTCTCCAGTAACGAAATGAGAATGAGGACAGGTTCAGGACTAGCTAGTCATTTGAAACTGTCACAGTTCCCCATTTCTTCCTCCAGGTTGCTTTTCCTCCCTGGCCCTTAGTGTTGAGGAGAAACCCTTCCTAAGATTCTACCACACATGGGCATAAGTCCACTGTGTTATGTTCTTCACCAGAGCAGAGGAAAGAAGGCACAGCCCACAGATGATGAAACCCTATTCCAGGCAGGAACACCCTCCCCACCCTTTGCCATAAAATCCTTTTGCTCCTTAATGCACAGATGGCTGAGATTTGAGGGAGAGCCTCCTCTGTATCCCTTTTAGGACAAGCTTTGAAGGAAGCTCACTTCCTTCCACTGATTTCTGTCTCCTCCATCTGTGATAAAGCAGCAAGCCTTGCCCAACGAGCTCTTTTAATATTGTTATTACTGATGTGTCTATAAAAAGATAAAAAGAGATACAGGCTATGTTCTATGGGTGTGTGGTGAGGCATGGGGGAAGGGGATGTCTCAGCGGGCTCATGCCAAGGCATCCCTTCCCCCTGAGGGACCAGATACACGACAGTATAGTATAGAATAAAGTTTATTCAGGGCACAGAGAGGGGAGTTAAGAGGGTAGTAGAGGCAGAGAGAAGGAAAGAGTAGAGAAATAGAGGCTGGCCATGAGCATGTGGAGAGAGGGGGAAGGGCAGAGGAAGGGGGGAGGGGACAGAGGGATCAAGAGATCAAGAGAGAGCAAGAGAGAGAGGAGGGGGCAAGCAGCCCCTTTTATAGTGGCTAGGCCTACCTGGCTGTTGCCAGGTGACTGTGGGGGCGGAGTTTAGACAGAATGCTAACAATGATTATTATTACTGTTATTATTACTATATGAGTGGCTGATGTTTAGCAATGGAGAGTGATTGCAATGAGGTCCTATAGTCTGGGGAAGCTCTGTCTGAAGCTTGTCATGGATCTGAGAGTTAAGGTTCTACCCTCTCTGACTCATTCCTGAGACTCAATCTACACCTGTGCTCTAACCCTGTCTGTTCCTTAATACCACCACAGGATTTTCTAGAGGTCACCCTCACCACCCACTCAAGATTCTGAAGTTATCTGCATAGATATTTGTGCAGAAAGGTTCCAGATCTGGTACAGTTAGTCCTGTGGCCTAATAATTATACTCGTTATCTTATGAGCCAAGGGTTGTAGGTTTAGGTCTTACTAGATATAAGGCTCAACATTTAATAAATAAAAATATAGGCTGGATCTCTAGTGGCACTGTGACTTAGATGGCACATACTTTTTTTTTCTTCTTTTGAGACAGTCTCATGTAGTCCAGGATAGCTTCCAACTTGCCATGTAGCCAAGGTTGGTCTTCAACTTGTTGTGTAACCAAGGATGACCTTGAAATTCTGATTCTCCTGTTTCTACCTCCCAAGGGATGGGATCATAGGCACGTACCATCTTGCAGCATTTATCCAGGGCTTTGTACGTGCCAGGCAAACACTCTACCAACTGAACTACATCTGCAGCTCAACAGCTACATTTTGGATATTAGGTGTCTCCTATAGTATTTAAGACATATATCCCAAATATTCTCTATTTGTCAGAAAGTCTAAAGGAGCTGGGAATCCTGTATTTTATGTGGCAGTCCACCAGTAAAATGGAGCTACTGTTTGCTGTGCGTTAGACTTCAGCGTGCAGCTTAGAACAGATAACAGCAAGACCAAAGGGGACTGGGTTTATTCAGGGTGGAGGGCATTAGAGGAATGGCGGAGGGAAAAGAGAGAGAGAGGAGAGAAGTGGAGGCCCACCATGACCACGTGGAAAGAGGGGGAAGAGAAGGAGGGAAGGGTGAGGGGGCAGATAGAGGCAAGGAGAGTAAGACAGTAAGAGAGAGAGGAGGAGGCTGTTGCCAGGTAACTGTGGGGAGGAGCATACCTGGGTGTTGCCAGGTAACTATGGGGAGGAGCATACCTGGGTGTTGCCAGGTAACTGTGGGGAGGAGCATACCTGGGTGTTGCCAGGTAACTGTGGGGAGGAGCATACCTGGGTGTTGCCAGGTAACTGTGGGGAGTCATACCTGGGTGTTGCCAGGTAACTGTGGAGGTGGCGTTTAGACAGAATGCTAACACTGTGGAGTTGCTTACCTTCGTGGTTGATGGAGATTGAGCATTCGAGCTCTGTAGCTGGATGATTAGGGTCTAAAATTTGGCAACAGCCCTGCCCGTGGAACCAGGGTGAGTTACTTAGCTTCTGGCCTTAGCTTATTCCTCTGGGAAATGTAGTCTCAAATAGTGAGAAGAGTAAAGATTCCATGCAGAGCACTTATCAGTGGCCTTTCCTGTTGGTAACTGATGACTAACTACTTATTCATCATGATGACAAATTTTGGGTTTGATGATGTGGTGATTTGAATAGGAATGACCTCAATAGTCTCTTAGAGAGGTGTGGCCTTGTTGGAGGAAGTGTGCCATCTTGGGCTTTGAGGCCTCATATACTCAAGCTAAGCGTAGTGTTGTATTCACTTTGGCTGTGGGTGGATCATGATGTAGAACTCCCATCTCCTTCCCCAGCACTGTATCTGCCTTCACTCTGCCATGATGAAAATGGACTAAACCTCTGAAACTGTAAGCCAGACTCAACTCAATGTTTTCCTTTATACGAGTTGCTGTGGTCATGGTGTCTCTTCACAGCAATAGAAGGCCAAAGACAAGACTTGAATGAAAAGGTTCTCCATGGTCTCAAGTATTTGAACACTTGGTTCAGAGTTGGTGCTGCTGCTTGCGGAGGTTATGAATTGGTGTGGCCTTGCTGGAGGAAGTGCACCAATGAGGTGTGGCCTTGCTGGAGGAAGTGCACCAATGAGGTGTGGCCTTGCTGGAGGAAGCGCACCATTGGAGGTGTGGCCTTGCTGGAGGGAGTGCACCATTGGAGG
>NW_021604632.1:1459174-1539095 GCF_004785775.1 Grammomys surdaster
GCACCATTGGAGGTGTGGCCTTGCTGGAGGGAGTGCACCATTGGAGGTGTGGCCTTGCTGGAGGGAGTACATCTTTGGGGGCTGGCTTTGAGAGTTCACAGCCTCATTTTGCTTCCAGTGCAATCTTTCTGCTTTGTGCTTGTAGTTGAGGAAGTGATCTCTTATCTTCTCCTCCTGCCTCCATGTCTACTTCCTGCTGCCATGCCTCTCCACCAGGATGGACTCATTCTTATCCTTTTGGAACTATAAGCCAAAATAAATTCTTCCTTCTGTAAATATCTTATCAACAACCAAAAAGTAACCAATATACCGAGGATCCCTGACTCCTCCCCCAAGGTAAAAATTCACTGGGCATAGCTATGGTAGTGGGTGGTACTATGTTTTAATCTTTTCCAGGTTCTGGGAACATAGAAGGAGTTGTCTCTGTGGGGTTCTAGCTCAATGTGCTTGACAGCTGGAAACAGAGTATAGCAATGGCAGACAGATGTTTCTACTTCCATGTGAGTTTTCTGGAGAGGATGAAACCAAACTTCTGTCTTGATGACTCACTGTGGAAGCCGCGTCTAGCCAATCTTTAAATAGCAATGGCTAGCCACCGAAGAGAATGTCACCGCCCAAAAGCAAGACCAGCTTCAAAAGTGGCAAGCAGAGTGGGTTTCTTACAGATGAAAGCAGAGTGTTAAGTTATACACACTGGCAAGTTTCTCAGCCAGGAGAAGTGAGAGAGAGTGCCCTGGCCTCCAGCTGCAGAATCCAAGCTTCTGCAAGGATCCAAGCTTCTGCGAGGAGCCAAGCTTCTGCAAGCCTTGCTGCAGAGGCTCTCTGGGGCAGTGCCAGGCATGTGCCTTTACAGTGCCTCAAGTCTTACAAAGAGGGCCCTGAGGCTGCTCTGTCTTCAAAACCAATCTCAACCTTGCAAATGTCTTTTTTTTTTTTAAGAAAAAGAAAATGTCCTCCGGCTCTAAGACTTGAAGGGCCAACTGTTTAACTAGACTAGAATAACATCTATTGTCATGGTAATTTTGGCAGTGTTGTGTATGTACACATGAGCTTCTGCATACGTTATGTGTGTCAGTTGGAGGAAGTCTCATGTGTTATAGTCAAGAATTCCACCTGTCTACCTCCTTTGAGAGCAGGCCTCTCATTAGCTTGGAATTCACCAGTTGAGCTAGACTGGCCTCCCCGTGAGCCCCAAGGATTCTCCACTCTTATCTACACCTCCCAAGCAGTGGGTTATAAGGATGTGCTCACACGCCCAGCAATTTTATATGGGTTCTTGGGGGTTGAAGTTGGATCCTTGTCCAAGTGCTTTATTAACTTGAGCTTTTCTTCCAGCCTCCTAATAGGCTTTGTTTTGGTTTGGTTGTCTGTTGTTATCTGTTCTTTTGATATCGTGTCTGATTTGTAGATAACTTACAAATATGGCTTTTCCAGTCTGAATCTTACACTGTTTTCTGTTCCTGATATGCAGTGGAAATCCTTTGTCACGCTGCACAGCCTGACCTTCCTTTAGGAGATAAAGCTGCTGTCAACGGACACCACAGGGAAGCTGAACCATCCACCTTATATCTGTACTGAGCCAGTCAGGGATTCTGCTTTTATCAGACAGGGTTCTTGGGTTACGGGTGTCATAAACCGGGTCTAACCCACTGAAGTGCACAGAAGTCACTTCTGATGGACTAAGACCCAGAGAAGGATAGGGAGGCAGCTGCCTGGTGGTCTCCCTATCTCAGTGGTAGGAACTTTCACAATGTGCATAGGGCTTTGTGCCAAACCCTCAACATCATCAGGAAAAAAATAACACAGAAACATGACTAGCTTTGGGGATCTGGGTAGTAGGGACTCCTGGGGAATCTTGAGTGTGTTCTATTGACTTTCCTGTGTTCATACTCTTTCCTTAGTACCATGCTATTAAAATAGACTATCTCTACAAGGCCTTCCATGGGCCCTGAGCGCACTTGGTTAGAGTTAAATTTCTAACAATATATGGGGACAAGTTCATGCCGCAAGAGAAGTTCAGGTACTGTTGTCAAATGGCCCCACAAGAACAAGGGTCTTCTGTGCTAGTCTCCCAGGAAGCATTTTTGTATCTACCGATTCATTTAATCTGCATCTCGATTTAATGGGAAGAGAGCAACAGAGGCTCGGAGGTTAACAACTTTGCAAGCTCACATGGCTGGCAATGAAGAGTGGGATTCAAACCCAGGTTATCCATCTTCAGATTCCTTGATTCTTATTACAGCTACTAATAGCCACATTGTAACTTAACAGGCCCCCAAACCTTAGCATAACCGACTCCATGATGGAAGTGCCATTAGGCCATAACACTAAGCACATGGGCAATACCACCTGCAAAACAAAAACAAAGCCCTAATCCATCAAAGTCCATAGTTCTGGGAAAATCTCTAAATGCACTAACCTTGCCTTCTGGCTTCTGTAGTTCCACTTCTGGCTAACTGTACTTGTTAACTGAGGTGTGTCAACCCAGAATGTGTTTTTTTGTTTTTGTTTTGCTTTTTGTTTTTTTGGTTTTTTTTGGTGTGTGTGTGTGTGTGTGTGTGTGTGGTGTGTGTTTAAAAGCTCACTCTTGCTACACTGGTCTCCTGAACACCCAGTGTAGTTGCTGGCTGGCTAATAGAGACTTTCTATTGGCTTAAACCCATGTCAAATCACTCTTCTCTGGTAGATATCCCAACCCTGCAACAGACACAACTGATTCTTTCTTATCAAGAAACTGAGTCCTTGGGAGCTGGAGGGTTGGCTCATCAGTTAGTTAAGAACTCCTGCTATTGGATTCAAGTTTGTTTTCCAGCACCTGATATCAGGTGCTGTAACTTATACCACTTGTAACTTATAGCCCTTGAGGATCTGAGGCCCTCTTTTGACCTCCTTGGGCATCTGCATGCAAGTGGTACACATACATAGACTCAGGTAGACTCGCATACACATCAAATTAAAACCAATCTTTTAAAAAAAGAAAACGGAGCCTGCTCACCACCATTCCACACCAGCTCATAAGAACTTTCCAGTCTTTTGCTTCAAATTGCTTCTCCCAATTTTGCACCCTTGGGTGCCATTCAACATTGCTTCTCACCCCCAGGGTGCCATTCATTTCCCCTTAACAGCTGTCTCCTGTGGTTTGTGTCTCTGCTTCCCTCTCTCTTCTAGACAATGAGCTCTCCTCCTGGTTCTGTTTGTCTCTGAATCCTTCACAAGATGTAAAGCAGGGCCAAGCCGATAGCCAAAGCTCAGTAAATATTTGCAGGAGTGAATGAAATCTCCTTCCTAACATTTGCTTTAACAGAAGAGCGACAAGAGTTAGAACCCGGGTGAAGAGCATTTGATGTGCTTTCAATTCGTCTAGTTAATAATTATACACTTTAAGTGTCAGCTTGATGGGGTGCTGATTTCCTGCCTTACTAATTGATTAATATCAGAGAGAGTTATCCGGCTCTTCATTGGTTATAGCTAACCTAGATTGTCCTCTTGATGAGATACAGAGTCACCTAGGAGCCAAGGGTCTGGGTAGGAAGGGTGTCTGTGAGGATGTTTCCAGAGAGGTTTGAGAAGGAAAGACTATACTGAATATGGGTGGCATCTCCGTGTGGGTAGGGGTCTCAGGTTATATAAAAGACGAACATTCACCTCTCTCTTATTCCTGACAGGACACATGTGACCAGTTGCCTCACAGCCCTGGTATCAATCTTTCTCACCTCGATGGATTGTACCCTCAAGTGGAGGGTGTGTCAACGCCACATGTGATGGTTTGTATATGCTTGGCTCAGGGAGTGGCACAATTAGGAGTTGTGGCCCTGTTGGAGTGGGTGTGGCCTTGTTGGAGTAGGTGTGTCAATGTGGGTGTGGGCTTTAAGACCCTCATCCTAGCTGCCTGGAAACCAGTCTTCTACTAGAAGCCTTCAGTTGAAGATGTCAACACGAATCCTTCCTTTTTGGGTACATCGTATGAAAATGTGTCTCTGTATATTCAATTGTTAATTCTGTACCGGTAGAGAGGTAAATGCTGCCAGGATCTTGGTATTGTCATTTCTACAGCTTGTCACTGATTTCATATTTTATAAACAAATAGTCATCCTTCCTCACTAGCCTAGAGGCAATCTTGAATTGTATCTGATTGGCTGTAATAAAGATCTGACGGCCAATAGCTGGGCAGGAAGTGGAGGGCAGAACGAGAGAGAGAGAGAGAGAGAGAGAGAGAGAGAGAGAGAGAGAGAGAGATTTACCAGTGGACGTGGAGGTAAACTGACAGACCAGAGCCCCAAGCAGAAAAGTAGAACTAGTCAAGTGGCAATCAAGTGGCAAGATTAGTTGGGTTAAGTTAGATAGCTGGTTGAGAGACTACCCTAGCTAAAAGGCCTATGCTTTAAAATATTAAAAAGCCTCTGTGTCATGATTTATATCGCTGGTGGGTCTGAGGAAGTCCTGCTGTACTTCTTTCCTCCAGTTGCTCTTGCTGTTTTGCCACAGCAATACAACTAACCATCAGAAATGTCCAGAAACAGAAGAAGTGTTTTTGCGGGGAGGTGGTGGTGGTAGGTATCTCAAAGCTTTGCATATGCCAAGCAATCTGTGCCACATGTGATGGTTTGTATATGTTTGGCTCAGGGAGTGGCACTATTAGGAGGTGTGGCCCTATTGGAGTGGGTGTGGCCTTGTTGGAGTGGGTGTGCCAATGTGAATGTGGGCTTTAAGACCCTCATCCTAGGTCAGTAACCAGGCCTTTAGGCTTGTTTAGCAGAAGGTGTGACAGGCACAGGTGTTATGGTCCTTTGTGTTGGCCGGATTCCCTGTCTGACAGCACAGCCTTTTAAGTCATCAGGACTGCTCAGCCCTTCCCTTGGCTTCAGGTAGAATTCTCCAGAGTTGGAAAAACAGCAGTAATCCCTTCTCACTCCCTGGGAGTACTTTTGGAAGACAGAGAGGGACTGGCACCAGGAGTCGTATTAATAAGGATACCAGTTTAAATTTTGAGTAAGCGTTTCCAGTGTCCGAAGTGGTTGTGCTTATTTTCAGGGCCCTGGGCCCTGGGGAGAGTACAGCTTGATTTCTTACGTGTGACTTCTGGAAACCAAGTCACCGATTGTATTGTTTTGGATATTTTATTTTATGTCTCTGATCTGTACGTTATCGCTGAGCTGAGAAATGGGGATGACATCATTGACTTTGTAAAATAGTCAGGAGAAGTTAGCAAACCAACATCGAAAATACTATTTTTCATTTGGATTTCTCTCAAAGGTGGCTTGAAGACAAGGGCTTAAGCCAAAGTGGTTTAAGTGGAAGGAGATGTTAGGGAGTAGGAACAGGAAGAGGGGGGACTGTCCATGCCTCTTAACCATGGTCCATAGAGCACAGGTGCTGGGTGGGGTGCCTATCACCAGGCTCTCCATCTCCATTGGCTGAGCCTGTTCTTTGGGTCCTGTTCCCTCACTCACAACCCATGAGTGCTTGACTTCTGTGGTGCTGGAATAAGCTTGCAGGTGGAGAAGAACAAAGACCAACGGAGAAGCATGCCAAGAACTGTATACAGCTCCAGGTGGACTAGTAGGTCCCCAGAAACATACTTTCTCCAACAAGGCCATACCTATTTCAACAAGGCCACATGTGATGGTTTGTATATGCTTGGCTCAGGGAGTGGCACTATTAGGAAGTGTGGCCCTGTTGGAGTAGGTGTGGCCTTGTTGAAGTAGGTGTGTCAATATGGGTGTGGGCTTAAGACCCTCATCCTAGCTGCTTGGAAGCCAGTCTTCCACTAGCAGTCTTCAGATAAAGATGTAGAACTCTCAGCTCTGCCTGCACCATGCCTGCCTGGATGCTAACATGCTCCCACCTTGAAGATAATGGACTGAACCTCTGAACCTGTAAGCCAGCCCTAATTAAATTTTGTCCTTTATAAGACTTGCCTTGGTCACGGTGTCTGTTCACAGTAGTAAAACCCTAACTAAACCACCATTCCTCCTAACAGTACCACTCTCCATAGCTTATGGGGAGTATTTTTATTCAAACCAACACAGATGGTTTAAGTGGCCCACATCCCTTCCTAGGAGGATCTATCTTTCTGTCACTTGACATGGTTCTTGAACAGCTATCAAGCCTCAGCTTGATGAGGGTCCTGAGAAAGGGTGAGTGGGAGCGTCACTGATTCAATAACGACTCTGAGTCAGTAGTGGATGCAGCTGTCAGTTCAAGGGCCCTCTCCTTGCCCAAGGACTCTCATGATTCTTCCTTATTCTCCTTTCTCTTTCCTTCTCCCTTCTTCTTCCTTTCTCTCATTCCTTTTCTTCTCCTGACCAGAGAGCCTGAACCCAGTCTTTTATTTACTGAAGCTACATCATCAAGGCTTTGACCACTGTTAATATTTTTTTAGAAATTCTTACATTTACATAAATTATAAAAATCCTGGATCATTAACCTCAACCCCTGTGCCCTTAAAATATAAGCTAAACACAAAGCAAAAGCTCATTTCCTTATAGTTTTTACACAGCCTGTTCTTCATGGGTAGCTGGGCATAGCTCTTGTGGTTTCCTGGTACAGCAGACTGCAGTATTTTTTTTTTTCTGAGACAGGATTTCTCTATGTAGCCGTGGCTGTCCTGGAACTCACTCTGTAGACCAGGCTGGCCTCGAACTCAGGAATCCACCTGCCTCTGCTTCCCAAGTGCTGGGATTAAAGGCATGGGCCACCACTGCCTAGCTCGACTGCAGTCTTTATTAACTGTTTTCGTGTGAGAACAGAAAGGTGACAGACTACTAAGGTTGAAATGATTTCTTACAAAGTTTTAAAAGTTATGTAAGTAAAGGTGGCATTGTTGTCTCCAACCCTTCAAGTAGCTAGGAGGATGAAGTACTAACTTTTTATATGGATGTACATCATCTTTTTAATTCTCTAATCTTTATTTATCCTAGCAATTCCATGGCCTTGTTACTCTCCTAATATGATTTCTTTCTAGATTGTATACAAGCCTTTCTCCTAAACGATGAACCTATCTATCATTTGTTTTCTATAGATTTCTTCTTTTCATATCCATGCCTTTTCTTCTTGAGATCACTTTAACTCTCTATAATCGTTGTCCCCAACTTCATTCTGGCTAACTAATGCATCAGTCATTAGACTGGAGGGTACATGTGTCTCCTCATAAGTCCAAGTTCAAGGTCAAGTTTCACAAGGAGCAATTTCTACAAAGGGCCATGTAGACTTTTAGGGATTCTGTGGTTATGTTGTCTAGATCCTTTCCCATGGCCCTAAAAGCCAAGCAGAAGGCCTGTTCCTCAGCCTCCCCAGCCTCAGGACCACCTCCATTCCTTGTTTCTGAGAACCACATCTATTTCATTTATTATGGAGTGATTAGCTCTGAGTAATGGGGGAGGTATATTCCTTAGAAAGAGAGATTGAAAGTAAAATAGAAGAGGAAGAAGATCAGCTTCAGGGCAACAGCAACCATCAGCACACATGACAATCGATGACCTGGTGATGCTCCATGGGTGGGAACTGTGTCACACCTCCCCTTACACAGCCATGCTGGACCGGCATCAATCAGATTGTCTGATTCTACCATTGTAAGTCCTTGGAGATGGGCTGATGACATAAGCTGGGCTATGATAGACTTCCTGAGAAGATTGGTTTGTACTAGGTCTAGTGAAGAGGAAGTTATTGCTCTTTGCCAAGATGTGGGAAATATACTTGAGAGGAGGATAAATAGGAATTGCTGAACTCTGTTGTCCCCCACTCCTGGAAAGAGCTTTTCTGTTATATGGAGGCCTGTGTTTCAAACCAGGATCCTTCATTTTCTGACAGAATGATTGTGGACAGGACACCCAACCTCTTTGAAATTTGGTACCCTGTCTATTGGGTGGGATCATGTGTTCTTTTCAAGGTGTCTTTGGGTTTCAGTGTGGGTGGACATAAAATGGCCGTTAACTACCAAATTATTGGTAATTTTCATGGTTTATTTTGATTTAGTTTCATCCTATGGACATCTAACATGGAGTTGGAACAATGCTTTGTGTGAACAATTCTGGTTTTTGAACATGAGTCCTGGCATGGCATGCCATGCCATGTGGGTTGCTGGCCTACATTAGTTTTGACTTCCTTACATGATAGGTTTACTTTCTGGAAGCTTCTAATGGAACAGACTTTCCAGATTCTTAGGAAGAACTGTGCCTGGCTGTGCTTTTCTTGAGATAAATATTATCAACGTCATAACAATTTAACAGTCACCCTAAAATATGGCCAAACAGACCATGGACAGATCCTGGGAAATTGACCAAAGACTCTCATTCCAATATGGTACCCCATCTGTTCAGCTTCCCACAGGTGGACCAAGCAAAATAATGAGGCTTATTTGGGAGGATTTCCCATGGCTTTCTTCATTCTTCAACACTATCTTAGCAATCTTTTTCATGTTTAACTCTTGGATTTCACAGCTATCTATAATTCTCTCTCTCTCTGTCTCTCTCTCTGTCTCTCTCTCTCTGTCTCTCTCTCTGTCCCTCTCTCTCTCTCTCTCTTCTCATGGGTTTCCATTTGTATAGCTCTGGTGGTCTCTCTTCTCATGGTGCACACAACATCTAGGGAGATCATTCAGTGAACGTGCCTTGTGCTTCTACATTCAAGTCCCTAATGATAGTGAATCTGCCTGGAAAGTTATTGTAGTTACTCCTGATGGAACCTTTTTTGTTGGTTATAGTCATACTCTTTTCTACTCAACACCCATTAATTCTCAGTATCAAGGGAGATTCCTCAAATAAATTTGCCTTTCTTGTAAGAGATAAAACTTATTATCACAACATTAAACTGAGAACTGGTTGATGACTAAAATTTCATTTTTTTTCCAGCTAGGACACTGAAAAGATTACAGTTGGATCATATTAGGCACGTGTTTGGTCTTTGTGACTGCTAGGATGGAACTCGTGCATGCTGCTTTCAACGGTGTGATGGCTATTCCCAGTTGTCAACTTGGCTATTATATCTGGAATGAACTACAATCCACAACTGGAGGGCATACCTGTGGATCCAGAACTTGAGGCCGGAAGACATAGGCTTTATATCTGTATCTTAAAGCATAGTGGCTATAAAAAGCTTAGGCTCAGGCAAGGTAGTACATGCCTTTAATCCCAGTAGACAGAGGCAAGCAGATCTATGAGTTGAAGGCTAGCTTGGGACAAAGCAAATTCCAAGTAAAGAACCGCTTAGGTCCAGGCATGGTGGTACACACCTTCAATCTGGGCCATACCTTCTGCTGGAGGCCTATATAAGGACATTGGAAGAAGGAAGGCTCTTTCTTCTTCACCTGCTTGCACTTACTTGCCAGCACATCTGTTGGAACCTACTTCTTCAGGATTCCAGCTTATACAGAAGACCAGCTGAAACACCCAGCCACATGGGACTGAGCAACTACTAGATTCTTGGACTTCCCATTCACAGCTGCCCATTGTTGGGTTAGTTGGACTGCAAACTGCAATTCATTTCAATAATTCCCCTTAATATATAGAGACATTCTATATGTTCCGTGACTCTAGAGAATCCTGACGAATACAAATGGATTACACACACAGTGCCACATTTAATTTTTACTACAATCCTCAGAGACAACAGGGCCATTTGTATCAGCCAGACTTCTAACTGCTGTAGCAAAGTACCTGAGAAAACAACTCACAGCAAGGCTTGGCTCATGATTTCAGAGGTTTTAGCCCATGCCTTGCCGACTCTGTTGATTCTGGGTTTCGGTTAGACAGAGCATCACATCAGAAGGGCATGAGAGAGCAAAGATGTTCATCTCCTGGCAGCCAGGAAGTAGAGAGGAGGAACAGAAGGGACAACATCACAGGTAAGCCTTTCGATGACAGAAGGCAGTGACCTACTTCCTCCCCAAAGGCCTCTGTTCCACAGTTCTACATTTCTACATCTTCTCAGTAGCCTATTCAGATTTTGAATCTATCAATGGAGTTAGCCACCAATGAGGGTAGAGCTCTCACAATCCAGTCCCTTCTGGTAGGTATTGTAAGGAGACAGTCATCTGAATCCAGCCTTCTCAGGGACAACTTCTCCATCTTGCTGCAGGGTCAGAGTTCATGGTCCCAGGCCCAGGAACAAACTCCTTTGTTTCCTTATCGTTTTGAGTTATGAACCAATTTCAAGAACCAAATTCTTGAGTTATGTCCAGGATGAGGCCTGATCACCAAGGCTCCGAGTCAAAGACCTCAAAACCAAGTGACCAGAGTAAGGCCTAATCACCAGTGTTTACTCCTTTCCTGTGACTAGCCGGCCCTATGTCCAGGCAAAATCACAATGGAGGGTCTCTTGCCTAACCTGTTGCATCAAAATATGGTTGGGCAATGCTATAGTCCACCATATGTCCCTCTTGCTTTGTGGTTTCATCCTTTAAATATGTCATGCAATTTCCCTTCAGGGATGTAGTCAGCTGATGAGTCCA
Organism: Grammomys surdaster; assembly: GCF_004785775.1. Classification (NCBI taxonomy): domain Eukaryota; kingdom Metazoa; phylum Chordata; class Mammalia; order Rodentia; family Muridae; genus Grammomys; species Grammomys surdaster. The sequence continues at coordinate 1,469,622 of NW_021604632.1, forward strand.
TGGTCCCTGGCTACATAATTCAAATAAAGATCTTGCTTTGCTGGATTCTTGTGACTTAGTATTCTGTCTAAACTCCACTTCCACAATTATCTGGCAACAACCAGGTAGGCCTGGCCCATTATAAAAGGGGGTGCATGCCCCCTCCTCTCTCCCTTACTCTCTTGCTCTCTTGCCTCTAGCTTCTCTCTGGCCCCTCATCCCTCTCCCTTCCCTTCCCCTTCTCTCCACATGGTCATGGTCATGGCCGGCCTCTACTCCTCTTCTCTCTCTCTCTCTCTCTCTCTCTCTCTCTCTCTCTCTCTCTCTCTCTCTCTGCCTCTACTATCCTCCTGACTCCCCTCCCCATGCCCTGAATAAACTCTATTCTATGCTATACCGGTGTGTGACTGGCCCCTCAGGGGGAAGAGGTGCCTCGGCATAGGCCCACTAAGAGATCCCCTTCCCCCATACCTCTTCACACACCCACAGAACACCAGTGACAGCTTGGGTTCTGGTTTTTCAGACCCCAACAGTATTTCCTATGAATACTGCTTGCATCCAGAACCAAGTCTTCAATATATGAGCCTTTTCTGTGGTAATGAGGTGATGGTTTAGATCCATTTCCATTTCAGTTGGATAAAATTCAGATATCAAATCAGTTTGCCCAAAGCATTGCCCTCATTGGAGATACTAAGGCTTTTGCTCTTCCAGACTATGCCTGCACTGTGTTGTTGCTTCAGACACCCTATGTGGATAGTTTGGAGGTTCGGATACCTATTGAATTTTTCAGAGAACAAGTTTACCATCTTTACAGTCAGAGGTTGGCTCAATCTATTCATGACAGGCAATGCTAAAGCACCTGTTTCTTTTCCCATAAACGAATTGGGGAACAAATATTGGGGTGTATAAACTCTCAAAAAGGAAAAGAGTCTTCTGAGTATTTTCCAGTTATCAGTTCTTTCCAGCAGTGGCCAGTGTGGATAGAGAAAGAAAGAACGCTTACTAAGAGCTTACTCTCTTTAAGTTTTAATTCTGGGTGTTGTTTCTGGGTGTTTAGATGTCCTGGGTACATACAGTAAAGTAAAGGGTAGCCATAAGATCTATACACAGAAGAAAGCATTAAATAGGAAAGGATAAATGACAAAGTCTCAGGGTAAGACTCTGTAAGACTTTGATTGGCAGCGCTGAAGATAGCTCAGTTTAAGAGTCCTTGCCTAGTATGCAGGAGGCCCTGGATGTGTTTCTTAGCATGGCATAAACTGGATGTAGTGGCATATCATTGTAACCTCAGCACTTAGGAGTTAGACACGGTAGGATCAGAAGTTCAAGGTCATCCTCTACTACGGAGTGAGATTGAAGCCAGCATGGCTACTGGAGACCTTATTGCAATAAAACCAAACCAGACAACCAGAAAGGTCACAATTGCCTCACCATCCTTTCTATTTTATAAATTGAGATATATCCATGTGACCTATGGATGGGGGCTTGGGGCAATGTTTCTGGTTTGTCAGCTCCCTGCTAAGAAGCTTGGTGAAGCTCTGAGTAGCCTCCAGGAGTGAACCCCTCTTTCTTGAGATCTTGCAAAGGTGTTTTTCTTAAAAAAAAAAAAATCCTTGAACATTTTAGATTGTGAAAATGAAAATTCTTGAAATACGCAAGCTTTCAAACCAGACTTTCATAGACTACTTGGGTAGGAGGCCAGGAGAGGAACAAATAGCTTCTTGACACACAGATTTGTCACTACAAAGAGAAGCAAGTCTACAAGCACGACCTTGAGATCAGAGGGAAACAGATCCCAGAAGGAGTTCTAGTAAGCCAGGGATGGTGATTGGAAACATATAGTGTTACAGCTGCTGTAAAGGAAATGAAGCAGTGGGCACGCGCAGAGGAAGCTGACCCTCAGTTCCCTTCCGTGAGCTTTGAGAGCATCAGGGCCCCAAGGCCATCATGGGGGCTTTTGGTGTGAGGGAGAGCACTGGACAGAAGCAATATCGGGAGATCGATCTGAACAGGACAGGGCCTTAAAGGGAATGGGAAGCTTCCCACTGAAGCTTGGAAGGAAGCTTTTCTGAGGGGGGGAAGGGAGGAGGGAGAGAAAGCGAGCTGCTGTGTGAAGGACTGGGGGTGAAGGGTGTTGGTATCCAGAGCCAGCTTGGTAAATGGCTCTAAACTCAGGAATGTCACACATAGGTGACATCTGTTGCCATGACAACCCTGCATACCTTCCCAGAGCCCACTTCTCACACTCATCTGCGAACAGGCTAGTCACAGCCTAAATAAAAAAGCAGACTTTTCCCCACCTTTGACCCTTTCCCCCCCTTGTCTTTCTCTCTCCCCTCTTTGTCCTATTCTTTCCGAATAAAACTCCTGCCATGTGGTCTATCCAGATCCAAGCCGCCATTCCACACATCAAAGGGCACAGAGGAGATTCTTCAGAGATCAGCCTTCAGGACCAAATCCCTCCAAAGAGTCTTGAGCCAAATTTGAGTCCAGAACAAAGGAAAGATTTGACATTTTATAATCTTTCAGGGCTAAAGGGAAATTTCACATCATGTGATTTAGTTGAGCATAGCCTACCATGATAAGTAGCCTGGAGGAGCCAGGTACCTTAAATTGAGAGCTGTCAAGTCCACAGCACAGGCTGCCTCTTAAGTTTCCATCCCAGAGAAAAGCTGCAAGTCAGTGTTGCCTGATTCTGGCTTTGGCATCTGGTCTAATGTTGCAGGCAGGGTGGAACACTAAATTACTAACGCACTAATGTGTGAGACAGTGTGATTAGTGATTCAGAACCTAGGTTCTGCCAGGCAGTGGTGGCATATGCGTTTAATCCCAGCACTTGGGAGGCAGAGGCAGGCGGATTTCTGAGTTCGAGGCCAGCCTGGTCTACACAGTGAGTTCCAGGACAGCCCGGGCTATAAAAGAGAAACCCTGTCTTGAAAAAACCAAAAACCAAACCTAAACAAAACAAAACAAAAAAAACAACAACAAAAAAACAGAACCTAGGTTCCCATCGCGAAGGCCTAGCTGGAACTTGGCGAGGGCTGGCCTCATTTACTAGCCACGTGACTTCAGACTAGTGTTAATGCTTCACGTTCTCTGGTTTTTCGATCCATGCGTGGGTGTGATACGAGACAGTACCCAGCACTGTTGGGAGAGTCAGTGACTTAGCACATGCCTTGTTCCAGCAACATTCAGTAGGTGTCTCATAAATGCTTGCCATTATCATCATTGTTACTTTCTACAATGCTTGATACCGACACTTGGCACCATCTGCATGCAATTAATTTTATTTTGAGATGGCGACTTACTATGTAGCCCAGGCTAGCCTCAAAGTCACCATCTTCCACTCTCTGCCTACTGAGTGCAGGGATTATAGGCTTGCATCCCTATGCCCAGGTAATCAGAACACACCCAACTATTTATAGGGAGTAAAGGATGCCGTAAGAGGTTCTGCTATGCTGAATACTTTATTTATATTTTTATGTAAACATAATTTGCTTTGTAGGCACAATATAACAATATAACAAAAGCTCTGAAGCCACAGACACATTAGACGATGTTCGGTTCATTCTAGTAAAGCTCAGCCTTCCGAGAAACCTTCGAAGCTCCCTTAAGGCAAACATATACACTCTTTACATTTCCTCCGGGAAACAATCACGAGACGGGAAGGAAAGTCCACGGGATAACTGACCGATTCCAGTTGTCCCTCACCCACCCACCCTCCTGTTCTTCATGGTGACGCCGCTCACACTCAAATGTTCTCCTTATGTGTTCTCAAGAGAGGGAGAGGGTTTTCATGGGTGATCAATGGTTTTCAAAACAAAACAGGTTTGGGGAGAGATGTCTTCCCAATGCTTCTCAGTTGTACGTGACAAGACTATCTGGATTCTGAATGTGGGTCAGGTTCTGTGTCCCCTGAAGGCGAGTTTTCCTGACTCATGGCCTTTAGCCTGTCCAAAAGGCTATTTCTACATACTAGCAATAGCACTCAGAAAGTGGTCTTCAGGTCTACCCATGGTTGAGCATGGTTACGGTGGAAATGTGACTGATTATGTGGTATTTATCAACAGGTTATCATCTCTCTCGATAGCATCTCTCCCCAGGGGTAGAAAATAAGAATCTGTGATTGGCACTCTTTCAACAAATTCTTGCCCCTTGACCTATTGGCTGGTGGCTCCTTCTCTCGTCTTCATATTTGACTTTCCTAGTCACAGTGAGGAAAGACTCCCTCCAGGTAAATATTTGGCATGAAGAAGTCATCATCACAGAATCAGGACGGAGATAAAGGAATGTGGCGGGTGACAGAAGACTGGCTACAGAAACTTTGCAAACCAAGCGGGGGAATTGAAGCCGTGTTCCTTCCCAGTCCAAGAGGGAAAACGGTGCCCGCTGAAGCAGTAAGTGGAAAAAGTGGGCAACACTTGAACCCTCTTAAGTCTTCAAGGATGTTTAGAAACTCGGAACACCAACCCAAGGTCATGGGAGCTCACTTAGGTCTTCCAGAAAACAAAATAAGTTCAGGGTGCTCACTGCATGGGTTCCTTTGATACCTAGCTTGGTTCGTGAGTGGCAGATGTGTGACCTCTTAGGACAGAAGGGCTGGGGAAGGTGGCAATATGGAACCCCACTTTGGAGGAAGGGAGACTCCTCTTCCTCTGTGGTAACGCATGTCATTTCGAAGCCTATTAGAAACGGCGAGGATGTTTCTTTCAAGCTGTAAAATTGAACAGGGTCTTTGATCAAGCAGTTTGGCTCCCAATTTTTAAGGAACCTACAAATCAGCACCATGGTTTTGTGTGTTGGAGTGGAGGACCACGCACTTGGCATCAGATGCTGGGCAGCCACCATCTGTATCCCTAGTGCAGGTTACACATTAGAAAGTGCTTTGAGTAGGCAAGAGAAACCAATTGACTTATCAATCCCAAATATGGTCTTCAAGGGAGCTCTTCCTTGGGGAAAGTGTTTCCTGGGCAGGAACTTAACAATAGCAGTTGGTAATTGCTAAAGGCTGAGGGCAGGAACTCAGGTGAGTTTAATGACATCTGAGTTAGGCTACATTTGGGACGTTTTCTTAGGATTTTGATAAGCCATGTGTGGACATAGGGAGGACTTTGCTCATGAGTATGGTTTCAGAGGAAAGGTCTCTGTAGCTGGCCCTCAGATAGATGCCATTGACCCATCTCTATCCAGGAAAGAACCCACATCTGCCTCCCTCAGTTTATAAATAAGAACCAGGGAAGAGGGTTAAAGAGAGGCTCAAACCTTAAGGTGCAGAGACACATGCAGGGATATAGCATTTAAGAAAAAAAGTGACAAAGAAACTGCTTGGAGAATTCTGTCTGTATAGGGTTGTGAATACTCCTGGCCTACTCTCTTGCCACTAGACAGACTGATAAGTGCCATGGTTAGAGGCATGGCTGATTGCTGGCAGGCAAAGAGTGTCATTGGCCTGAAGAAGAGTGGGATTTGAACAGTGCTCTGTGACAACACCTTTCAATCAAACGTGGCCTGGTTTCTGACATTGGGCCCTGTGGGCTAGTATTAGTTTGCAAGGCTATTCTAGAACTGTCAAGAAGGACCCGAAGAAGGATGGGTTTGTTTCAAGGGAGAGGGAGAGCGTGATACACAGACCAGGAAGGGACACAATACTGCATGGGATGGGATTGGCACTTAATTCCAAACACAACAGTGATCAACAGCTTCTTAGCTTGGCTGACTGCAGACAAACACGACACACACTGGACTACAGCATTTGTTCACTGGGGCACAGAAGAGTTCTCCTGGTGGCCATCTTCTTCCCAGCCATCCTCCATCTTCTTGGATGTGAGGTCTGGCTTACTGGATGAAGGGCATTCTCTCTTTGTTTTCGCTGTCACCTTCATGGTCCTCTTCTTCCTCCCCTGCCTCGCTGGTCTCTGTGCTGTCATTGGCCATCTGCAATTCAACAGAGGTCATGATGGAGGCCATGTACCCACTCCCTCACCACCTCTGAGCATTGGATGAAGCATCATGGGATGGGTTGAAGCATCATGGGATGGACTTCTTTCAGATTGGTCATTCCTATAGGAGGAAGTCCTTCTGAGGACTCCTTCCATACCTTTTACTAGTACCTGCTAAGGCCCTGCTGCTACTTTTAATATCACTTAATAGCCTTGGAGATGACCTCCTTGCATCCATCCTGAATCCCATGATGTTCTGGATTCAGCTTGACTTCATGTTGTCATCCCTTCAATTCTAGCCTTCTATTTTAGATGCGATGAGACATCTTCCCCACCACTGAAGCTTCAAATACCCATTCTTCACTGTCTCTTTCTTCCTTTGGGTGTCAGGGTAAAAACATTCCCAGAAAACAAGAACAGTAACTTAACAGGGATAGAGCTGAGCTCTTGGCCTGAATTGGGAGCATCTTTTGGCCTTAACGTGATGGGTTCTGACCCTTGGTCAAGTAGACCTAACCTTAGACCAAGGACCAGCAGGATATCATGGGTTCATGGAGACAAGCAGTACCTTTGCATGGAAAGCCAGTGCCAGATATTTTGTTTAAATGCAATAGTTGGCCAGGGCAGCTCTAGAACCTTCTATGCATGGGAGTGAAAGAGACCTATTTACATAGACCACAGTGTATTTGCAGGGGAGTCCTTGAACCCTAGTTCTTTCTTCGTAATCCCATGCTATCATTCTCCTCTTCAACAGCCCTGTGACTTTCGTGTCCTAAAAACTATATCCATACTGTTATCAGCAGCTTAAGTGGCACAAAATGACTCTCTCTTTAACTGTCTTCTATGGAGTGAAATGGCCTTTATACCTGTACTACAGAAGACAACGATCTGTTTCTGAAAATATACACTTGGACTGAAGCCATGGACCATTTTACTCATTTTACTTATATTTCTTGAAAGTGACAGATACTGCTACACAAACCTCCTCCTCTCTGTTTAGCTTACCTAGAACTTAGGATGGCCAGCCACACTCAGTGACTGCCTTTCTAACTGACTGGGAAGAACCTGTCAATCTCTAGCTTGTAAACAGGACCAAAGCTGGTGCGCAAAAGCAACTTTCCCAGGTTGCAAACGGGACTGAGTACCAGGCTTTGAATGCAAGCAGTCGGAGACTGTGGGCTAAGGGCTACGTCATATGCTACCTCTCCCCAAAAGCAGATACTTTGGGAACAGGTAAATCTGATATGCTGTATTCTTGTGGATTGCCTGGATATTAGGACTTTTATCCAGATGAAAGCAAGTGAATTCAAGAGAAGTATCAGGAGGCATCCTAGAGGCATTGGGCAGCATTCTGTAGGGCCCAAGAATGTGCGTTAAGATTAACTAGGAAGCCTTTCCATTGGTTCCTAGAGATAACAGCTGCAAACATTTTTTTTTCCTATCCATTTACAGTCTGTCCTCACTCAGCAATTTTCCTGTCTTTCTCAAACACTTTCATTTTTCCATCTCCACTTTCGTTAGTCCATAGCTAATTCCTCATTCTGGCATCAAGTGATTACTCCTAGTCTCTCGGAACTTGTAAGCTGCCTGTATTTCCTTGGACACCAGCTGTGACTACTCCTGAGGATCCATCGGTTTGTCTTTGATGTTGAGCTGGGTAGTTTCCTTAACATTCCACTTACCAGCGGGGTCGGGGTCTTTTCCACATCCAGAATTAACTTCCCGATGTTCCCTCGGTCGTGGATGCGCTGCATGGCTTCCTTTACCTGGAACACAAGGTTAGAAGTTAGTGAGATCAGGCTTCCGGAAAATGTGCCTAAAGAAGTCAATCCACCGACCATCCACCAGAGGGCGCTGCAGCTAAAATAGTGGTTCAACCAGCAGTTCTTTGTGGTGCAAATCTATTCAATCACGCAAGCTGACTTGTCTGTAAGTCTTCTGGGTCTGAAAAATAAGGGTTATAGTTTTCACAACGAGAGGATAAAAATATATTTTATAAGTCAGAATGGTCTGACGGAATGTTAAACAATAAGAGTGTTTGTGAGGGTCATCTGAGACCCGCCAATGTAAGTGTTACGTAACTGCTTCATGATTTGACTAAATAAACTAGTTACCATGGCAAAACCCGCCATTTGTGAAATGCCCTAACTTTCCAATTGCTGGGATGAAACTGCTTCCACCTAGCAGGTACTCTCTTCTGAGGTGCATCCTTCCTAGAAACTAGGATCTATGGTTTCCTTTCCCATGTCCAGGCGCTTATCAGATTCCAGAATGTCACTGCGGGACGGGAGGGGGACGAAGATGAAGGAAGGTGATCCTCTGGGAAGGGAAAACCCATTTGTTCTGAGCCTTTCTGTCTGCTGCTGTGCAGAACGTGAACTGCAGGGGGCGCTGTGGGGATTAGTGGAGAAGACAACTGAACCTTGCCTGCTCTGCATGTCTCAAGTGAAAGTTAAATAGGGATGCCACATCTCTTGCTTCACAGAAGTCAATTTATAAAAACTTATAATAGGTGGAGTCTAAATATTTTTGTAAGGTCTCACAATTTTAATATTCTTGCTCTTTCAGCTTCAAGGCTAGATGCTCTGACATTCTTTTTTTAAAAAAAGTCAGACATAGTTAACTGCATGTAGGGAAATCAGCCTGTGGCTGATGGAGAAATGTTTGCTTGTTTGAAAATCAAAGGCTCCTATTCATTTGGATCCAAACTCACAAAACCATTAAAATGTTTGTGTTCAAATTGCTTTTCTGGGGCTTTAGAGACACAATTCCATTTATGGGAGAAAAACATAAAAGATAATGGCTTTGTCGTGTTTAGCGGCAAAACACTGAAACAGCTTATGTGTCGCCATAAAGGGATGGGTAAATAAACAATGGCTTTTTACATTCCTCTACCCGAGTGGGGATGTTGCATAGCTGTTTAAGGAAAAGAAAGCTATATGCCGCTAATTATAAAGGAGACACAGCAGGATCAAATGCTTTTGTAATCTTGCTAAATGAGAAAAACTGAAAGAAGTACCTTTATTTACACCTCTATAAAAATGTAGGTATTATAAAACAGCTAGGAAGGCTTACAGGTGCGCCTTGAAAGTTAGGGGAAGGAGAGGAGGGTGTTTTGACTCTATCTATCTTCCATATAATGTTACATAGTCATGTGCTGTCAAATCAACACTTAATATAAATTTAATGGGTCTTTCCAATGCAGGGTTGGTTTTTTTTTTGTCTCTTTGTGGTGAGGAACAACATGTTTTTTAAACTGATAATGTCACGTGATTCTTGATTTTTTTGTTTTTGACCCCGAGAAAAAACCAGTTGAGTCCTTCCATTTACATGGTGACTTCTGAAGTATTTTCACACTTGGTCATAAAAACCGATACCATGGTTGCCCCTGGGTATCTGTGGCAGGTTGATTCCGAAGCTCTCCATGGATTCCAACATGTGTGGGTGCTCTTGTATAAATCAGCGTGGTAAGCATCTGTATAGAACCTACACGCATTTCCCCATAGACTTTAAGGTTTTTTTCTAGGTTATTTGTACCACCAAATACCACGTGATACTGTGCTGTTCTACCATAGAGCGAATCACGACAGCAAATCAAAGTCTTCATATTCATGTATTCCTCCCCTCCCCCCAGTTATTTCCTCATCAACGTTTGCCGAAACTGCGGATGTAGAATCTGTAGATGAGGCGGGCTCACTGTGCTTACCGAAAAGCTCTAGGTTGTGACAGATGGTTGCTAGTATGTTTCGTTGCCCCTTGTGGGAGTCATATCCCTGGATTATTTTCTCCTTGAGTGTCGGCTGGAGCTAGGGGACCTGCTTCCCTGCAGAGCACAGCGGAAGTGATGGGACTCTCCTTTTCAAGATGATGTTACAAAAGGGCACAGCCATCTACACTGCAAGGACTCCAGAGCTGCATACTGCATTAACGGGGGGCTGCCCTGTGGAATCCCTACACGACAGAGACCTCTAAGATGAATTCCATTCAATAGCCAGTTAAGAACTGAGACCCTTAGCCATTCTGAGGAACTGAATCTTGCCAACAATCCCCAAAGAACTTAGAAGTAAATACTTGTCCAATCAAACCTTGAAATGAGATCATATTTCGGCTGACATCTTGACTGTAGCCTTGTGGAAGCCAAAGGACCCAGCTAAATCATACCTGGCTCCTGCTACCCTGTCCTGAGCTTATGAAGTCACAAATGCTTTTACAGTTGACAGGGTTTTTTGGGGGGCAGGGGTAAGTGAAGTTATAAATGTTTAACAGCCTCCTACTTTGCATATGTAATGCTTAGCTTGCCAGATTCATATAGTGCCCATTTTAAGGGTAAGTGACCTGACGCTAAAGGACATAAGTAATTTATTCAAAGATGACATGGCTACCGGGAACAGAGTGTGGTTGGAGAGAGTTCAAATCCAGCATTTCCCCCTCAATTTTACCTAGAGCAGATTGTTTCACTTGGTTCTCAGAAGTAGAAGGACTCTCACAATGCTCCTCTTGGGTATTAGGAACCCCAGGTACCTCCTGCACAACCAGGCAAATGCTCTACTACTGGTCTCTCACCCTTAGCCCATTCATGGTGGATTCTGGCAAAACACTTGACCACTGCTCCCCAGTCCCACATGGTCAGATTCTAGGCAAGCGCTCTACCACTGAGTCACACCTCTATCTCCTCATTGGTGAATTCTGACTAAGCACTGCACTACTGGGCCATGTTCTTAGACCTTTCCTGATGGTTTCTACCCTGGTACTCTACTGCTGATTTAACCCCTAACCCCTTACTGACAGATTGTAGGCAACTGATCTACCACTGAGCCATGTCCCTATGTACTTCCTGATGTATTCTAGGCAAATGCTCGACCAACAAGCCACACCCCAGCCTACTTTTTACTTTTAATTTGAGACAGGGTTTTACTAAATTTTCCCAGGGTAGCCTGGAACTCAGTCTGTAGTCCAAGTAGACAATGAGTTTATAATCCTCCTGTCTCAGCATCTGGAACAACCACGATGACAGGAGACAGGCACACTTTAAGCTGCTTCTGTACTAAGCTAGAGTCCAGGGGGAAAAAAAAAAGCAAAGAACTGTTTTCTCACTAGTTGAAGTGAATCGTGATGCTTGAGGGGTTAGGAGAAGCCCCCCTGTAGGGTTGTCTTTAATCTGCATAGTTTTGGAAATTTCTCTCTGAAATGAAACGTTGCCTTGAAGCTGTCTGCAGAAAATGGATAAAGGGCCAGGAGTAATCTCCAGAGGTCATTTAATTACCCCCACCCCAGTCCTGCTGTCAGACTCTCCATGCTCTTTTAAGGATGCTCCTGGAGTTGTGCAGGAGCCCCACTGGCAGAGGCTTAGAAGGAAAGAGACTACTACTTTTGATCAATTCTTTATCAGGCGCCGTGTGTAGCACTTTGCACGCATGGAGCTGTTTCATCTGTACACCGAGCTTCTTGAGGGAATGTCTGCATCGCCTTTTCACAGTCCGGGAAGAAACACAATGAGGAAGCCTCTGAGAGGTTTGCTTCTGGCTGTCACTTAGAAGGGAGCACTGAGTGGTAGGCCTGAGTACCAGTTGCCTCTTCTTAGGACTCTGGGCAAAACCCATTACAGGGCTGTGTTGGCCACACCCCAAGAGCGTGCGGATGCTCCTGTATGGAAAGGCTAAACACAGTATTATACCTTGTCGGGCATAGGTGGGAGAGGAGAGCCTTGGTCCCATGAAGGCTGGATACCCCAGTGTAGGGGAATTCGAGAGCAAGGAGGTGGGAGTGGGTGGGTGGGGGCACATCCTCATAGAAACAGGAGGAGGGGGAATGGGATAGGGGGTTTCTGGGTGGGGGAGAAATGAGGAAAGGGGATAACACCTAAAATGTAAATAAAATCTCCAATAAAAAAATAAAGTATAGAGAAAAAACCCCAAAGCCAACCAAAGGAACAAACAGACAAACAAAAGCAAATTTATCAGCTTATAAAGGGTCCCCTAATAGGTGATGTTCTTCAGATGTTTAATAGCCCCTGGGGAGATTTGTCTCCCCGAACATTTACTGGGGAGTCCCTAGAAAGACTATCCTAATGTCCCTTTCTGTTTGAAACCAACATTGCATTAAAAATAGAGTCAAGGAGGCTTGGCTCACCTAACCCAGTAGCTACAGGTCACCTGTGACAACTGCCACACAAGGTCACTGTAAAATTCATACCAGACTTCAAAGATTTAGTACTTATGAGGCCACCCGAGTGCAAAAATAGGGGCTGGAGAGACAGCTCAGTGGTTAAGAGCACACGATGCTTTTGCAAAGGATCAGAATTTAGTTCCTAGCACCCATACTAGGCATTGGGTGGTTCTCAGCTGCCTGTACCTCCACCACTGGGCTGAATCAGTGCTCTCTTCTAGACTCCACGGCTATCTGCACACATACTACATGCACATACATGTGTGTGCACATGTGCACATGTACACGCACACACTTTAAAAACCCTATAAATTAAAAAAAAAACTGAAAAGGTATAAAATATCTTACTGAGAACTGCGGACAATGCTTAAAGATTAAAATTATAATATTTAGACCTTGGCTCAAGGAAGACACATTTAACTTATCTTGTCCTTTTCTGAATGTGACTGCTGGAACATTCCAAAGTTTCACTGGTGGCTTGCCAAGTGCACTGCTGCTCTAGATGGAGGCCCCAGGAGCGATGTCTGTTACCCTAGTGGCCAAAATCCTTCCCTCAATTCTAGCACCCTTTACCTCACAACTTAAGATATGCCTGAAGCTCAGTGGGCTGTCTTCTGTGCTTCTGTACATTTCCAGGTCACTTCTCGGAGCTCCTCAGTCCTTTCACTAACTCAGCTGACAACACAGCTGCAAAATTCTTTTAGGTACTTGTTCTGTGTACTGTGTACTTGACTCCCATAATCTAGCCAAGTACTGAGGGATCTTAGTGTGTCAGGCTGAGGAATAACAACAGCGCCATCCCTGGGCTTGGAACATCTAGGTCAGCCTTCATATTGTAAGCCTACAGAACAACACAGTCAAAAACAAACCTAAAGCAAGCTACAGCTATGACCAAAGTGGTTTCTAGTTAGGCACGGGAAGAGACATTGTTAAGAAGCCACTGTTGAAATCGATTGTAATCATGTTATTTTACCAAATATGCTTGTCCTACTTGGGTTTAACTGTCAACATCCTGGTGTTGTGTGAGAAGGGAGTCTCAGTGGATGGGTTTCCTAGAACAGATTGATTTGCCTGTGGGCAGGTCTGTGTGGGCTTGTCTTGTTACATATATGAGGCCCACTGTGGGTGGCACCATTCCCTAACAAGGTAGTCCTGGCTTGTATCAGAGAGCTTTGGAAGCAGATATCTATGAGTTGTCCACCATGCACTGTTCCTCCAGGGTCACCACTTTAAGTTCCTGTACTGATTTCTCTCAGTGATGAACTTGTGACTTGTGGATGGAAATAAACCCTCTTCTCCCCTAAATTTGCTTTTGGTCATAACATCTGTCGCAGTGACAACTGTCACTGGGACACTATTTAAAGTTCTCCCATTTTAATATACTCAAAGTGATATTAAGTTAATGATGTGTGTGCTTGCTCTGTGTTTTAGGAATCTGGGGTATACTATAAGCTTACATAATATCTCAAGTCAGATCAGCCCCTCTCCAAATACTCAGAGACCTCACATGGCTAACAAGCATCTTGAGGCTGTCTACTGGAGCCCCCCAGTACAAAGGATGGTCAGCACATGATAACCTGCAGAAAAAAAGTGAATAAATAAATGGACAGTGAACACATGGCATGGTTGAGATTCTATGTGACCGTGGGTTTCCATCTTGTGACTACCCCATTTCCCAGAGTTGGGTAGCTGTCGCTTGGTGGCCTGTTCAGTACTTCCCGGGTGGCCTGGAGGAGCCTGTTCCTAATCAGAGTTGTGCTTCCCATACCCCATACCCTGTGGGAGACAACAGCTTCTGCTAGTTGTTAGACTGTCCAGCTGAGTCTCAGCAGCTGGATTTCCCAGGACTGGGCATTGTGGAGGTTCTCAGGCCACATCCACCAGCAGTGGGATTTTTATCCACACGGTGGGAGGCAGGGAATCCGAGATGTGTCATTCAGACTCCTCTGAATGTATCCTGAAGTTACACGAGCCTTTTCTGACGCTGCTGTTCATCATGAGGCTTTAGTTGGATGGCAACCCAAGCAGATAGTGGTAGTTCTGTTTCTTCTGGATAACACTGTTTGGTATCCTGTGCTTTCTTCCTTGTATGTGAAATAGTGACACCTGTGCTATCCACTCCTTCTTTCATTTGGCCCAGGTAGAATGGATGTGCTTCACTTTTTTTTTTTTTAAAGGCTTTATTTTTAAATTCATGGGTGTATGTGTGCACTGCCTGTGGGAGTGCTATGCCCTTGGAGACCAGAAGAGGGCGCTGTCTCTCTGCCCTCCCTCCCCTGAGAGCTGGAGTTACAAGTAGTTGTGAACCACCCTATATGGGTACTGGGAAACCAACTCAGCTCCTCTGGAAGAGCAGCAAATGCTTTTAACTGCTGAGCCATCGCTCTAGCCCCTGCTCCACTCACTTCCCCCTCTTAAACAGGTTAATCATACAGAGAAACATTCTACGGACCCCTCAAAAAGGTAGTACTCAAAAGGGAATGATGTTTGGTTATGAAGAAAAGATGGCAGAGAAGAGGGGCAATCTCCTTATTCAGTAAGACGGGGAAGCACAGCAGACCTCCCCAGTGGTCCCTGTCACCCCACCCCAGTATTTCCTACTTACTATCTGCCATTCCCGAGGAGAATCTAGACAGCCTTGCAAAGCCTCAGGACCTCAGTTGGAATCTGAATGATGTTATTACCTAATGTTCCTGGTACACTCTCCCCCTGTGAAGGGTAGGTAAAGTCTTGTATACGTTTGCTCTCCCTAATGTAAAACTACTTATAGCATAGTGCTCAAAGAACAGATTTATTTTCCCATAACTCTGGGGCCATGAATCAGATGTGGGTCACACCTACCTAATATCAAGGTAGAGTCAAGGCTATGTTTCTCTCTGGAGGTTCAAAGAGGGAACACATTTCTTTTACTTTTCCTGCTTCTAGGAACTTTTATCCCTTCGCCAGTATGTTCCTCCTACCATCTTCAAAGCCAGTAGGGTAGAATGTCTTCATCTCCCCAGCTTTGGCTCTCTTACCTCTGACTTTTAAGGACACTTGTGGTTACTCAGAGCCCCAAAGATAATCCAGAATAACCCACGCATCTCAAGATCCTTAAGTTAGCTTCATCTGTGAAATTCCCTTTGCTTTGTGAAGTCACATGACCTCAGGTTCTGAGGGTGAAAATACAGATGTCTTTGGAGGGAAGATGTCCTCTGTCCATCACAAGATTAGGGCCACCTCATGAAACCATTGTAAAGAGTGACAGGGATAGCATATCAGGAATTGGGGCATAGTGGTTGGCCCAGACTAATTTCATGTGATGACTGCTCAGGCCCAGGAAGACGTTCTCTACCCAAAGTTACTTTAGGAGGAAACCTGAGGTTTTAGCGCCCTCTATTGGAATTCTGAAAGATAACCAAGTTCTCCCACAGAGCCCCAGGATAATTAATTCCTTCCTCCTTTCATTACGTTTATTTATGTGTGTGTGTGTGTGTGTGTGTATGTGTGTGTGTGGGCATGCAGATGCATGTACATGCCTATATGTGCTTCATGGTGCACACACAGAGGGAGAGGGATAACCTTTGGGACTTTGGGCTCTCATTACACTATGTGGCTCCCAGGCATAGAACTCAGGTGGCCAGGCTTGGTGGCAAGTGCCTTAATTTGCCAAACTACCTCTCTGGGTGGGATCATTTATTACTTTATGAGCTGCCCCTCCCCCTTAGAAAAGGTGGACTCCAGCTGGGTTCTGTTTGGTGTCCAGAGAGAGGGGGGATATTACACACTGGAAGCCAGACAGAGGCCTTCCTCCTGCTGTTACAGTCACATCTATGGAGTAAAGATGTTGTGGGGTCAGAGGATAGCCACTCAACGACAACAGACAACAGCTGCCATCAACACAGATTTCTCCACTGACTCCCAGGTTTCTCAGATTATATAGCTCTCAGACAAAGCCGGGACTTTTCTACCTTCCTAGTGGCTCAGCTGGGACTTGAGGGTGTGAAAAAAGTGGCCATTCATGAGCTGGATGCCTCTGCTTAGGCTCTTGCCTCTGGCCCTGCACATGTGACAGTCAGATGTGATTGTGACATGGGGGTCATGTGGTGTGACTGACAGGACCTGGTAATTGACCACAGAGACTGAGGGTACCGGGAGCTAAAGATAGCTCATGATGATGCAGGAACACAGGAACAAGTCAGAACAGGTGACAACCATAATGATGATAAAATAATGCACATCTCTCTGAGGTTCCCAGTGTCACCTTTGACCTTCATTGTTGAACAACGTAATGGGGTGGACAGCCATTTCCTCTCCCATCTCCAGCCCTAAAATGTGGATCTGAGATTGAGTAGGCCCCAGGATCTGAGCTTCAGGACTAGGAAAAAGAGAGAGAGAAAGAAGGTGAAGAGCTCAGAAGGAGGAAGGCAGGTGCCTTCTTGCATCCTGGATCTGATGGTCCAGCAGGTTTACAAGCAGCAAAGCTAAGCCAGAGTGCACTGACTGAGAACAGCCCTTAGTGGGTATCCTGGGCCTCTCATCTCTTAATAGACTCCTAGGCAAGACTCTTGTTCTCCAAACCTATCCTCTATCATGCGAAGTGTTCTAGCGGTTGCACGCAAGGTTAAAGACAGACCCTCATGGTGGTTGCAGTCTCCTGATGGAGGTTCACAGAATTACTTATTTAAAGCATCTTCATTGTGTGCAGGAAGCCTTACTCACGCAGGGTTCATGGTTTGTTTGTGTCGCCTCTACACAGCAACCTAGCATAGTTCATCTGGTGCCTTCGGTTCATGCTCTGCATGAGGTCCATTGTATTTAACAGTCAGGGCATGACCCGCAGGGAAATTTTAATTGGCTCACAGCATGTAGGAGCAGGAGAACTGTGGCGCAATTACAGCCGACCCTGTTTAGTTTTATCTACACCATAACTAGGAGAGATGAAGTTTCCAGAAGTCTAGTAAGGCTGACTCACGGATGGCACCCTTGCTGTTCTGTTTACTCTTAAGATATTGGGCCTCTCATCCATTCTCCAGCCTCTTTGTTCACTCCTCTGCCATAAGAGTCTCTGGCAGAACAGAAGACAGGAGGGATAGTGGAGGCTTCCCTTTGGTTATCCCTCCCTTGGGGCAGATTTCTGGCAGGGGCTCTTTGTAACTGCAGCCATCTCCTGGCTCCAGCTTCTTCTCTGGTATTTGGTAGTTTGACTGTACTGACAAGCATCTAGAGATTTTACAGAGGTGTCTGGGCCTTTCTCTTTGGCTCTCAGACCACTGAAACAAGTAACCCTTGGTACTGTGGGGTCAGGTGGGGGTTGGATCTCTTTGTCCACTTCCCATAGTGACCACACTGAATGAATCTCCATCTTCTGGCTTTGTTTCTTACTTATTTTGTTTTTAATTGGCTTATTAAAAAGTGGATGGAAAGCACACAGCTTAGAGGGTCCGTCAGGGATCAGGCTCTGAGCCTAAGAAGCCCAGAAATGCTAATGCTTCTTTCTTGCACACCCCTGAAGCCTGGGATGGCAAGCCCTTTCCGCCATTGCTGCTTTCTAGGTATCTCAACTTCTTTAATGGTTTCCTTAAATCTGAAGTACCTCAGTGGCCACTCTCCTCATTCAAAGTCTTCAGACCCATCGGTTAACCTGCTGCTGTTGTATCTAGGACATTCGGATTAGGAAATTTAAAACCTTAGCCAGTTTTATTGAAGCTGGCTTATCGTTAGAGAGGATTGCTATGAATCTGAGGCCAGCCTGGGCTAAAGTGTCAAACAAAATGTGTTGAATGTACAGTCAGACTCAGCTCAGGGAGGCCTGTCATAGGCACATGGTGTCTGCAAGAGTCCCTCTCAGTGTGGCACTTACAGCCATACAGAAACACAAGCTTAGGCACGACATTGCCATTTGCTCATGGCTCACTGGCGTGAGGACAATGTGGATAGGGGCTGGAGGACCAGGGAGAAGTCTGAAAAAGAAATAATTGAACTGGAATTTAAATAATGAATGGAGTGAGTTTTTTGTTTTTGTTTTTGTTTTTTTGTAGTGACGGGGTATTGGTTAGAGAGGACGATTCCAACCAATAGGAGAATGTGGGAAAAGGTCCTCCCACATCAGTGGCCATGGAGACTATAAGAACAGAGTTAGTATGAACTTAGATGCAGGAAAGGTGTCTGGGATTTTCCAGGGTACGTATTGTGATGGCTAGCTTTGGCAACGTGAAGATATAGAATCACTGGGAGGAGAGTCTCAATGAGGGAGTATCTACCTGGGGTTGGCCTGTGGACATGGCGGTAGGGACTTGTCTTGATTGAGATCATTGATATGGGGAAGCCCCAGCCCAGTGTGGGAAGCACAGTTCCCTGTGTGGAGGCTCCTGAACTGAATGAGTGAGAAAAATGGAGCTGAGCGAAAACGAGCAAGGTTTGTTTCTCTCTTTCCCTCTTGACTGTAGCTGTGCTGTGACCAGCTGTTTGACGTTCTGGACACCTTGGCTTCCCCACAATGGGAGGCTGCAACCTGGAATTGTAAGCTGAAATACATTCCTTTCTCCCCTAGTTGCTTTTTTTTTTTGTCCAAGTTTTTTTATCGTAGCGGTGGAGATGAAATAAGAGCGCATATCACACGAACAGGCCATCCCTGCATCCCGGTCTTCTACCTGAGCGGTTCAATCTTTCATACTTGGGCAAGGAGGGTTATAGAAAGCTCAGTTTTTGTTTGGGGCTTTCATTTACTGCTTCATAATATTCAATTTTCTTTTGAACGGTGTGAAAAGCCCAAAGTCATTAAGGTACAAATGACACCACTTACTAACTAGGGCGCTGAGCTTGTGTTATGAATAGCAATAAGGACTGTCCACCTAAGATAGGAAAAGAAATGAAGATGGGTAATTCTGTGAAATCACCGTGCCTATTAGATGATAAATTAAAAGCTTTGAAAATGAAGAATTGAGAAATACCACAATTGTAAGACACATCAGCAAGGTCATCTGTAGAACATGACACTAACCATGCCCATTTCTGAGAGGAACCAAGGATTTCTGAAAACCAAAAGTAGACATTTAAGAGCAGAAGAATCATGACATGCCATAGGATCTCAATTTCTTGGTTATTATGGAAACCATTTCCTGGTTTTAGATAGGAAAGTGATTTGAGGACCAAGTTAAAAAAAAAAGCTATTTTATTTTTTAATTGTGTGCATGTGTGTGGATGTAGGTGCAATTGTAATTACCTGTGGAGTCCAGAAGAGAGTATCAGATTCGTGAGAGCTGGAGTTACAGTCAGTTATAAGCCATAGGATATGGGTACGGAGAATCAAATATGGGTCCTCGGCAAGAATGGCAAGTGCTCTTAACAGTTGAGTCCTTTCTCCAGTCCTTGTCCCTCAAGGTTTCATGGGAGAGTGACTGGAAATAAGACTCACAGTCTCACCCACCAGGAAGAGAGCAAAAATGAGGCAATCCTCATCTCCTCCTTGAACAAGCTACAGGTCGATCTTTGAGGCAACGCAGGACCTTGAGCCATATTTAAGGAGGAGCTTGAGCTCAGAACCACACAAGTACAGGGTTAGCACCTGAAAGTGAGTACTCCCTTAAATTTTGTATTAACCAGCAAGCACTCTTGTCTTGCTCTAGTCTGGGTTTGTACCTATGACAACTAGTTCAGAAGGAAGCAGGTGAATTAGCTATTACATTTAAGGCAAGTCTGTACGTGGTAAGAGGATACTAATGGGGATACTTCAAGAGGGTTCCCTGTGTGTGTGCATGTGTGTGTGTGTGTGTGTGTGTGTGTATGTGTATGTACATTTGGAGACTAGAGATATCGCTATCACTCTCCAGCTTATCTTTCAATCACTCTCTACTGTGTGTTTTGAGACAGGGTCTCTCACTGAACCCAGAGCTTACCAGTTCCTGGACAGCCAGATCCAGGGATCCTTCAGCCCCTGTCTCCCCTGTGCTGGGATTACAGATGTGTAACATTGTGTGTGGCTTCTTATATGGGGATTTGAGATTAAACTCAGGTCCTCCCTGGGCTTGCGTGGCAAGCACTTTCCTGAGCCATCTCTACACTCTCCTCAAGAGAACTCTTATGGGGTCATCAGTGGCAAGCAGTGGCTCAGAAGACATCAGGCACATCCCAAGTGTAAGGAGGAGAGAAAAGCAAAAAGCCAGTCAGAGCTACATTCTTTTGTCTTGAGCATTTGGATGGTATAGGCTCTCTTGGTCAAATATGTATCATGGTCATATAGGTGTTCAAATGAACTAAGCAGAGCCAAAGGCAGCTGTGCAGCAGGGACCCTGCCTAATCCATAGCAAGTCTGGGTACTCAGACTAAGACTGCTCTAGGATTTTTTTTTTTAATTAAAGCAAAAGGTAGGGAAAAATTCTGTTGAGTGCTTTCTTTGCCTCTGATAATTCTTGATTTAGTCACTCATTCATTTATTTTCTGACAGAGTCTCATCTAGCAGAAGCTGGTCTTGAACCTGCTATATATCCAAGAGTGTCCAGGAACTTCTGGATCTTCTCTCTCCCTAGTTTTCGAGTGGTAAGATTACAGGTGTGCTCAAGATAGCATGGCTGGCTATCCTGTTTGTTTACTTAGCAATGGATTTGAGTGGTTGAGAAGAACTGAAGTAAGCAACTAGTGAATGTTGGTTCCAGCGTGTGAGGTGGGGCAGGGGTGGGGGAGGGGGAAGGGGAAGGGGTAGGGGTAAGGGTAGGGGTAGGGGGGAGGATACAAAGAGAGACAAAGAGGATACAAAGGGCTTCCTCTCTGGAGATGAACAGGCTCTCAGAAAGCCCTAAACTCCAAACTGTCCGATGTTGGATTGTTGCTACTGCAGTGCTGGGGGTCATATCCATATCAGGAGCCTCATGCATGCTGGGTATACACCTGACACTGAGACACACCTTAGCTTGTTGAGTTGTTAGGGTATGAGGAGCACAGAAAAAGAAGTATTTTTCTGGGAGTAAGCCAAGGATGAAAATCTGAGAAAGCCATCGACAGGAAGTGATTTCTTATCTGGGACTTGAAGGTTGGGAAGAAGTCTATCACTTGGACAAATGGAAGAACAAATAATCTGAGAAAAACTGTCCTACCTAGATAATGGAGGGTTAAGATAATAACCCCAGCTTCTGACATTTAACATGACCTTCTGACATTTGTAAAGTTCCCCAAGACAATGGGGAACTCAGAAACTATATTTAAAGTTTACTCTTGGTTTGGATATTTTAGACAAAAAAAATCCCCAAATCAGGAAAGAGATGCTCTTTTGCCTGAAAGGACCTAGTCCTTACTAAGGAGGTAATGACGTCAATGCCAGATCACGTGGGTTTTATTTTCTCACAGGTGAACAACTGTGTCTTTTCTACTACGCCCGAACGTTTCCACCTGGAATTATCAAAAGGAAGAGTTTGTGGACTAGGTAAAAGACTAAGAAGTCCAGGGCCAAGGAGATGACTCAGTTGGTAAAGAACTAGCCATGTAAGCATGAAGACCTGAGTTTGATGCTCTGACCTCAAGCGTGATGGCTCGTGCATAATAAATCTGTTGCTGAGAAGTAGAGACAGGAGGATTCTTTGGGCTTACTGGCCAGCCAGTCTATTCAAATGCATAAGCTCAAGAAATAAGATGGAGAAGGCAGTGAAGAAGTGAAGAAGACACCCAACACAGTGACCTCTTACCTACATAAACGTGCAAATGCACACACACACACACACACACTATATATATATATACATATATATATGTATATATATCAATCATAATATACATACAACTATACACACAATATACACACACTACACACACACACACTATATACACACACTACATACACACTATATATATATATACATACATACTCTACACATACATTGTAGTCACACACACTACGCACACTAAACACACACAATATAACAGACACTACACACACACTATACTCATACACATACACTACACATACATGTACATACACACTACACATACACTACACACACTATATTCACACACACTATACACACACTACACATATACAATATACATACACACTATATATACACACACTCTACACACACACTGTAGTCAAACACACACTACATACATTAAACACACACACTAAACACACACAGTACACACACATGTACATACGCACTATACACACACTACACACACGCTATACTCACACATACATTACACATACATGCATACACACAATATACACACTATATTCACAAATACTATATACACACAACACACACACTATACTCACACACACTATACTCACATACACTGCACACATACTACGCACACTACAGCCCCCCCAACCCCCACACACAGATATACACACCCTGTTTAGGAATCCAAAGATCTTTCAGGGCTTTTGGAGTTCTTCAAATGGTTAGCCATATTCAAAGGGGATGACAGTGAACCTCAGTGACATTGGAAGCTATGGTTTAGTAGGCACAGGTGACATTTTCCTTAGACTTACAGACAGGAGGCAGATTTGCAGGGAATGAGGGCACATTTCAGTACTTAAGGGGATTGAGCCGCATTGACTTAAGAGGGAAAAAAATGACTGATTCTGTGTAAAAACCATTTAGAACAAAGCAATCCTGTACAAAGTGCTCCTACAGAAAGCTGGTCCCTCCTCCCTCTGATGGAGGGGCGTCTCTGTTGGCTACTTCCACTGAAAGAGGAAAAATGGGGAGAGCTCTGGGCTCTGAAGAAGTACACGGTGATATGAGTCACTGCCTGCCAGGTAGGTTTCAGACAAGAGCTAAAATAAAAAGTTTGGTAAGTGTAAAAGGACAAGCAGGGGTGGTAAAGTCCCCCGGGGTGGCAAAGGACATCACGTGGTACCATCATAGCAGCTGACATGACAGGGGCCTGCCAGGTGCTGTCACCAAGCGGATCACCTCATATGCATTCTCTCATTTTGTTGCCTCAGTCCCATGAATCGGGTGGGAGTCTGTCAGACTGTCACTCAGAGTTATATAAAAATACTTCTTCCATTTTTCCTTCTTCTGAAGCCTCTGTCGCTCATGGAAGAGAGTTGAAAGGAGAACGGCATTTATAGAGGTTAATGACTTGCCCAAGGTCAAAGGATAGAGTAAGGAAAAGCTAGCTCTGTATACTCGAAGAGCTGGAGGTATTGTTGTAACTTGAGAGTAGGAAACTTCTGGGGATGACACAGGTATGGGGAGGAGGACCAAAGGCTGAAGGATGCTGGGGCCTGCAGCACACAAGCATCTACATACCATTTCCCCTGCACTTGCTTCTCCATGGCCATTGCTTTTGTTCTGTCCTCTGTGGAGGGATTACTCAATCAATGGCATTTGTAGTCAGATGCTTCTTCACTCTGGGCATTGTCCTGTGCCCCACAGGACAGTAAATATCTTGGTTCTACTGCGTAGTTGTAGGCAACCCTCTCAAGTGACAAATATGTTTCTAGGCTTTCCCAAATGCTACTACTCTGCATTCTCTTCAGTTAAGAACTAAAGCATCATGGGAATATATTACCCCTATTCCATTGGTTAGTGGACCTGTTTTTCAAAACAGCACCTTGTTTCATCTTAATCCCATGTAACAACTTGGACAGGGATTTGTCTATCAGAGATTTGGTTTTGTTTTGTCCCTGGTACTAGAGAGTATAGTACATACTTTAGAAGATGCTCGGTAACGGAAAAACACAGTTTGGTTTCTGACTTCATATGTACATTAGTTAGGATGCTTTTTCTTAAAATTTAGATCGCAGCTTAATCACACCTGGTGTGTGAAGGAGTGGTCAACTTGTTGCCTTAGCTTCTTTTTCTATTGCTGTGATAAAATACCCTGACAGAAGCAACTTAAGGGGTACAGGGTTTATTCTGGCTCAGAGTTCAAGGGCACAATCCATCATGGTAGGAAAGAAATGGTAGCAGAAGCTTTGAGCAACAGGTCACATTGTATCAACAACCAGAAAGCAGATAGTGATGAGTACATGCTGCCATTCAGTTCCCTATCTCCATTTATATAGTTCCTGATTCTGGCCAAGGGAATTGTACCACCCACAGTGGGCAGGCCTTCTACCTCAATTAACATTAAGATAACCTCCAACAGCCAGAAGAGAGTCTAGATTCTATTGACAGTTAACACTAACCATCACACTGGCCTTGCTGTCACTTGCATGTCACCAAGGCTCTGACATTCTAGAACTTCTAAATTCATACAGGGCTTCATTTAACAAACAGTGCCTGTCCATCATGAGCTAGTCACTCACTGTGCTTGGCTGATTCATAGAAAGAACAAAAGAGAGAAGTCTCTGGCTTGGCTAAGATCCCTTGAGAGGTTGAGATGATAGACACCTGGATGAGGCCTTGTTCCTGGTTGGTCCAAGCATCACACCATATTGGACATCATCAGAGAGCAACAGCTACAAGCCCTTCCACTCTGGGCCAACAGAGGAGGAACTGGATCTCACAGTGTTCTGTGCAAGCATCAGATAACTATATTTCCACTCAGTGCAGAAAGAGCCCTTCAGGATATTGTACTGTTAATTAAACTCACTCACCATCTCTGTGTGGTCGCTCAGAAGACCCTTCCGAACTTCACCTGGCTGTGTTTGGAGGGCTTGATCTGAATGATGATGGGCGGGGGTGAGGAGGGACTGAAGGATGGGTCCCATGAATTAGAATCACAGCGTTAGTAGAATAACCTATAGCCCAAATGATTATGATGAGTCTGACCTTACTCTGATATGAGTTGAAATATAGAATCAGAGGTGCATGATGGGATTGTAGCAGGTGGGCCTGACTCATTCTTTGGGAGGAAATAGAAGCCAGTTTGAGCCAAAGGCTTGTAGGAACACACATCCTTGCATTAAGAAACACAAAATAGGGCTGGGAAGATGGCTCAGGAGGCAAAGGCACTTGCTGCCAAGATGCATGACTTGAGTTCAGTTCCTGGAACCTACACGTAGAAGGAGAGAACTGACTTTTGCGAGTTGTCCTAAGACCTCCATATGCAAAGTGGTATGCACAGGCATGCATGTGTGTTGTGTAAGTGCACATATGTGTATATATGCACATACACTAAAATAAGTGCTAAAGAATTTAAAGAAACACAAAACAGTGTTCCGCCAAGTAAAAATTTAAAAAGGCAACCAAACCAGAATAGTTATATTTGGCTTATAATGATAGATAAGTAAATTATTACATATGCAAAGGATATAAATATACCTTTAAATGATACCTAGCAGAAAACTTACCAGATTATAGCTAATTTTCATTTCTTCATTTAAATTCTGCTGTTTTTAAAAATCTACATTAAGGGACAGGGTCTAGAGAAAGCTTGTGTGTGGGACTGCATAAGGGTATCCTGGTTCATGGTTGGGCATGGGCCTGGAACCCCGAGACTCCAAGGAAAAAACGGCAGGTGTTTGGCCACATCCCCAGAACCCAGGGTCCTGACATGCAGTCTAGTCTCCATTGACCTACATTGTTGAGTCACGTAGGCCATTGTGTGGGGGGGACCCTCCCAAAGTGCACAGATAGAGGGTGTGACTACAGGCCTCAGGCCCTAGAGATTTACATGCTAATGAAGGCCAGAGGGCAGAGCCAATTAAGCATTCTTCCCCAGACCCTCCTCCCTTTCTCCCTCTCTATTTAACTCAGGTCTGACCTGAGTTTCAGGGGGGTACATCCAGATCCATCTACCATCTGCCATGAAAATAAACCCTTTTGGAACCAAGGACTTCCTCGTGTCATTGGGGCCTGCCACCACTAAAGCCTCCAGCCTTTAGAACTCCAGACCTTTCTCCTATATGTGGGAACTGCTGATGTGGAAAGTCTCTGGGACTCTGCCGAGGGTTATTTTATCCACACTTGTGGGGTGGACAGCCTAGAGTTTTTCTTGAAAGATGTGTGGGCAACCCCTACATAAGCAGAGAGCCTGTTTCGTGTCTCCTAAAGGGTAGAGTCAGCTTCCCAAGTGTTAGTCCACAGCTTCCTGTACCAAATCCTTGCCAGGGTGACCCAGCATAGGGTTCCCTATCATAGAAAGAAGAGCTGGGAGTTCAACCTAGATTGTTGATAAAATATGTACATTTGGGGTCCAGAGAGATGGCTCAGTGGGTAAAAGTGCTTGTGGCACAGGCCTGGAAACTCAAAATCAGTTCCCTGAATTTGGCTCATAGTGGGAGGAGTTGTCTTCTGACCTTTCCATGTTTGTTTGTGTGCACATGTGTGTGTGTGTGTGTGCACACACACATTCTCTTTCTTTCTCTCCTTCTCTCCCTCTTTCTCTCTTCCTCCCTCTTTCTCTCACTTTTTCTCTTTCACACACACACATGATAATAATAATAATAATAATAATAATAATAATAATAAAAATTATGTGTATATGTGGTGACATCAGTACATGAGATGTATCTTAAATACTAGGGCCCGTAAAGGAAGGAGGCATAAGTGACCATCACTGTGGGAACAAGGGTATCAATATTCCATTACTGATGCTTTTGAATATGATTTGAACATTCCAAACAGTTTATAAAATGTGTGCTTCAATCTTTCTTCCGAAGCCATGACTATGACAAGGACTTGAATACCCAGGTTCTCACCCACACTGTCAGATCGTGATGATGACGATGTTGCAAAGGATTTGGCCTCCATTCAATGCTTAGAGACGTGTTATTCCCACCTCCCCAGAGAAAGATGTGCCTTTTCCGTCAACCAGTCCACCTTTGTCAAGATACAAACTTCAACCGGCTCTCAGCCAGGCAGCAGGCACAGATGAATGCTTGCGGCAGCGTACCCCAGAAAAGCCCACAGGCTGGGAGAGGAGGGAGGGGGCCACCGAGACAGTCAATTCCCAGAGAGTGTGGGAAGAGCTATGCTCGCTCTCAGAATGAATGAAGAGGCGTGGGAGCCCAGGGGAGGAAATGACTCAATTTGGAGAAAAGTGGCGTTCGCGCTGGGGTTTCAGGAGTGGAGAGGCGTTTCCGGGAAGAGAAGCTGTGTACTGTCAGACCAGAGTCCTGAAGAGGAGTAGGTGGCTCACTCAGGGAAATGGGAGTCGGGGTGGCACTCTGCTTCCGTGGACACTGTTGAACTACGCAGAGGCGGTTCTGTGAGCAGTAGTAAGGAGCTGTGAAAGTCTCAGGAAGACTTTCCTGAGGGCGATGTTGACAGGTGAAGAAATTCGGAGTCGAGTGAGGACAGGAAGTGAGGGATGCTAGAGAGGCGGATCTGACAAGATCTGAGGTGTACTACTAAACCCCTGTCTTTAGAATCATTTTGGGTAGTCAGACAACTCCCCCATATGGTGGAGAGGATTCTCCACAGTGACCTGTGTTTTGGAAGATCCTGTCAGGGAGAGATGAAATCTGAGATAATTTGGTTTATTTCCATTTGTTTCAATTAGTGCTGGAAACAGATGGTCTGGTCAGCCTTATGTTGCCCTTGTCAGCATCTGTGTGACTCCAAGGTCTAATTTTTAATTATCCCTGCCCATTTGCAGGGACATGAAGGGGAAACAGGAAAATTCTAACCCTTAAAAAATGTTTTCCTTTGCATCTTTTCTGCTTGCCTATCAGCTGTTTTTTTTTTCTTTTAGCCCCCCGATGAATATCTATTAGCCTAGGGTCTATGTTGCCATGGTAACAAGACCAAACCAACCTTAATATATAGGGAATCCAGAGGTACAGTTGAAGGAGACACTGTCTTCCAGCAACTGGGCAATATGTTGGGCAGAGCCTTGTCAGATTGAACTCTGGTCCTAAACTGGGATTCATGGGTGGTCAGAGCGGACTGCCTGTAATGTCGTGGACACGCTGGTGGACAGTATGCAGACACCCCCTCTGAGCCACAAAGAATGAGTTTGGGAAATTTCACACAGCAAAGAATTTGGTAGGAATTGTTAGGAAGGCAGGCAGCAATTCCTCCAGACTAATAAGAGCCGAGCAGTAGCTACTCTAAGCAGTGTGAACAGCTGTCTGTGGGGGCCTGGAGAGACCGCTCAGCAGGTAAGAGTGCTTACTGATCTTGCAGAGTATCTGAGTTTAGTTCCTAGCTCCTGCATCCAGCAGCTCACAACTGCCTCCAGCTACAGCTACAGGGGATCTGACTCCGCCTTCTGGCCTCTGAGGGTACCTACATGCATGTATATGTATGTGCGTGTGTGCATGCATGCGTGCGTGTGTGTTGTGGTGCTCTTATTTGTGTATGTGTGTGTGTCTCTGTGTGTGTGTGTGTCTGTATGTGTGTCTGTGTGTGTGTGTCTGTGTGTGTGTGTGTCTGTGTGTGTATTTCTGTGTGTGTCTGTATGTGTGTGTGTGTGTGTGTGTGTGTGTGTATAACAGGGCTCCATGTCACTCAAACTTACCTTGTACTCCAATTGCTCAGTGTGACTTTGAGTTCATGATTCTCCTGCCTCCACTTCCTAAGGACTGAGATTACAGGTATGGACCACCACATCTGGTGTGGTGGTTTGAATTGGAACGGACCCCACAGATTCATGGATTTGAAAGCCTGGTCACCAGGGAGTGCCACTATTTGAAAGGCTTAGGAGACGTAGCCTTGTTGGAGGAAGTGTGTCAATGGACGTGGGCTCTGAGGTTTCAAGGACCCAAGTTAGGCCCAGCATCTGTTTCTTCCTACTGCCTGTGGATCTGGATGTAGAACTCTGAGCTACTTCTCCAGCACCGCATGTGCTTGTGCATCGACGTGATACCTCTTATGATGACAATGGAATAAACCTCTGGAACTGTAAGCCAGCCCCATTTAAATGCTTTACTTCATAAGAGTTGCCATGGCCATGGTTTCTCACCACAGTGACAGAACTCTGACTAAGACACCTGGCTTTAATATTGTTTTTTCAAAAAATCACTTCTTTATAAGATATATTTTCAGTTTTTGGCTATCTTTCACACACAAAGAACTGTTTTTATTCTGATATTTTATACATCTATTTTATACTCTATTCTTATTCAACCTTCTCAGTTTTTTTTAAATCATCTCTACTTTGTAGATGTCGGGTCTTCACCCTAACTCCCATTGTAGAATACAGGCCTCTGAGCAAAGCAGACACTGTCTTCACTGAATTGCTTGTGCCTGCTTGCAAGAAACCATAACCCCTTAGAGAGGGAAGGACGTTAGGCCAGCGCCTGAGGTTCCAGATGCCCTTCTCAGCATCTGCGCGCAATCTTGCCCTAACTGCACATTGCCTTTAGGGAGGGACAGCTTGGGGATGTCAAAGTGTATAGGATGGGGACGGTTAACTGAAGAGGAGCTCTATCTGAAGAGCAGGTGGGAAGCTGAGTGAGGACGTCTTCTCTGGGGTCTCACGTGCTGTGGTCAGTAGCCCCTCATCCATGTTCTGTAAGCAAGCCCAATAATCTCATTGATTCTCCAGAGTGAATTTTGGTGGAGTCATACTTCAGTTTGTTGTTGGAACTTTATGAGGCAGAGGTAGACTTTTTTTTTTTAATGTAGATCCAAGGGAGGGATTTCTTCAAGAACCCCAAATAGTTTCCCCTTCTGCTTTCACCACACGTCCATTCCACAACTCACTCTTGTTCCCACTTTACCTTTACATTTCTTCCTCCCCTCTCATAGGAGTAGAGTCGTGCAGGGAAAAATCTAGGCCTAGTGCTAGATATAGGACCAGATGATTCTATATCTGTCTTCGTTGATTTGGCAGACGAGTTCTGACAGCTTCTGGATGCTTCTAATCTTGCGTTGTGGTCTCTCTGTATGAACACAGAGGCCTCTGTACAACAGAGAGTGTATCCTTAGTCTCCTGGTTCTCTATGGGGGTTCCACGAATCCCAGTTTGGAAGAGCATTCTCCTTCCTCTCCCTCTTCCCCTCCCATTCCTCTGCTCATTCCCCCTCCTTCTCTTCCTCCCTCTCCCCCTGCCGTGTGTGTGTGTGTGTGTGTGTGTGTGTCTGTATGTATGTATAGATAGCATTAGGGAAAACCTGCCCAGTGAAGGTCCCATCTGCTATTGTTTCCCTTTCCTCTCTAGTCTGCAGAGTCTTGGCACAAACACTCAGATACACAGCCACCGACAACTGTTCAAGAAACCAGAATAGGCCTGGAATAACAATACTGGTGCGGTAGGTGTTTGAGTCCCGAGTACCACCGGCAATAGTAGTAATCAGGGTAATGACGGAGTTATTGAGTTCTCAGCACACACCAGCAGCAGCCGGCAAGCTGCTTCACAGGCCTCCTCTCCCCTCGTCCTCACGACTCAGTACAAGGCAGGCACATTCTATTAGCTTCATAGAGGAAGAAATGGGGGATCCCAGCTCATACTCAAGGCTGAAATGTGAAAGACCGAGGACTTAAAGATGGGAAAAAGGGTCCTGAGAACTTCTCATATCTGCCATAATTTTGCTATTTAGGGCTCCTTGTTAGAGAAAATATGAGGAATCATGACAATGTGTGTGTGTTTGTACTCTTTCTCTCTGTGAGCATAGGTGCTTGCAAGCCTTAGTGTGTATTCAGAGGTCAGAAGATAATTGTGAGTGCTTGTTCACACCTTCTCTTTTGAGACAGAGTCTCTTGTTCACCCCTGCATATGCCCCCATTAGAAGATACTGGAAGACATGAAGGCAGGGAGAAAACTTTTTTTTTTTTGGTCGACTATGGGTGTATCATTGAGATAACTTAATATTAGGGTTGGGGTTTTGGTATGGTATTGGGGATTAAACCCAGGGCCTCACACAGGCTAGGCACATAATTTAGCTCAGATCATAAGCTCTTAAGAGAAACAGTGGCGTGTTTGACTGGGCTTGTACTAGCTCCCAGGGATCTGCAATTCAAATCGCAGGGACTCTAGCAAAGCAGTTGCTTGCACGCTAGTAGCTTGGATTTCACCAAGTGGGACTGCTTATACCACAGAACTAGAAAAACACCACAAACTCCCCTCCCTTCAGATCTGGTTGGTAGAGCAGCCACTGGCCAAAGCCTCTACGTTTCCTTTAAAACTCCAAGGCTTCTATTGCCACAGACTTTGGGGGTCTGTCCTTGTTTATTTTTTTTCTCCTGCCTTGGAGAATTTGCACGGACCAAGTTGAAATGTAGTCAACAGCTTCCTTAAGTCCCATGAT
This sequence comes from Grammomys surdaster, assembly GCF_004785775.1. Taxonomy (NCBI): domain Eukaryota; kingdom Metazoa; phylum Chordata; class Mammalia; order Rodentia; family Muridae; genus Grammomys; species Grammomys surdaster. The sequence goes on from NW_021604632.1 coordinate 1,500,768, forward strand.
CTCATTTCCATTACTTCATCTCCAAGGCGAGCGACAGAAACTACTGTGGAGAAATGTGCTGTAATTGATTAGTGCATATAAAGCAGATGAGGCAGGCTTCCTTCCAGCCTATACTCTTTAATGAGCTATTTTAGTGCTGGCCCTGCTAAATGTCTGAAATTTATAATGCTCTGGAAACTCGCCAGTTTCTGAGGGTGTAATGACTATTAGGAGAAGGAAAAACACCCCCTAAGATATAAGACATAATCAATTGAGTGCAGAGATTTTACATTCTCCATTTTACCTCAAGTTAATGCTGTTTGATCCCAAGCTTTTCTATGTGTGCTTTTTTTTTTTTTTTTGCCACAGAATCTCAGACCTTTGGTTTCTAACACTCAGGGAGTAAGTCAGGGACCAAATGGAGATTGTTAGATATAATATAATGGTCAAGGCTTTGGAGTTGTGCCCCTGGGTGGGCTGGCTGCCTTCAGTGCATGTGCTATCATTGGTGAGGTGGTAAACATGCCGGTCGGCATGATTGTTGTGATGGTTTGTATATGCTCGGTCCAGAGAGTGGCACTATTAGAAGGTGTGGCCCTGTTGGAGTGTGTGATTGTGGGTGTGGGCTGTAAGACCTCATCCTAGCTGCCTGGAAGTCAGTATTGTGCTAGCAGCCTTCAGATGAAGATGTAGAACTCTCAGCTCCTCTGGCACCATGCCTGCCTGGATGCTGCCATATTCCTGCCTTGATGATAAAGGACTGAACCTCTAAACCTGTAAGCCAGCCCCAATTAAATGTTGTCCTTATAAGAGCTGACTTGGTCATGGTGTCTATTCACAGCGGTAAAACCCTAACTAAGACAATAGTGAAGGTCCTAGGGTAGGATGCCGTAGGTAACGGAAGCCCTGATTTGCAGCACTTCCTGATGTGTGAGCCTTTCGATGTAACTAGTTCTGTCTGCGCTGATTTCCAGCTGTGAAACATTAACTGATGCATACAGTTGACTCTGAGGAGCTCCTGCCCATCTCTGTGTTGCTCAAATAAATCTCCAGTCTGTAGTGTTTCAGAGGGGTAGTGGGTCCTCAGTCCTATGAAGAGATAGAAAAAGGTACTTTCCCACAGTTAACTGGGAGAGGTAGGGATAGACTCCAGCCAGCAATGGATGCTACTGCCATTACTTTCTGCCTATGCTTCCAAAAGAACCACCAGGGGACAGCAAAGGGTTCTCAGGGTAGGAAGCTGCCGGAAGCCCAGAACTGAGCATCCTGGTGTGTGCAAACTGGAAGAGTCCAAACCTTCATCAGGAGTGGGATGTGGCCCCAGAAACACAACAGTTTGTCCATGCTCCGAATCCTTCCATCCCCATAGTTTTCTTAGTATGGATCATTTGTTAATTGCTTTTCTGGTGTGGTACTGGGATGTGAATGGCAGTGACTAGGGCTCTGGAGGGATCATTCTGCTCTTCATCCTTACACTAACCCTTCCCAGACAGTGTCAGCAGCGGAGTGGACCTATGTAGGTCAACCAGATATGAGTTAGGCTGTGGTCTTTTCAATGCATAGGTTCAGACCCATGTTAGCTTTTGATAGCTCTTCTCGTGCTTATCATTAGCATCAGACTTGGTCATGAAATCAGGGATCTATCGCCTGATTCAGGGGAGTGCTTTCTATTTCTAAAAGTTGTCGGAGTTACTTTTCTATTGCTATGAAGAGACACCACGACCAAGGCAACTTATAAAAGAAAACATTTAATATGGGGGCTCATGGTTCCAGAGGGTGGTTGGAGTTCTTGACCATCATGACGAGGACCATAGCAACAGGTGTTCAGGCCCAGCACTGGAGCAGTGGCTAAGAGCTCACATCTGATCCATGAGCGTGTGTGTGTGTGTGTGTGTGTGTGTGTGTGTGAGAGAGAGAGAGAGAGAGAGAGAGGTGGGGGAGGAAGAGAGAAGAGAAGAGAGCGCTATCTGGGAATGGCATGGACCTTTGAAACTTCAAAGCCTACCCTTAGCAACATATCTTCTCCAACAAGGCCACACCCCCTAATCCTTCCCAAACATTTCCACCAGCTGGGGCCTAAGCATTCAAACATACAAGCCTATGGGGACCATTCTCATGGAAACCACCACAGAAGTGTACTTTCCCCCAATTCTTTCCTTTCTTTTTTTTTTTATTAATTTTTTGGATACATTTCTACATGTATTGGTTACTTTCTCCCCAACTGTTATTATTTATTTATTTATTTATTTATTTATTTATTTATTTCCTTCCCAAATCTATCTCTACTCCCCCACCCCCCATCTCTACAAGTCTCTTTTCTAGATTCATGACTTCTGGGTCTGTTTTGTGACCCACTTGATTTATCCAGGGCGGTCTGTGTGACCATTGGGTTGGAACTACCCACTGGAGCCTGGTAACATCACTGGTGAGTACTCAGCTGAAGGCTATGATTGCCCCTCCCCCTGAATCTATCAGTAGCTAATCATCCAGCAGTGGGAGGTCGGGTCCCTGAGCTCCACCATCCATCCTGACTACTGAGGAGCACATTCCTATATAGACCTAGGGTAGGCATGCTCAGCTGCTTCGAGTTCATGATTGCAATGTCTGTGTCTTCCCAGCAGATGGCGTGCTGCAGCCCCCCCTTCCCCGCTCTTCCCAACGGTCAGCAGACCCGCAAACAGCCCTCCTTACTTCAATTTGATAGATGAAAAGTACAGAAGGGAAGGACATTTTGTTTATGGCCATTCTGGGAGTTTATGTCATAGGCGAGCTTCATATTCTAGCCAGCTTAATATCACTACCATTAGTGACATTCCTCAGCGACCCTTTCTCCAATCACAGTTGTGTACAGAGTCCACTGTGAACAAAGTGTCTTACTGAATTAGTTTCTAATCTTCATTCTCCATCTCCCTCTCCCCCCCACGTGATTTGAGATAAGGGTTGATTTTCTTCACAACCCACCACGGAGTGGAGAGCGGAAGGAGTCATAAGCTCAGGTCCCACTTATCAGAAGGCATTGAAAAATCCAGGTACCCCAAATATTCATCTCAGTTCTAATTCTCTGAAGACTGTGAAGCTGTAGAATATAGATTCTATTACCCGAACTGCCAATTTATTCTATTATCCATAATAAGTAGTAATGACATTTCTTAATTGCTCTCATAAAAAAATCTCAATAGACCACATTAGAATCTTGTCATAGCAGATGAAGATCCAATTCCATACAGCCAGAAAAGAAATGTTGCTCTCTGAATGGATCTCTTACTAATTTTTCAGAGATGCCACATACTCAGTGAATCGCTTTGCTGGTTTCAGGAGAGATCTTAGCCAAGGGGAATGAATACCACTCACAGGGGCAAAGGCAAGCAACCTGCTCTGAGAAACAGTCCACCTGCCCCAAGGAGAAGAAAACACATTCATACCTTTATCTCTTCATCCAAAGACTAAAAACTAGCTCCAAGTCCCTCCAGAGGCAAAGGAAGATGGAAGTCTTCTAACATGGAAGTTTTCCAGCCTGCAAACTCACCCATCATAGCCATGGCTCTGCATCTTACCAATCCTACCCCCTCCATCATCAGATGGAGGACTTGCTATAAATTGATACCTCCTACCTGTCGATGCAACAGAAGATAGCACACAGTTAAGCACCTTTCCGTTTTAAAGTTAGACAATCAATCTATCCTGTCTCACTCTGTTCCCTTGGCTTGTAATTCCTGGTTTTCGATGGTGGTCACTGTGTGGTGTTTTATGGGCTCCAAATAATTGATATTAATTTTCAACTGCTGCTATAACAAAGTACCGCGAGCCTCGTCACCATCACCGATACAAATTTATGATCGTTCTGGAGGGCAGGAATCTGAAATGGCTTTCAGTGGCCTGAAATCAAGATGTCAGCTGAGATGTGTTTCCGCAGGATGCTTGGGGGGGGGTGTCTGTTTCCTAGGATACCACCTGAGGTTTTCAGCCTTCGCTGTGGCCTTGGGCTTCCCTCTTTTGATCACCTCATAACTCCAGCGGGTCATCTGACTATCCAGGATAATTCCCCTACCACAAGATCCTTTATTTAATCATATCTGTCAAATCTCTTTCGTCACATAAAGAAATATATTCACAGGATCCAGGGACTGAAACAGGCATCTGTGGGGATACTGTGGGGATACCAACTCATCTACAACAGTACCTATTCACTTCTTGTTTTCTTCTAGTACTTTCCCTGATTTCTTCTTCCTCCCAGGCTTTACCTTTAATTGACCAGCAAGGGACTCAGAATTCCAAGCATTCCTGAAGTCTAACACTTCCTGCTTCCTGTCACCTTTGCCCATTTAGGCTAGTTTCATCGTTTGCCAGGATGGTCCCAGAAACCTCCATTTAACTCGATCTACTTCTTTTTCTTGGTCTTCCTTTTCTAGAACACTTGATTCTCCACAAAGGAACCAAAATCACACACACACACAGGCAGGCATGCAAGCACACACACACGCATGTATGTACACATGCACACACTAATAGATTCCCTTTCTTCACATGCTCTGATGATATCTTTCCCATCCTGTTTAGATCATTTCTAGGTCTGCCACTGATGTCCCCTGATTCTGCCCCATGGCACCTGTTTCTCCGACCTCAGGGACTGCTGCTTCCTCATTTGTTTTACCTCAGTGGTACATTGGCTGCACTGATGCTTTTATAAAAGCAAACAACTTGCTCCTACCTCCTGTCTCACTAGCTGCTTCCTCTTCCTCAGGCTGTGCTTAAGACTGCTTCTCTGTCTCCAGACCCTGCTGCCTTTGACCGGCTAACTTGTAACATCTGCTGTCTTTCTCTGTCCCCCCAATCCTTTCCTCCTTAAGGTGTTGTATGTACTTTTCTTCTCAGAACCTGTCCTTACTAGGAATTATTTCATTATTTCTTTGCTTATTATTTTATTCCCATACAAAGTATAGTTCTGTGTGGGCAGTATCTGCCACTTCCTCCAAATCACGAATAGCAACTGGGTACATGTAGTTGTTTAATAAATATTTGACTGAGTGACGATAATTCTGCTTCCCTTAATTCTCCCACCAGCCCTCCCAGGTAAATACACTTCTTGGAAGATGTGGGTTTGATCTTAGTTTTTTGTCACATGTCAGCTAGAAGAGTCTTAGGCAAGTGACTTAAGCATCCCAAGCAACAATTTCTCAACTGGAAATGGAGAACTCAGATAATCTACAAGGAGCTCTTTGTCCAAAGGGGAGAGACCAATAATGCTTCAGGGTCATGTGGGCGAAGGGTCAGACCACACATGCTCTGTCTCTTGGCCACTGAGAAGCTAAACATGGAAGCTGAAACTGGAGACTCTGGTACTTATATCTGTTGTTGTTGTGGTGGTCTTTTCTTCTTCTTCTTCTTCTTCTTCTTCTTCTTCTTCTTCTTCTTCTTCTTCTTCTTCTTCTTCTTCTCTCTTCCTCCTCCTCCTCTTCCTCCTCCTCCTCCTCCTCCTTCTTCTTCTTCTTCCTCCCCCTCCTTCTCTTCCTCCTCTTCCTCCTCTTCTTCTTCTTCCTCCTCTTCTTCCCCCTTTCCCTTTCCTCCTTCCCCCTTCTCCTCCTCCTTCCCCCTTCCCCTCTCCTTCTCCTCCCTCTCCCCTCTTCTTCCTCCTCCTCCTCCTCCTCCTCCTCCTCCAACTCTTCCTCCTCCTTCTTTCCTCCTGGAGACTCAGAAGGACTACACTTCATAACGTCTCAGTTATGTGGGGCCACATGGGAATTTTGAGCCAATAAGATTGTGGAGGAGAATGTTTTTGAAGTCTTTGGATCCCTCTGTTCGGGTCCAGCTCTAACACTTTAGTCCTACTATTTATCCTCCTTGAGCTGACACAGCATTTCTGTTCAAACAATAACAAACACTTTGTTTCTCCACCCTCCCTTGGATTCCTGTGAATTTGTGGAGGCAAGCAAGAATGCAGGCAGGCAGGCAGAACACAGGAGGGGTTGCTTGAGGTGCTGGGGCAGCCTGAAGGATGAACAGTTGTATCTCAAGCATGGGTTCCTCAGTAGGAGGTGACACCAGACACTGTGTATCTACTGCGGGTTCCAGATGGTGGAGGGTGAGACAGGACAGAGAAAAGAGTCTTCACAGTCAAAATTCTGAAAACACCGTAGACAATATCAACATGAAGTTCTGCAGGCGAGAGACCTGTTTAGCTCCATTACTGAGTGCCTCTTAAATCTCTGAGATACTAGGCTTATAGCATATGCTTCCTGAGAACCCTCCCATATGACAGCAAAACAGTGACAACCCAAAGGTCCCATTATATGCCCAGGGATGGATGAATAAATGAAGACCAAGGGTACAGGGTGATATACAGTGACCTTCTTAGTCTTCCACACAAAACGGACAAGCGACACAAAATATCATGGCAGAGATGCAACTATTTAAAAGTTACATTAACTGTATGTGGGCCTGGGTGGTGTATGTGTGTGGAGATCAGAGATCAACTTTCAGGAGTCAGTTCTCTCCTCCCCCAATATGGGTCCTGGTTGTAAGAACCTTTATCTTGTGAGCTACTTTACCAGCTGGAGACACAGCTTTTTGATATGACATCAGAAGTTTTAAGTTCATAGAACTTTATATATATGCTATGTTATTTCCACTCACAATATATGAACTTTAATATCTTACCACTAACCCTACCATGTATCAGGCTTCAGCAACATCAATGCATTTCTGTTAGCTGTGTGACTTTTTCCCACACCCCACAGCAGTCTGTAAGTTATCATTACAGGTCCAGGCATCGTGATTTTCTCCTAGGATCCCACGATCCAACAGTCTACACTTGTACAAATAAATTATTTTTTTCTTCTGTAAGATCACTGTTAAAAATAGTCAATGAAATGTTCTTTCTTGCACGCAATTTCTGTACAAAGTTAGTTTATGCTTCATTTAGCTGCTATTTTTCATACATCAGCAAATGTAGTATTTGACACCCAAACGCTTCCTTTCCCCCCTTTTGAAGCATCTTTTAATGCCCCACCTCTCATATTTTTCCATAAAACACATCTTGGAAAATTTTATGTAAAAATTAACTCTCTGTAGCCTATTGTTATTTCCCAGGTTTTGGGAGCAAGATCTTGATTTTGACAAATTTCTTCTCTCTTGTTCTTGGGTTCTTTGTTAAGGAGTGCTGTTCTAATGTCATTTTACATAGGGTGAAGCTGCTCTCCTAATTCCTTCTCTCATGAAAGAATGACTTTAAGAGTCAAGGATTAAAAGATGCAACCTAATGAAACAATGTATCTTCTGGCCTCTGGGATATAATAGTTTAGGTTCAAATTCTGGCTCTCTCAAAGCTTGGCTGTGAACCCCTGAGGAACTGCTATTTTATCTCAGCTGTAAAATAGAGATATTAGGTTATCTGACTCTAAAGAACTGGCTTTTGAACGTAAGTAAACTTATGGCCCTTAGTTTGATGTTATATACATCATAAGCATGCATTAAATTATACTGATATCATTCGTCAAGCCAGAGAGAAAATAGGTTCAGAAGACCAGCTCCTTCTTCCCTATCTGCTGTTTCTAGAAACGAAAACACCCTGGGAAGGAAAGACTAAGAGACGTCACATCTGCATATTCCACTGGACAAGAGTGTTATATTAAGGCCAAGAGGAGGGAGAGGGATGTCTCCTGGTAACAAGAGCAGTTTCCTTAATAAGGCATGGAACACCTTGAGATTAGAAACTATTTAAACACTGAAGGGCAATCTATAGTTTGCAAAGGATTTTGTTGAGTGCCAGGAACATACCCCTGAGGCAGGAGAACAAAGCTAATCTCAAAGGTTGGATTAGGGCCGGGAATGTGTTGCTGAGTTCTTATTCAGCAAGTGTCATCTTCATGATGCTTCCCTGGGAATTGGTTCTACTCCACCATGGTAGATAGGCACCCAAGGGCAAAGCCAGACAAAACCCTTGTTGGCTCTCTTTATTATAGTGATGGCAAAGGCAATACTGGGATAGGAGGTGGTGGCGACTGTGGGCAATAGTTGAGCAATGCCCCTAAAGAAAACCAGTGGCGGTAACAGTCTGGAATATGTAATGTTATGAGATGGAGATAAAGCTTGGTGAAGAATGCTTGACTAGCATGCAAAACACCCTGGGTTAATCCTCTGTAACACACACACACACACACACACACACACACACACACACACGGTCTAGGGCTGGATCCTGGTGTTCACTCCTAACAAGATAAGGAATGTTGGGTGAGGGTTGGGCTGATAGTTTATTACATTAAGAAGAAACTGGGGATATAATGTGGTTTGGAGACTCATTGGGAAATGAGGTCCCTCTCTGGAAAGAAAGGCTTGGGGCAAGCAGCGTGAGACAGGAGAGTGGCTGAGAGTGCAGTTTCAGAGACTCTTTGCTGACTTCAGATACCAGAGGTACAATTTGCCAGCTGCTCTCCTCAGACCACCTGCTTCACCTCAAGGTGTTTCCTCCACAATGAGATAGGCACAGGCATCCTTCTCACCCCACTGTGAATACAGAAGGTGGCTTCTGTTTCCTTCTATAAGTATTTCTGCCACTAAGAGTTCCCATCCGATTTCCTGTGTGCTTCGCCCTCCGTTCTGAAAACATCAGCGGCTTGAGAAATGTTGAAGGTTTGGGGGAAATGAGGTTCTTTTTTCCTACCCGAGATTTAGTTTCATATTTGAGATGCTCTCTGAAACACATGTGTGATCTGCTGGAGCCAGGGATAGCTTTTTGTGTTTTATGATCAAGCGCTGAATGCTGAAGGAGATTCAGTGTGCTCCAACACTCCTGCTGGAACAACATGATTGCACTTAAAGCCCTGTCCACTGCTTTTCCGTATGTTTAAAGATGCCATGAATCTTTTCCCCACTAAAACCCCTGCCTGGAAGAGAGCGTCTCATTGTTTAAACACCACCGATCCAGGAGTCCAATAGCCAAAGGAACAGGAGGGGGATTTCTGGAGACAAAGGAGGATGTCACATTCCATCCATCTTGAGAATGCAGGGCACATAGAAAGAGCATTCAGTGTCCCCTGGCATAAAAACGACAGAGTGTTCTGCTGTAGAGACCCAATAGGCTCCATTACCCATTTAACAGAACATTTCTTGCTTTCCAGACTTTTCTCTCAAGCTATTAATAAGAGAGTCGATGCAATTGTTTTTGCAACTGATTTTGGAGAGTTGTATGAAACACATTGTTCAAGAGGGGTTTGCATTTAAATATTCTTTCTTTGATCATAATTATTTGTTTAAAGAAAAGCCCCTTTCCAGGTTAACATGGAGAGAGAGAGTATCCTCACACAGGCAGACTGTAAGAGGAGTCAAATACAGCTATATGTCTGGGCAGAAAACAGAATGATGCTTACAACCCTAACCCTGACTAAGGTCTAAGGGATGGATGAAGTTGTAGTTACAAGAGTCATTGGGCTAGGGTGGTACTCGGGAGGGCTGTGAAGTTGCCTTTGGTTTTTAATATAGGCTTATTTAGAGACAGGGTCTCATCTATCCAGAGGTAGCTTCAAATTTGCCGATGTAGCCAAGGATAGTCTTGAACTTGCAACCCCCTACTACCACTTCTTAAGTCCTGGGATTACAGGCATGCACTACCATGTCTTATGTTTTTCTGAGTTTTTGACTGTGTATGTGAGCATGCACACACGTGTACACAAATCTAGAGAGAGGTTAGAAGAGAGCACTGATTCTACTAGTGATGGAATTACAGACCATTGTGAGATGGGGGCTAGGAACTGAACTTGGGTTCTAGGAAAGAGCAGCATGTACTCCTAAGAACTGAACTCTCTCTCCAGTCTGTTTCCTGAGTTTTAACTTTGGAATACTTCTTAGAAATCCTGACCATATCCACACACCTAACCACTATATCTGTGAGTGTTGCTTTTCTCTCTTCTACCTTAACGATGGATCATCAGTGGAGAAGGATCAAACGAATGTGCAGTGTCTATCATCAAAGGCCCAAAGCCAGCATCCAGTCAATTTCACGGTTAAGGTCTTTCAAGGCAAGAAGCCGAGAGAAAGGAAAGAAAAGCTGCTACTGGCTTTTTAAGTTGTTTTAAGGATTTCTCAGAAGGCACCGTTCCATGACCTAGCAACAAATCTGCTGGGGTCTGAGATCTATTTTATTCTTTTAATCTCCTTCAGTGTCTCCTCTAGACTTTATGCCATCCTCTCAGGGTCAAGGAAAAAAGTGAAATTGATTTTAGAATGGGAAGCTGTAAAAAATATGGCTCTGGGTTAGCCTCTTCTCCTGCCGAGCCCATTTGATTGCACGAAATGGGACACACATCTGTCTAGACTCCTGGAGCTGAAACGGTTGCATTTGCTTATTTGACTCTGGGTAGAGAAAAGCCACATTGAAGAATCCCTTAATTTCCCCAGTACCCTGTACCCTTACGAAGTGTATTGGCCCAGCTTTATAGATATATATCAAACAACTTGATCAAGATCAAGTAAGAATAATTTAATAGAGGGCTCTCAAGTTCATACCAGTCAGATCAAAATTCCAGAAAGTACCCAGACCTTAAAAAACAGCTGAGAACCAAGGGCTGAAACACATGATCCCTGGGGGACATTTCACATTTTCAAACCATAGGAAAAGGCACACTTACTTTTGATTAAGGTAATTTTACACGCCACAGTTGCTCTCGTAGAGCTGGACATACAACCGGAAAAATAAAAACGTTTTTTTTATGAAATGAGAGATCTGGAGGCAGGGCTCACTGTCACAGGGCTTGGGGGTGTTTGTCGATATCAGATCTTAAGGAAAGAGACATTTCTTTGTAAGAAATAAATCAGAAGGTCTCAGAGGCTAGCTTGAAGGATATGAAGAGAAGGAGAAAGGGAAGGAGTCTTGGAGAAGGAATCTGCTATCTTAGTGTGCTGTCTCCCTGGTCCCGACACTCAAGCTTAAAGTGTCTGGTTTATGTTGGGACTTGGGGGGGGACTTCTGGGGGCAGTGAAGGTGATGATATTAATGATAGAGGGACAGGTAGGTACTAAACAGAGATCCTACCCACAGCTACCAGGAAGACACAGATCCTAAGCCCCAGAAGTTGCAAATATTGAAAAACCATTTTAGATTTTTTTTATAGATTGTAGGGCTGAGTGGAGGGTATAGATCAGAAAACTTCTTTAGGGAAAGCAGGAGCCTGGCAGACCTCTGTCTTAGATACATCCAGAGACAATGAGGTTCAGGAAGGCAGAGTCAGTGGAAAAGAGCCTCATAGCCAGGAAAAATGATGGGGACCCAGCTTCTGGTGTATTTGGTTTAAGAGCTGTGTACACAGACTTCTTGTCTTTGCTTGGAGAAGGGGATGTAGGAAGGCTGGTGGGAATCATGAGGGACATGTTCAGGTTACGGAGAAGTGGCAGCTGGAAAATGGACCCCATCTCACTCATGTGCAGGATGCTAAACTCATATGCACTAACTCAAGACAGTTCGTACAGGGATCACTCTTCCTTCCAGGAAAGTAGTTAATAGCTGTGTATTCCAGTCGGAGTGAAAACTGGGCAGGAGGGAGATGTTGGGGGATGTTCTTGCTCACTTCTTCCGTCTTGCAAAAATAGGAGATTAAGGCCTAGAGGAGAAAGCCATGTGTCCAGGCATGAGGAAGCCTTGTGATAAATGCCAAAGAGATTCTGTAGATGCAGGCAGAGCATAAAACAAGCCTGAGAATGGAGGCAGTTTGTTCATTTTGTTTACCTTTTCTACCCAGGGCTGTACAGGGATTGTAGGGTCATACTCTAGGTCTTTAGTTGCTTCCTTTAAGGATGCTATAGGCTCCTGCCTGGTTCCTAGACCCCGGTTCCTATCAGTGGTGCTCAGAAAGCTCATAGCTGCCCTGTTTTCAGATCGCCTGTGGAAGCTGAGATCTAGAGTCTTGCAGGAGGAAGCCTATGAGTTAGAGAATCTTCCCAAAGCCCACCACTGTGGCCAGGAACTTGGGACTTTGCGAGGTCATCAGGGCTAGCCTAGTGGCTCTTAGGCTATAGTACCTACAGAGGTCAAGTGGGATTCCAAATGAATACATGTGAGTTGAAGCCCTAGAGGCTGTGTTTCTGTAAGTATCCAATTGAATGCCAGGTCAGGCAGTTCTTAGAACACTACAAGGTATGGGATAGTGAGAAGCTCACAGGTTGAGAAGCCAGATCAAAGCCTAAGTTCCTCCATGGGAGAGGGACCTCATTTTTCTGTTCCTCACTATTCTCATTTACCAACAGCAGAAGTTTTGAGTGTGCAGAGTTTTGAGTGTGCAAAGTTTTGAGTGTGCAGTTTTGAGTGTGATGTAGGATGAGAACACCATCAACTTTGATGCAGCTGCCTCCCCCTGTGCCCCTGCTTTCAAGGCTGACTCTTTCCTTGCCCCCTGTATAAGTATGATCCTTGCTGTCACATGCCACATCTCTGTCTCTGCACCTCTTCCATTCCCAGCTGTGACAAGCCGCTAGCAGCTGCCTATCTTTTCATTATAAAGAATTAATCTCTTTTCATTCGAAAGGCCAAGGCAAGAAAAGAATGCGCTCCCACAGTTCATAATAAGAAGCACGTCCTACAGTGGCCTAGGTGCCTTTGTCTGCTCAAATGAAACATGTCTAACTCCGCTGCTTCATGCTGGAACTGGCCTTGGTAATTACTATAATTGTGTGACTCTGAGTGGCTTAGCAGGAGCAGAGTGCCTTTTAATTCCAGGACCTTGTAAGAGCCTTGTGGATTTTAAACACACACACACACACACACACACACACACACACACACACACACACGGTGAGGGGAAGACAGCCTTAACTAATACAGTATTTGTTCTGATTATAGTTTGAGATGGTCCTTATAGGCTCATGTGTCAGGAGTTTCTCTAGTTGATAGAATTTTGGCAAATTATTGCATTCTGAGGGTTTAGGCCCAGTCAATAGTTTAATCCCAGGATGTATTAATGATGGTGTAATTGGTAAGTGGTGGAAATAGAAAGATAGATGCTCACTGGAGAAAGTAGGTCATTGGGAATGTGCCCTGGAAAGACATGCTTTGTTCCTTGTCCCATTTTCCTTCCTCCCTGTTTCTTGGCCACTATGAAGCAAACAACTTTCTTTGCTACACAATGTCACTACCTGATGTTCCGCCTTGCCTGTGGGACTAAATGCAATGGAGCTGGCTGACCATGACCTTCAACCTCTGGAGCCATGAGCTAAATTACACCTGTCCTTCCATCAGTTGACCTTCTCAGGTACTAGATACAGGTACACAATCATTGCTAATATAGCATCCTACAGTTTTCGACAAGCTAGACAGCAGCATCCATGGCCTTCAACCCCTGGAGCCATGAGCTAAATTACACCTGTCCTTCCATTAGTTGACCTTCTCAGGTACTAGACACAGGTACACAATCATTGCTAATATAGGATCCCACAGTTTTAGACAAGCTAGACAGCAGCATCTTCTTGCACTAGGTGCTAATCTGAAGTAGAAGAGTTTTTGTTTTGTTCTCTTCAAGAGTACAGAATTCTCTGATTGTTACTTATTCAAGGAGGTTTGAGTTGACTAAAAGAAATGCAAATGCCTTGCTATCTCAGAAGTAGTCAAATTAGGGTAAAGAAACTTTTCATAAAGACATGAAATTAATGGACAAGAAAAGCAGATGAAAGAAACACTCATGTGTGTCCACACTGGTCCTTCCTGTTTCTGGCTCTTTCAGGAAAGGAGAAGGATTCTAGTTAGCTGAACTGTCAACTTGACAGAGGCCAGAGTCATCTGTGAAAGGAATCTCAACTGAGGAATTTCCCAGATTAGATTGTCTTATGGTTGTCTCTGTGGGGGGATTACCTTTATTAATTGATGTTGGAGTCCATAGTAGGTGGCAACATTCCCTAGGCAGATGGTGCTGGGCCATATGAGAAAGCTAACTAAGCATAACCCAGAGTGAGCCAACGAGCAGTATTCCTCTATGGTTCCTATTGTACCTCTCTAGCTAGTAAATGAATTTTGAGGTCAGAGGTAAGGCCTGCCTCTAAGTTCCTATTCCAGTTTCTGCCGAAAATTCTCTCAATGATAGACTGTAACCTGTAAACTAAAACAAAGCCCTTTGTCCTCTAAGTTGCATTTGAACATGGTCTTTGTCACAGCAATTGAAAAGAACCAGAAGAGGAAACATAATTCATTACAGGATTCATCTGCCTCCAGAAGAGGGTGTGGCAAACCAGTTTCTTAGGAGAAAGCGTTCTCTTTCCTGCTGTGTTTCTATCATGGGTCCATGTAGATAATATTTACAGACTCCCCTATGAAACCACCCAGGAGATTCTATAGCACTTCTTGTTGAAAGACAGAGAATCAGCAACACACTATTCACTAAAAGCAAGTTTGTGGTCAGTTGGAACGGTATCTTGATTCACTGCATTCTTAGGCTCTGACTTGCTCCAGCTAGGAAAGAGTAAGGGACATTTACCACCAACGATGGCCTCTGTTATCCCTCAGAAAAGATTTGGCTTGGACATCCTTCACAACACAGATTTCAGGTGGCCATTTTCGGGACCAAAATTGGAGGGAGATGAAACAGATGGCTGATTCTGATCCAGAGTGGTGGAGAACGGTGCTAATTTTAGAGTCACTGTATGTAGGTATATTTGCATACACTATCTACATAAAGGCACTTTATGTATTATATACATCCATATGCATACTATACATAGACACATTATGGTTATACACTTCTGAGTATAATTCAGTGTCTTCAAAGCTCAGTGAGGGATATAGAGTCAGTTTGTTCCCAGCACTAGGTATATCTTGGTAAATCTCTAACTTGACGTTCTGGAAATGTCTCCTGTTTCCTCCTCTTCCTTTACTCAGGGTGTTGCCTCCAACTGTTGCAAAGGCTCTGCCTCTCTCCTGATTTCCTCCACTTCTAACCTCTACATGCCATACCACATCGGAATGGAAGTAGCCAAGATGATGGTGGCTACTATTTTGTAGAAATCCAAGGTCCCAGGAGCTCAGAGAAGTCTTGCTTGACTAGAACTGCACTTGGCCAGCAACCTCCTTGCTCTTCCTTCTAGAGTTTTGGCTCTGTCTGGGGAGGTTTGCTTTTTAGTTAGATGACATATAGTTGACCTAGCAGGACCTAGCAGTATTGGTGACTCTTCTCATTGCTATATGCTGAAGAGAGGCAACTTAAACGAGGAGTGGCTTGGCTTATATTGGCTTGCAGTACAAGGAGGTAGTAGGAGTGTGTTCACTGTGTCTACAGTAGGAAGCAGAGAGACAAGAGCTGGTGTTTAGCCCACTTTCTCCTTTTTAATCCAGTCTGGTACCCAAGCCCAGGAGATGGCACCAGTCATATTCAGGGTTAATCTTCCACTTTCGGTTAAACATTTCTGGAAACATCCTCCTAGATAAACCTAGATATGTGTTTCTTTGGTGATTCTAAAGCTGGTCAAGTTGGTAGTGAAGGTTTCCAATGCTCCAGGTATCCCTTGCTTGCTGGACTCTCACTGTGGTCTCTGGGTTTGCACACCCAGAAGATTTACGTTTGGTGACGATTTTTCGCTCTCACCCAGTTACCTTTCCTGTATTTTACAATAGCCTCACTTTAGTGCATGTAACATGAGTAGAAAGAAATGGCTCAGAGGAGGCAAAGCAAACTCATGCAAGGATACTGGATGATTTCCATATCATGGTACCAGATTCATCTTGCCCCACCCCCCTTCTCAGCCCTGTTGAGCCAGGGAAGGGGGAGTGTTAAACAGTTCCTAATACCTCTTTCATTAATTTTACACGGGCTGCCTGGCAACACTGCCACAGAACACTTCACATTCCAGTTCTGGTCTCTATTTCTGCTAATTGGAGAATGTTTTGCTTCAACCAATCAACCCAGCTTCTGCCCCACCAAAATATCTTCCTTGTCTAGGTACACCACCAGTCACTGAGGGGTCGCTTTGGTTCCTGGTTAATGTTTGTTCACTAGAATAATCTCTTTCCTCCTCCTTTTCTCCTCTCTTCCCCTTCTCCTGTTCTTCTTCTTACACACACACACACACACACACACACACACACACACACACCCCTACCTATCTCAGAACTCCTAGGGGCCTTACAATCTTTTACTATTAGATACTTGTTTTCAATATCCTTCCCTTCTACGTCTCCTTAGCATAGCTTTAGGGTGAAAGGAAAGATGGATGTCTTAGAATTACTTATCTAGCCAAGGCACTCTCGAATAAGGAATAAGCTAGATAGGAATGAGTGATGGATGAGTCCTGCCTTCTGAGCAACTTAATTTTAACTACCAACCTAATCTTGTCACGTGTGTGTGTGTGTGTGTGTGTGTGTGTGTGTGTGTGAGAGAGAGAGAGAGAGAGAGAGAGAGAGAGAGAGAGAGAATTCTTATGAACAAACATTAATCAGGGACATATACATTCTGAGCCCCAAAATAAATAAAGGAAGGATCTTGTATTTGAGAGGCTAAAATTAAAATAAAAAGGAAGATGGATAAATGAACAGAAGATGGATATGATCACTTGGGAGGATGGATGTATCGCTCTCCACTTCTGAACCTTCAGTTTTCAAGGAGGGAAGTAGGTCTTGAGAGGTCACTGGAGGAGGGTTTCCACCAGTCCTATAGACGATATCAGTCAAACACACAATGAGTAGCACTTAGGGTCCCAGCTGGTTCTGGAACCTGACATTTCAGTGTTAGTCACAGCGAGACAAGGACAGCAGAGGTCATAACAGGTCACAGGAGACAAGGAGACTAGCAGTCTATGAAGGAATCTAACAAGGAAGATGGTCAATGCAGTTATTCTGGTTCCTGTGGGATGACAAGAGAGGGCTAGCTTTATGAACTATTCCAAGGGAAGAATGGAGGACACAGGAGTTGGAATGCCTGTTGGAGGAGAAGAAGAGACACCACCCTTGGCTTCCCACATGGATGTCAATAGCATTAATTGGGACATCATGAGAAAAAAATTTCTCAGTGACCGAATCATACTTAGCATATTGAACCCACTGTGTCACCTTTGGCTGGCCTCTGAGACCACAGAGTAATGAGCTTGCTGGCCCAGATGGCATGAGGTTATTGAGGAAACCTTGCATTAGAACCAGTTATCATATTACTTAATGCCTTTGCTTCACATTCTTGTATCTCTCATTCACACCCTCACACACATTTCTTCAAAGCATCTTTGGCTATATCAACTTGACACATGCTAGAGTTATCTTAGAAGAGGGAACATCAATTGAGAAAATGCCCCCAAATAAATTGGCCTATGGTAAACCTATGGTGAATTTTCTTATTGATGATTGATAGTGGAGGGCTTAATTCACTGTGGGTAGTGCCAGCCCTGGACTGGTAGCCCTGGCTGCTATAAGAAGGTAGGTTAAGCAAACCATGAGGAACAAGCTAATGAGGAGTACTCCTCCATGCCTCTGCATCAGTACCTGTCACCAGGTTCCTACCTTGAGCTCCAGTTCTGATTTCCTTTGATGATGGAGCATGACCTGAGATTTGTAAACTGGAATTTTACAGTTTCCTCCCTAAGTTGCTTTTTGTCACAATGTTTTATCACAGCAGTAGATACACTAACTAAGACTGAGAGAATTTAGGTTTATGAACCAACTCTTTTTTTGTTATTTTGCTATCAGATGTGGGAGTCAAATAACCAGTGTTTTCCTAAGGAGATGAGAAGGGGCAGCCCAGATCTAGAGTCTTTATTGGGCATCAATTGATGTCTACCACGCGGGGCTCCAACAGGCAAACACATGGAGGGACTCTTAGAGTTTAGCATTCTTTTAGCCCATAGACCTCCTTCTGAAATGCAGAGTGAATCTCCCAGTTACCTTAGTGTATGTCATGGCTTGACTACAAAATGCCCTCCACAGTCTCGTGTCTTTGAATACGTGTTCTCCAGCTTATAGTACTCTTTTGGGAGATTGTAGAAACTTTAAGAGGTAGCGTCTCACTGGATTAAGTGGGTCACTGAAAGATAGATTCTAAAGGTTATATAGCCTGGTCCTGCTTCCAGCTTAAGATCCTTATCTGGTGAGATGTAAGGAAGCCACCTCATGATCCTATCACCATGCCTTCTTACGCAGCCAGGCCTTTGCTCAGCCACTGTGGACTCTTACCTTCTGAAACCAAAAGCCCAGTTAAACATGTTCTTTTATAAGTTGCCTTGGCCGTGGTGTTTGCAATAGAAAACTAATATTTTGTAGCCATCTCCTGCTTTCAGAGATACTCATTTCAGACAAACTGGCAAGGGGCTTGATGAAATAGTCTTTGGATTAGATAGAACAGAAATTTAATCCACCCTATATAAATCTTTCTAACCCTTGGTCAATAATCTTATCTGTAGCCCTGTAAACTCTGTGTTAAGGGAAGCTGTGGACAAACCAAACCACAACATTGGTTTAGTTTTTGAATTCTGTTGAAAAGAACCTTCATAATTGCAGTGATTTGAGGCTGAATCGGGATCCTTGGGACTGAATTAGGTTGAATTTAATTATCTCTGCTAAATTTGCCATGGGACCCAAGTCCCTCTAGTAATTTTTAATCTTTCAATATTAAAGGTGAGAAGATGAAAGACAATACTTTAATAAAAGCTAATATCTTTGAAATTATAAGTCACAAACACACCTTTCCTTATAACAGCTACAGCTCTGGAGTTCAAGAGGGCTAAGCACCCCTTTCATTTTTCATTTCTCCTTCCCTCCTGGTATCTCATCTTCTAGCTAAGAAGATGAGTGTAAATTTCCTTTAATCTTGCCCCCTCTTTCCTCTCTCATCCTTTTGAATTAGTCCTTCATTAAGAAAGTGATGTTTCAATGGGACCTGAGAGACTTAGGTTCTATTTGGAGTCTCCATTAGGACCAAGCAGGTAGATTATTCAACAGTGTCTCTCATCTAAATCCTTCAAGCTCTGGTGGCTGGCTTATAAACTTTGATTCGCTGAAGAATACACAAAGATGATTTCTTTTAAATCAAAGCGATGCCTGTTAGCACTCCTGTGTGGCCCAGCTGTTCTGTGGAAGCGAGCAATGTGGCTCTGAGATCAATTACCACTAACCAAGAGGGTGCTCTTGGCTCGGGATGGCAGCAACAGCAGGAGAAATGATAAGAGGTTACTTTGAAAACATGGCTGATTTGTTTTAAAGTGGGCAAAAATCAATGTGGCACAAGAAAGGACCTTTTTGCAGTACACTTAAAAACAGATGTTATCATCCTTGTAGGAGATTCTTTCAAAGCTTTGATATTTTTTGGTCAACATTTCAACAAGACATAAAAATATAAAAATCCTCAATTATAAAACACCCCCATTCATATGTATATGTATGTATATGTATACATATGTATGTATATGTGCTTATATATATATATATGTTTTGTCTTTGTTTTCTGAGCCAGGGTCTCACTATAATACTGAAGCTGTCCTACAACTGTCTATACTTCAGAATACAGCCATTTGCAGAGACCCTTCCTGATGACTCCTTCTAGATTCTTGCATGGGTCTACTCCTCACGAGACATTTTTGTAATCTTTCCCCACACTAAATAGTGTTTTACAAACAGTACTCTATTTCCACACCTGTGTCATTTGCTTTACACGGATAGTTCCTGGCTGTCAAGATCACGGTCACAAGCAGCAATGAGCTAGTCAGTGATGAATAACTGAGTTTTTGAGGGTGAAATGGTCCCATACATACGTACATGCATACATACATATACATATATACACACACATATACACATATATACATAGTACATACATACAATCATATGACCTTACATACATAATACATACATGCGTAAATTTGTGATAAATTTTACTGGCATAGAAAATGTGTGTTTGACAATTTACAAACACTAATAGAACACAATACTTCTGTCAAGTCTGTGGGAGTTGATTTGTTCTCAGAGGACAGTTTTGTTGAGTTTTGCCAAATCCTTTGATCTGTAGCCAACCCAGGGGCACCATTCAACCATGCTTTGACAAATTGAGTTGCATCCCAATCCAATTATTCCTCATAAAAGAAACTTGGTGCAGTTCAGTGTATCACATGTTTGGTATTTGATCTATGCTGAAGCTTTTCTTACTCTTAAACAAGTTCTAGCTAATAGTCGAGTCTCTTTTGGCTTCCTCACCAAGCCATACAGCTTTTAAAGATTAATTTGCATTATTGACATTTTCTTCATTGTTGTTTCTTTTTTGGCAGTATTGGGGATTGAACCTACAGCCTTACACATGCTGAGCGAATGCTTTACCACTGAGCTATTTCCCCAAACCTTCATTACTTTTCAAAGCCTATTGAATGATTAATACTACAACAAGCTCTGATTGTAGACTTGCCATTTTTTTTTGTGGGTTAAAATTGCCATCAATGTGTAGGTACACATGAGGTAGTTCACCTTTAATTACACTTCTACCAAACAGACAAGATAAAAGCAAATAAAAGTAGAAACATATATAATCAAGTAAAAGGAAAGATTACATACTAAGAGGTTTTACAATATTGACTCCCTTTGGTTTCAGTAACTATTTTAAATGATATCTTTACATAATGTAGTATTTAATATGATAGGTCTGTTGGATGACTGGCTTACAAAATCTCTATCTATTTAGCAATCCACAGTTGAGAACTGGTAGGAGCCAATTCTAGTACAGTTGTGTGCCTCTGTTTTGTAATCCAATGTCTTCCATGGTTCTGGGCTACAGTAAGAACACGCAATATCTTTGCAGTGTGCGTGAGGACCTTTGGTTTCTAAAGGTCAGATGGCCAAAGAGCTTGAAAAATAAGGCAGCCCTCTGACATCTCCTTAGCAAATGTTGTTGATGAAAAGGGGTGTCTGGATAGAAGGAACCCTGGTATTCTTATGAGACTGACAGGCTAGTTCTTGGGGATTTCATCTCACTTACCTTCATCTCCTTCCACTGATTCTGAATCTGACTAGGAGCCCAACACTTCACCTAGATGTAATGGTAAATATTGTCTTGACCAAATCCTGCTCATTTCTATTGGTACCACATACACTGACTCTGTCTTCTTCCAGTTGAAACCAAAATATCCCAAGACGGCTTGTGATGTTTGCATCAGAACGACTGTAAGGATCACTGAAGGATACAGGGCAGAGACAAAGGCAGGCATGGAAATGTGTGCATTTCCAGTGATGTGTGTTCAAAACCAGCTCTTCCACTGATCGGGTGTGTGATCTTGGAGAAACAGCTGAACCCCCCTGAATTAGTTATTTTCCCATTGCTATGACAAATTATCCTACAAGAGTAATTTAATGAGAAAAAGGTTGCTTTTAGCTCACAGTTTTAAGGTACAGTCTGTTATTGCACGTAAGCCGTGCAGGTAAGAGATTGAGTCATCTATCTGATCATATTGCATTTACAGTCAGTACAAAGAAAGCAATGACTGCTCAGGCTAGGAACTCAGTATATATTCAGTCTAGAAGCTCAGTGCATGAGGTAGTTCTTCCCCCATGTCAGATGGGTCTTCCCTCTTTAGTTAAACCTATCTGGAAACACTTTCATGGGCTCACCAGGAGGTGGGATCTCATAGTTGATCTTAAATGGCTACAACCAGATTCTAAGGTAAGATTTAAATATAATTTATGTCCTCACCATACATATTTTACCTCATGGCTTTGGTCAAGGTTTTACTACTCTGTGCCTGCTCCTTGTAAAATAAGAAGAGATAATGGTGTCTACTTCCAATGGATGCTGTGAGGATTGGTCTGAATAGAGCTCTTACAACAGTGTTAAGTTTATGGTCAGAGTCCAGTGTGCATTGATTTCTATGCCTTTTTATGTTATAATTATCATTAGACTCTTGCTCCCATGATCCAGTGCCCTCTCAAAGCACAGAAGTATTAACGGCATCAATGACCACCTCGGCCTTCGCAGGTTCAGTAGGTGTTCTTGGCTTTTCAAGGTTTTTGCAGGAATGAGTGGGGTACTTGTCTGTGTGGTGGATGTGCACATGGGGTCAGTGTTAGGTATCTTCCTCAGCTGTTCTTCACCTTAATTTTTGACATGGTGTTTTTAACTGAACTTGAAGCTCAACATTTGTGTAAGTGTTGTGGCCAGCAAACCCCAGGTATCATCCTGTCTTCCTCTTCAGCACTGGGGATTATAAGTATGTAATACCATGTCTGGCTTTTTATGTGAGTTCTACAGGGATAGAACTCAGGTCCTAATGCCCGAGAGGCAAGTACTTTACCAACTAAGCCTTCTCTCCAACTTGGTTCTTGTTTTTTTTTTTTTTTTTTTCTGAAACCCCAAGAGTTCCTATAATCTTGGCTATTCACTTGACAATTAACCAATGAATACCTTGTCATAGCTTTTTGGTTGTTGTCTAAAGAGACAACACCCATTGCTGTTCTTTGCTTTCCTTTCTCCCTAAGAAGACATTAAAATCATCACTGGTGAAAAACACAGCCATGAAGTTTTGCTTTTGGTGGACCTAAACTACCTGACTTGAAGGTAGTACTCTACTTGGTATCAACTCAGCAAAACTGAGGGAGAAAGGAAGGGTTTCACGTACCAAACTAGCAATTTAGTGTGATGGGTATGACATTAAACACCATGTCTGGCCCCACCTTTGGGAAACTTATAGCTTGGTGAAAAATGGTGAAAAATAAATATTCAGTTGTGCCTCTTTGTTGCAGGGACATCATGCTGAGAATACAAAGCAGGGACTAGAGATGGCTGGAATGCTTTCCAAGACACATGTGCTAAAGCATGACCTAAAGAACTGAACAGTAGCGGACTGTGGGGAAGCCTGAAGTCTGGTGCCATGGAGAGAGGGTCTACCCTGATATTCCTTTTTAAGATACAGTTGTTCCTCTAGTTGTATTGTGCAGGTAAATAACTGGAGTTTCTGCAGGCAAGACTAGTGAAAGTGAGCTGTAGGCTGGCCCAATCCACCACTCAAGGGATCAAAATGTCAACCAACCCTATGGAATTGGAGTTTAGGGACTATGCATCATCAGTGCAAGCTTGAGAGTGATGATTTGCATGTTTCCCCAGACTTGTGTCTTCAATGACATATGAGTGCATTTACACTGTTGAAATAGGTGAATTTGACTTTCTTTCTAAGAACATGTTGTTACAACAGAGACTAGCACACCACTGTGTGTATGTTTTACTTTGGAGTTTTTGCTGCTACCTCCCACATGGTGCAATGGTCTTCACAGGTTTCTGTATTGCACTCTGCTAAAGAACACTCAATCTTAACCTATTATATTGGAATCTTTGTGCAACTACTGCTGTTGGGACCTGTTCTACATAGAATTTGGCCAGAAAGACTGAGAGTTTCTGCCTGTGAGGTCACCTTTGACTCAGAAGGAGTGATATTTAATGACAAATATTCCTTGCTCTGGTTTCTCAAGAAGAAAATTCTGAGATACATTCCTAAATCTCCTCAGGGAATGGAGTCAAGCACCTGGGGAATGACATTTAATGACAAATACTCCTGGCTCTGGCTTTCCAGGAAGACAGTTTTGAGAGATGCATTCCTAAGTCTCCCCAGGGATCTGGATCAAACACCTGTCACTCACAGCAAGAGCTCCCTTTGAAAACGATCTTTTCTCTTCTGGATATTCTCCTTCTATCTTCCTCATTTGCCCTGGGATCATTGCCCAGGTGAATTTCCGTGTGCTGTCTGCATCCCAGGAAAAACACACCCTTCAGCTGAGTCTGCTGACATTTGTGTGTCAGTTTCAAGACTGTCCTGCTGTATTAATAGGTGATAATGAGAAAATGGCTTATGGTGAACAATTAGTTCACTGTGATGTGTTAGAAGCCTTGTCTGGTCCCCCAGGACCAATCATGCCTTGCTCCCATGAAGAATCTTTGCAAGCACTCATCACATTGTAAGGTAATTAACTGATGGATTAACACATCAAATTTTCCTTCCGCTATGTGTTTGACACCAGGACATCGGGGCCTTTACTCCCTCCTCACCTTACAGTATCCCCTAGCTCAGACTAGGTACTCGTAAAATATGGATGAGCTAATGAAGTAAGCCCTTTAAGGACATCTTTAGAATACCTTAGAAGAGTCATTAAATACTAACTTTGGGTGGATGATGGAGAAATGAATTACAGATGTGAGTCCAAACCATCCAACATGCAAGGAGCGATACACAGGAGACACTAAACAACACAGGCTAAGGAAGTAAAGTAGGTAAGGCTTTAGCCTGTTGTGACTGTGAAATGTCCCCCATGGGCTCAGGTGTTTGAGCATTTGGGTCCTAGCTGATGTTGCTGTTTTGGGAGGTTGTGGAACTTTTGGGATTGTGGTCTAGCAGAATTGAATCACTGTCGGGGCAGACCTTTAGTGATGTCTGCTTCTGATTCTAGTTCAAGCTGTCTGCTCCCTAGCTAGCCTTTCTGTGAGCACTTGCTGCTGCAGGCTCCCGCTATCTTGGACCAAGTTCTTTTCTCACCGTGATGGATTGAATTCCCTGAACCCGTGAGCTAAGTCAAATTCTTCGCCCGAGTTGCTCTTGCCAGCTATTTTTATCCCAGAAATGAGAAAAGTAGCTAATACAAAGCCTGCGTTTCCTAAGTCATGTATGTATGTGTATATATA
Source organism: Grammomys surdaster (assembly GCF_004785775.1). Classification (NCBI taxonomy): domain Eukaryota; kingdom Metazoa; phylum Chordata; class Mammalia; order Rodentia; family Muridae; genus Grammomys; species Grammomys surdaster. The sequence continues at coordinate 1,525,340 of NW_021604632.1, forward strand.
TATATATATACACATATATATGTATATATGTATATATGTATATATATATATATATATATATATATATGAATGAATGAATGGTAGATAGGTGATATATAAAATAAAATAAAGGAACTGCCAGTGAGAAAAGCAGAAGCCATTGCCACTGACATTTTTAATGACAATCTTTCAAAAATGCATCTTTTTTATCACCAAGAGCCTATGACACATTTATAACAACAGCGAAGGAGGCAAAGACACGGGTGAGCCATGTTTCCAAAGCATTGAGGATGAGCACAGGTATAGTAACACTGCAACTCTGCTATACACTAAAAGTCTTTTGGAAAATGACATTGTTTGATTGCTTCTAAAAGTACCCACACCGATATCTCACAAACCAGAACATCAAAGACTAGTATATGGGTTGTCACCACTTCTCTGAGACATTGTGACCTTTGCTTATTTCCCCCCAGTTTTTCTATATCTTGGGTCAGTCTGGTGCTCGGCTTACAAACCTTCAGGAGGTAGTAGAGCTACTATTTTTAGTAGCTACTAAAACTGTGAACAGATTAATTCTCACTCTCACAGAACACCAAACTCATAGACACAGAATTATATATGCTAACTACTCACCACAAAGTCTATTTCTAAAATTAATTTACATAGCCAATGTATCGTTAAGCCTTAGACTTCACAGATAAAGAGTAGTATAGATTAAAGGTAAGGCTTAGATTTCACAGGAGAAAAGATGATGTCTTTTGTGTCCTTGGTCTGTGATATATCTATGGGTGGTCTTGCATCCAAAAATTACCAGCGAGGAACCCCCAGATTAATGCTTCCTGCTACATCCTCATTTACTAGGTAACACAGGACATGTCTATCCAGAACAGAGATGCATCCTTTCTAAACAGGCTCTTAGAAAGTGACCACCGTGCAGGGGCAGCATCATACTGCTAGGGCATCTGTGCAGTCTCTCCATCCTTTCATGAGTTTGTTTGCTTATTTGTTAGCACTTCTTTTGAGGACCATCCCAATTGTGCACAGCTTTTCAAAGGTCTCATGCTTTTACACTGAATCCAGCACTGTGGAGATTTTTTGGCTTTAATCTCTATTTAGAAAATTTATCAAGTCCATTATATAAAAAACAAAACCCCTGGTAATTAAATCCGAAATAGTAGTTGAATTTCATCAAGTGCTGCGGCATCTATTGAGATAATTACACAATGTCATTATGGAAATGGGTTGGATTATATAAATAATTCAGATTGCTGTTGTCCTCTGACATGCACAGGTGGGGTTAATTGCAAAAAGGAATGTCACCATGCATTTCTAACTTCATCCATAGGCCTTGCTCTTATTAGATGAATTGAACACAGAGGAATACAATGAGCCCATCAACCAGGAACAACGGTGGTTGTGTATGCTTTTTGATTTCTAATAGAGAAAATTTTGCTTTTATCACCAGCGCTCTGAATCCTGATTCCGTGTTTGCAAATGGAACCAACTATGGGCTGAATATAACTGAAGCACAGTTGCATTGGTACAGAACATATAGAGGCTTTGTCCTTGTGTGGTGACAGGTGGGGATAGCCAGTGTGGTTCATTTATGTAGCCTTTCCAAGTAGAAGCGGAGCTGCCGTGAACGTGGAGCTAGGAGTCGTCCAGCAGTGAGATGCACCAAGTGGAAAAGACAGATTGATTGGTGGAGGATGTCAGGGGCGGGGAGGGGGGAGGCTGGGGAGGGAGCTCAGATGGACTGCACGTCATGGAGCTGGCCCCGGCCTGTCTAAAGAGAATTCATTCCACTTGCTCTGATCAGGGAATGATCTGAGCACAGGCATTTGATAGAATTTTGGTGACAATTATTCTAACTGAGTCTGTGACTATAAAGGCATACAAAAATTCGAAAAATGCACCATGGTTTATGAGTCATATAAATCATAGGTAAGCTACACACACAGGTACCAGCTTGTTTTCAAATCTCAATGCCACTACTCCAGCCCCACCTCTGACCCCTGTGGCTCTGAACTTGCTGTATGCTCTTCAACCCAAGTCCTTAGATCACTCTAATTAGTCCACAGCTATGACCTTAGAGATAAATCTAGGTCTTCCCTTTGCTCTATTGGACAATGTAAGTCCAAAGCAAATACCTCCTCACCAAGTTGTGACCCCATGTCCCTTCTCTGGCATCACAACTGACTCTTAAATTGCTTATACAGACTCAGCAGAAAACCCTAGGCATCCACAGTTAAAGCTGGGGACAGCAGGAGAGTCATAAAAAAGACGTACTGTAATAAAGGCTGAAATGGGCTTCATTAAAAAAAGAACTTGTTTTCTTTAGGATGATACAATTCTTTTTTTGTTTTGTTTTATTTTGTTTTGTTTTTTCAAGACAGGGTTTTTCTGTGTAGTCCTGGCTGTCCTGAAACTCACTCTGTAGACCAGGCTGGCCTCGAACTCAGAAATCCGCCTGCCTCTGCCTGCCAAGTGCTGGGATTAAAGGCATGCGCCACCACCACCCAGCAGGATGATACAATTCTGAATGATCTCTGTTGCCCTTTAAAACTATCTGCTAAATGCTGGACATTGTGTTCTTATGGTATATATGCACTTTAATCTTTTAACTCCAAAAAGAGGTGGAAAGGGGAAAAGACAGGTAGACACAAAAGCAGAGCATACTCTCAGACAGACACAAACACACAGACACACAGACACACACACAGATACGGACACACTCACAGACACATACACAGAGAGACACAGACATACACATACAGACACACATACAGAAAAACGCAAACATACACACACAGACACACATACATGCACACAGACACACAGACATACACAGACACACACAGACAGACACATACACATACATGCATAAAGCTACACATATAGCCACATATAGAAATATACATAGTCACAAACACACACAGAGACAGAAACACAGACATACACAGAGAGAGACAGACACAGACACAGACACACACACACACAGACAGATACACACACAGACATAAACAGATAAATCATGTGCACAGACATACACAGAGACACATACACATATCTGCACACAGATACACACACATAGACACACACACAGATACACACACATAGACACACACACAGAGACACACACAGAGACACATACACACATGCACACAGATACACACATAGACACAAACACAAACATGCACAAAGAGACACACACATATACACATAGGTACACGCGTGCGCGCACACACATACACACACACACACACCATCCCAAATAAGATGACTTTAAGTCCTACCCCTTTATAAGTCATCGTTTTCTGTTTATTTTTGTGTAAATCTATATATTTAGTCTGGTGCACCCTTTTAATCACACCGCTCAGGAGGCAGAGGTAACTGGATCTCTGAGTTCAAGGTCAGCCGGGTCTATAGAGTGAATTCCAGGACAGAAAGGACTGTATACTGAGACCCCGTCTTAAAAAAAAAGAAAGCATATGAAAAACAAACAAAGGGAACTGTGGGCTTACTGTGCGCATGTCCTTTACAAAGGGCAGGTTATATTCTTTGGACAGGGAGGGTGCTACTTTTTTTTTTTTCTAGTCACCTCTGCACTTTCCAGCGCAGCCCTGCATACTGTAGCATGGAAGATAAAGTCCTCATTTGGAATATATCCAACTGGTGAGCAAAGACATGCCACGAAACTAAAACAAGTTAGCTGACACTCTGCAGTAACTGGGGGTGAGGCCAAGTGCTTGGTATTGTTGGAGTCCAAGCCCTGGCTTTGGCGTGAATCAAACCTGTGCTTCCTTAAGACTTGCCTGTCTTAGCAGAGGCACCAGCTCTCACCTATATCATTTAGCTCGTCTCACTGGGAATGTGGGTTTAGCTCCCCCAGTGCAAGGGGTGAGGTGAGTCCCTCCTGCTGTCCCTCCTAGTCACTCTTGCTGTCCCTACTTGTCATAGCATTAAGATCTCATCTCCATGTCCCTGTCCTCACCCTGTTCTCTGTGGAGTAAACTCATAGGTATGGGAAGTTGCTAGGGAAACTATCAAAATGAGACAGTTAAAAGAGAAACGGGAAAGCACCCACTCTGGCTTTTAATCTTTTTTAAGACTTTGTTTTGTGTGCCTGTGTATGTGTGTGCACGTATGCATGCCTATGTTTGTATTTGTGTGTGTGCTCACGTGCTCATGGCCAATGCGCATGGAAGCCAGAGACATCCAGTGGGGGTCAGCTCTCTCCTTCCCAGGGATTGAACTGGGGTCATCAGGCTTGGCAACCAGCCGGTGCCTTTTCCTGTCCAGTCGTCTCCCCTGTCCCATACTCTGGCTTTTATCCTCCAGCATCCAATCAACAACTTGTATATTGATATTCAGAGGCTTTAGGACAGGCAGGGAGACCAGGGATTATTCTCATTTCATAGATGCAGAAACCAATGTATAAGATATAAAGTCTCTGTAATTAGAGAAGGTAGGGCTTGATGAACCAAGGTCTTGAAAGTTCTTCTCTCCTCCAAAAAGCCCTGAGCCAGATTGTTTCAATAACAAAGGATTTGAGAGAACCAGAGAGAAAGGCTCAGGGCAAAGGCAGCCTTACTCTTAGTTGGGATCCAGGTTCCCGTTAGGAGCGCAGCCTCAGGAGACAGTGAATCTGAGAGCCAAGTTCGGCTTCGCCACTTTGCTATGTGACCTCAACTAGGTCATATAACCCCCTTCTCTGAAACTCAGCTGTTTTGTCTGTAATATGAGATAAAGAATTGTTCTTTTCTTACGGGACCACCACGCACCAGACACGTTAATGTATTTAAGGTCTCAGCATCATGCTGGCTCAGGGCCAGCATCGTATTTCAGTCATTCCTGTTACTTTGTCATCCATCCAGGACGTGGTACGCAGCTGCTCACTTATTAAATGACTAACAGGCGCATGACACTTTCCTGGCAGAGCCCTCCCAAATAAGCTAACAACTTAGTAATCAGAGATGAGTTGGGTGAGGGAGGAGAAAGGCAAACAGTAGCATGTGTTTATCATGAGCGCTGCTAGGAGCTTCTCCCCCCGCCCCCCACCAAAGCAAATCCACAGATGTCTTTGGCAAGGACCAAGCAACAGAAGGCAGGAGCGTCAGTGAGCCTGTGGGTCCCTGTGGTGGCACCTTGGGGGAAGCTGCCACAGGAGGGCCAACTGCAGGATCAGAGAAAGACATGTTCCCATTCCTCCCTTCTGAAGAGTAGAGGCCCCAGGGACTTTATACACATCACTTCTGGACATGACTACAGCATCTCCATCGAGGAGGCACTGCCAGTATTTTCATTCATTTTATGGAGGGCAGAGAAAAGTCTGGGTAAAAAGAAGTAAGGTGATTTCCTAAAAGGACCCGAGGATGAACCTGAAAGAAGGAAGATGGAAACCTCTTCTAGAATCTTCCCTTTGAATTCAGACACCAAAGTGGGTCTCTTTGGCTCTCTATGGTCCTCCACAGCACAGCTGTGCTTTCCCACCATTTTGGATTCACGAATTTGGGGTTGACTTGTGTCCTTCCCCACTTGCCTTCTAGGCTTTCAGATACAGGCTCACCGGTCCATGCCCACCTGTAGAAACCTCTTTCTAACAGCCACATTTGATATAAGAAAGTGGCAAGCTTCCTACCAAGATCCTGTTTGCAAACCTCTAGCCCCCCCAACAGACTCCCCTGGTATCTGGATTCCAAGACATTGGCAGGTGGAATTTTCACTCCCCCAAGGAAGTTTACAAACCTCAGGCTGTCAGAACCTGGGACAGCAGAAGGCTACTTGAATGATGGGCATACCTCTGCTAGGTCCTCTCCCTGATGCTCAGTAATCAGAGGCAGCCTGACTGCAGGCCTGTGCTAGGTACCACTCATCAACTCGGTGACACAAACCTTCCCCCTTCCTCTGAGACCTAAGAAGGAACCCCCACTCTGTCTTGTGGGTGCAAACTCTCCTCAGAGCCCCACTACATGCTCATCTGTCTGTCTGTCTGTCTGTCTGTCTGTCTGTCTCTGTCCACGGCATTAATACATTTCTTATTCAAAGGGTAATCCAACTTAGGGTCCCACATGAACCACTAATTCTGAAACCTTTCACTCCTTATGTTTGTACGTTGAACTCCTAAAGCTTAAGACCTTATGCTGTGACCACCTTTTCAGATTCGGTTTGTTAGATGACAAATGAGGAGGCCAGAAGCTGGTAGGATCTGTGTCCTTAAAAAACGGGGAATTTGGGAGGTGGAGGCATGCAGGGCCACCATCCTGTGAAGTGAACACAGAGGCAGTGGTGATATGTCTGCAAGCCAAGGCACATTGGAGGCTGTTAGCAACAACAAGAAGCTTAAACAAGCACAGACAGATCCTTGTTCACAGTGTCTCCTCAGAAGGCATTAGCCCCGCCCCGCTGGCATCCTGATCTTCCACTTTCCGTTTGCCATATTGAGAGGCAAACCATTTCAATTGTTTAAACTGCTTGGCCTACAGTACTTTGTTATAGTACCACGAGTGAGTGTATAAAATTCCCAGTTTTTAGTAAAATACGGAATGAGGAAATGAAGTGTTAGAGGGGCAGTAGCTAGACAGTAGGAAGGTCGAATACAGCCACCTGTTGATTCAATAGCTCATCCTATTTATTTTGAGGTTTGATCACAGTTGAGAACATGTCTCATGTTAATTGAGTGCTTTGCAATGAAAAGTTCAGTATGTTGTGGACAGGGAGTGCACAATAATAAATACCCAATCATAATTACAGGAATGTGACCAAATCTCTATTTCTTTTCCTTTTTTTTTTTTTTTTTTTGAGACAGGGTTTCTCTGTGTAGTCCTGGCTGTCCTGGAACTCACTCTGTAGACCAGGCTGGCCTCGAACTCAGAAATCTACCTGCCTCTGCCTCCCAAGTGCTGGGATTAAAGGCGTGTGCCACCACCACCCGGCTCTATTTCTTTTCTTTATTGTTTATGCATTGACATACTTGTCCATACACATGTACACAGAAATCAGAGGCCACTCGCAGATGTCTTCCCCAGTCACCCTCTACCTTAATTTTTAGAATAGGGTCACTCACTGAACTCGCAGTGTGCTGAGCCAGCCAGACAGCCTGGCCAACAAGACACAGATGTCCCTGTCTTTCCTAGTACTGGGGTTATAAGTTCGTCATTGTGACTGGATTTTGAAAAATGTAGGTTCTGGGGGATCAAACTTCATGTTCATGCTTACACAGTAAGCTCTTTCCTAACTGGTCCATCTCCCCAGCCCCAAGCATCTCTGTTTCTAATGGAGGAAGCAGAGAGAGGTTCAGGGAATTGTTAATGGGTTCCTGAGGATGGCAGGTATTCACAGGCCAGGCTGTGGCCTTTACCCCTGAATCCTCTGATGTAAATGTCTGTGCTAGGGTACAAGTGACTCCTTATCTGCTGTATAGCAAGTCCTTCCATCTAGTCTACATAGTCTACAGAATAAATCAACATCTCCAAACAACTTTCTACTGCCGGTACCTTGGAAAATACTTAAAATGATTTCCATTGCTCTCTTGCAAGTAGATTACATAAAATAATTTCCCCATCAGCTCCAAAGGCGAAGAGAACATTTTTATCCATTGGCATCAGCAGAATATAGTTCCAAATCTTTAAAAACCACATCCAGGAGCTGCCTACACCAATGGCTCCTGGGTTGCAAAGGGAACCAGCTTCTTGATATATTTTCCACCAAGTGACGGGGGCAAAAGCAAAGGATAATTATTGTCATCATGACAGCAATGTATCGAAGCTGAGCTCGTGGACTTCAGACGGGAGCACTGAGCTGCGGATAAGATGCTAAGGTCTGTGGTATGGATAGAGTTGTTTGGATTAGGTTTGAATGGGAGATACTGCAGTGGGCCAATGAAAACACATGTACTGAGACCCTGGAAGTCTCTTGAGTTCTCCTTGCTTAGCGACTTGATGCCTTAACTCTGTTGTGGTGGTGGGCCAATGCACTTGAATGGCTTCCATGTTCACAGTAGGCTAAGCACTCTTTGTCTGTCGGGTCATTTAGTTTTTCAGATTAGAAGTGGATGGACATGACCACTGCTCTCTCTACTTTTCACAGGTTGTGGGTCATGAATGGGTCAGTGAAGGAGGAGGTGAGCCTCTGGGCTCTGAAGGCAGAAGCTCGTAACTCAGGGTTGGGGTATTGACAAGAGGGAGGGAGGGAAGTATATTTTTAGAGTAGCTGACATCATCTTTCCTGAGTCTTGAAAATGGCTGGCGATTGTTTAGGCAGGCAAGGAGGAGGGAAGGGCAGTCGTAGAGTGCACAAAGTATACAACAGGCACAGTGAGACACAGAGCCATGGGCATCCACTGAGGCTGGAACATTGAGGGAACTTGGGCATCTGATGGGGGAGGCACTCCTACTATCCCACCTGATCTCCCTTCTCTCAAGGTCAGCTTCCCCAACTTCCCCGTTATTCTGTGTTTAGCCTGATAAAGTTTTCTGCTCTACATGGATGTGTTTGCCCCCTCTGTCTCGTTCTCTAGCTCCTTAGCCTCTGGTGGGCTATAACACAGACCTAGATCTCACTCCTCATCAAGTCTCTTCCCTTCATTTTATTTCTTGCTTATAGAATTATACATTGACTTTTGCCACCCTGCCTATGCCTTGTGTGTAGGTCCAGGCTTCCTACACAGTGGTTTCCAAAGCTTAGAGACCAGTGTGGAACAGGCAGCTACTATGGATATATTTGGGATATTGATGATAAGTTAGATTTCAGTTGCTGCTATAACAAATGGCCACAAATGCAGAAGCCTCAACCAACACAGATTCATCTTCTTATAGCTATTTAGATATAAAGGTTCATATATACTAAAACCATGTGGGCTAGCTGTGTGCTTTTCTGGAGGCTCTGGGCCCTTGCCCTTTCTGGTTCCTATATTCCTTTCCCACTCTTGGGCCCATGGCCGTACAACAAATCACCTTCTTTCCTCTGCTTACGGTATCAGTGTGCCTTTCCTATTTCTCTTCCCTCGATTCCTTATTATAAAGATTCTCTGATGACCCTGAAGCTTCCTGGGCAATACAGAGTCATTGTGAAGTTTTTAATCACATATACAAGATACATTTGTCATATGGGGTAGCATACTCAAAGATTAGAGATTTGGAAGTAGACATCTTTTTTTTTATTTTTTCTTTTTTTAAAGTTCCTCTTGCTTGACATCTTTTCTAGTAATACCTGATCTTTGAGATCTCAATGCTGGGCTCTCACTCCATAGCTTAGGCTGGCCCAGAGCTCGCTATATAGCCTAGTGTGTGTGGCTGGCAGTTCTCGGCCTCAGCCTCCTCACAGATGTGTATATCTTAAAAATTTTAACTATGTTTAACCTACTTATGTGTGTGTGTGTGTGTCTACACATGTGTGACACGCATATGTCATGGCACACATATAGCAGCTAGAAGACAACTTTCAGGAGCTGTTTCATTCCTTCCAGTGGGGAAGGAAGCCAGGTTGTTAGACTTGGCAACAAACACCTTCACCTGCTGATACATCTCACCAGCTGAAATATGGAGATCTGTGAGGTTTACATGATTCAGGTTTACATGGACGAGTGAGCTGAGTTAGGACTATGCAATTTATTTGGTCTGTTGGACAACGAGGAGCAAGGAACAGGCACATGCATGAGGTTAGAGTCACAATCCTCAGATGTGTTTGGGTAGCAGGAAACATATGTGTGTGTGTGTGGGGGGGGGATGGGAAGTGTGCATGGAAATAATTTTTTTTTTGTTTTTTGTTTTAAATAGATGTTTATAGGATTGGTTCAAGGGGATCCAGTCCATCATATTAGAGACAGCATGGTGGTAGGTATGTGAGGTGGCTGGTCACACTAGATTTATAGTCTGGAGGCAGCGAACCATAAATGTGGGTACTCAGTTCCTTTTCTTCTTCTTATTCAGTCTGGGACTTCAGGTCATAGGACAATGCCACCCATATTTGAAGGTAGGTCTTCCCATCTCAACCAACCTGATCTAGACACCCATCACACATATCCTCAGAGATGTCTTGTCTCTTAGGTGATTCTAGATCCTGTTACGTTGACAACCAGCATCAACCATCACCTATCTATCTATCTATCTATCTATCCACCCACCCATCCATCTATCTATCTTCTATCTATCTATCTATCTATCCATCCACCCACCCACCCACCCATCTATCTATCTTCTATCTATCTATCTATCTATCTATCTATCTATCTACCTACCTACCTACCTACCTATCTAATATCTCTATTATGGATAGTATAATTCAAGTATTATAGACTTCACCCATTGAAGCTACACAGCTCTATGATTTCTAGAGTATTCACAGAGGTATACAATGAGCACTGACCACTACCATTTACTGTAGAACATTTTTATCCCACTAATAAGAAGTCCTGGGCCCATGAGCAGCCCCACTCCATTTCTCATAATCCTTCACCCCAGGGAATCCCTAATCCAGTTTCGAAGCAGCTCTCCCCCAGCCTTGGCTCCTGTTGGTTGTCTTCCACGCACTTACTCTGTCTGATGCATAGCAGCCAGGCTTATGCTGGCTGTCAGTCTGCCCTACCTATTCATTCCTCCTGGCCATGGCCAGTTGGACTTCTACTCTTACCACACCACTGAAATGGATTTCTGAAAGGTTGGTAAGGAGCCCTGGGTCTAACCCAATGATATCTCCTGTAAGCACACCTGATAGTAAGCAGTGGCCAATGATAATGGCCCGTTATAACTAGCTGCATAACCCATGACACTACCTAAGGATACCTCATAGGATTGTGAGCACCAAGCAAAGGGAGGGGCATGCTAGCTTTTCACAGCATGGTGGAGAAGTTAATAATGATCCTGTCTTTCAGAGTTAGCGTTCTCCATGTCAACGTTCGGAGTCAGGCTCTCTGTGTCTCAAGGTCAGCTGTGATACATACAAGCTCTGTGATCTCCGGAAACTTTATCCTTGTATGGCTTTGTTTTTTTCACCTGTGTCACCGCTGTTGTCATGGTAACCACCACTCAGGGACCTCATGAAGATTAAATGAGTGTTAAGGCCTCCACAAGTATGTGGAATATAAACTCCTTCTGTGCTGATCCCTAATATAATTATTTAGCTCATTCTTTTGTTCAATGAATTTATTCATTGCCATTTTTTCCCTAACAATGTCTATGCTCCGAGGTTCAAATGTCCCACAAATTCAATTAAAGGCGGGGACTCCAGGCAGTGAAAATTCTCCAGTAGCTCATTTTTGTGATCTTATGGAAGACTGTAATAGCTCCCTGGATCTTTAGGTTACTGGAGAGTTTAACCAAGTTAATACATGAAGCACATCAAATGACACCCAGCACATCTCAAATCTTCCAGAGATATTAATGGGAATAGCTGCCCAGACCCTTTCCCTTACTTTCACACAGCTGTGTGAAGTGGAGATGTCTGGTTTCTTTGGAAAATCAGTTATGTCAACCGATGCTTCGCTAGGGGCACCCAGGTGGAAGGATGTTTTGCTGGAACAGACATGGGAAAGAATGTTTTCTGGAAGCAGACACAGGTGAAAGGATGTTTTGATGTAGCAAACACATGAAAGGACCCATGATGAAGGAGTATAAATATGACACCATAGACAGTGAGAGAGGAGCACTGAGCATTGGTTCGCTCCGCCTCACTATTCTTTGCTAACAACACACATGTATTGGTTTGCCTTACATAGCATTGTTGAGCTCAGTTTGTGGTAAGGTCACTATTGAGAGAAACTTGCCCAAGAACTGCTTGTGAGGTTCCTGTGGTAGCTTGCTGCTTCTGCAGCCTAGGGCCCGTTTGGTGAGCCTTACGGCTTCTTCAGGATTGAACTATAGCTCCTGGCTTATGCATGCCTGGTGTCTGCCTGCCTAGAGGACTGGTCTGCAGCTGCTGAGTCATATTTAGTGTTTGCTACGGGACTGAACTGCTGCCAAGAAGATGGAGCTTGGCCTCAAAGAACAATTGCTAAACAGGTCCACTTCTCCCATATCCTTATAACTTTTCTCTTCCGCTATCTCTGCTGAGTGGTGGGCTAGAGGAGAGGATGAACCCTTATTAAAAGTAGGTTGAAAAAAATTTATGCCTACACTGTGGGTCTCAGCTCTTTGGGGGCATCTCCACATGCTCATTCTGTTTTCCTTAAATAAGAGTCACATCTGAGCTTGTAAACATCTTCAGAGAAGCTTCTAGTTTGCATCTGGGTACTTACACCTACCAACTGATGGAATCATCTCTTAACTTCCTGGTTTAGTGCAAGAGTTGTAGCCTGGAGCTACATTAGGACTGTCAATCACTCCTCCCTCTTCCTGCTCTGTCCCCAGGTCATGACATGTCCTATGACTGCTTCCTCATACGATTCCCCCTTTATCCAGCTGCTCTTTTGTCTCAGGGCATAGAAAGGCACCCATGAAGCTCATCTACTCTTTCTTGCCTTCCATTCAGGCCTTTAGACAGACCTGTATCTGTTTGGCACTGGTACTGCCTTCAAATAAAAGACACAAATATATTCAAGCCATGACTAGCTACATAAAGCTAAAGTGCAGGCTATGCATAATGAGAGATTCAGGACACACATATCAAATAAGTGACTGTTTGGGCAGTGACCTTCGTGACACCACAGCAAAGGGAGAGATACATGGAAGGGCACAATTAACATAATTGACTGAGAGGCAACCAGGCCAGAAGGCTATAGAGACAAATTGTTCCCCGTCTTCAAGCAGAAGGATGACATCATCGCATAGACCAGCACTGGTGTGGCTTTTTGCAATGATGGGCGTATTCTAAACCCACCCTGGCCAGTATGGTAGCTACTAGCCACATGTGGCTTCAGAATACTTGAAACTGCATTTTTAAACGTGACATAATGAATACTTCAACAGCAGCCGGTAACTAGGGTATCATATAGGAGACTACAGCCAGACTCTTACTGAATTCATGTTGCAAAATGCTACACATGGTACCATGGGGGGGGGGAGAACTTATAAATATATTGAGAGCTGGGAAAATGGTTCAGGTTCTAAATGCTCACTGTTGGGAGTGCAAGGATTTGAGCTAGATCCCCAGAACCCAAGAGCCCAGCCAAATAAGCAGGGTGAGGTGCTGTGTACTTATAATCTCAGTGCTAAGAAGCAGGGACGGGAGGATCCCTGGGGATTGCTAGCCAGACAGATTAGCTTACCTCATGAGTTCCAGGCTGGTTAGAGATTCTATCTTACTAAATAAATATAGGCAGTAACAGCCAAAATTGTTCTTCAGCTTCCACACAGATGCCCTCATAAACATGGGTACTGTGGTGGTTTGAATATGCTTGGCTCCAGGAGGGCAGTATTTAGAGGTGTGGCCTTGTTGAAGTAGGTGTGACACTGTGGGCATGGGCTTTAAGACCAAGCTGCCTGGGAGCTGGTCTTCTCCTAGCAGCCATCAGAAGAAGATGTAGAACTCTCAGCCCTGCCTGTACCATGTCTGCCTGGATGCTGCCATGCTCCCACCTTGATGATAATGGAGTGAACCTCTGGACCTGTAAGACAGCCCCAATTAACTGTTGTCCTTATATAAGATTTGCCTTGGCCATAGTGTTTGTTCACAGCAGTAAAACCCTAAGACAGGTACCATTCACATGTGTACTAATATATACTCCTTAAGAGCTCATGCAACTCCCAGTGAGTTTTTAATTGCCAAATGGATAAAGTCCACAGTGATATAGTCTAGACACATTCCTTTTAGATGTTATTGGTGTTTGTTTGTTTTTGAGAAA